>NC_081559.1:160771799-160964973 GCF_022355385.1 Mustela nigripes
GAGAGAGGAGGAAGCAGGCTCCCTGCTGAGCAGAGAGGCCGATGCGGGACTCGATCCCAGGACCCTGAGATCATGACCTGAGCCGAAGGCAGCGGCTTAACCCACTGAGCCACCCAGGCGCCCTCTTTTTTTTTTTTTTTTAACAAGTCAGCTGAATAGCCTATATACATACATAGAGAGAAATATAACCAGCAAGTGTTTGTGGTATTGAATCAGAACTTAAGACGTTGGAAGGCAACCATTTCAGTAGTGGTTCTTACTTCTTTTTCATCAGATTTTGAATATTATTCTTGTAGGTTGTGTTCCTGACTGGCTTTGGCTACGTATATGTGGACATTGTCCTCCAGTGTGGCACGGTCTTCATCACTGTGGCCCCAGAAGGAAAAGTGGGATCTGGTCTAACTACTACCAACAGGTAGGATTAATTATTATCCCAGTGGCAGTATGGTAAGCTTTCCCATTGTGATATCATAAACCTGCTATTTCCCATTCTTTATCATCTCTATATATACATTATAGCTTTTGGTGAATTATAATGTAATCCATAGGATATGCTTATTAGCATTAAATCCGACCTATAAAAAGTAGCAAGATATGATCTTTCGTACCCCTTCCAGTGATAAGTTGAATAAACTGGTTTACCAACTAAAACATGCATTAGAATTATATATTAGCATTAGCATGAAATGCAAATTAATACTTCTGTATCCAGTTGATAATCTAGTAGTTAGTAATCTGACTTAGCAATTAGAGCTACAAAATAAATTCCTCTCTTAGAGGGTTGCCATCAGGTTTTACACTCATGAACCAAAGAGTCAATATGCTTAATTTAAAGGAACTCCTATAATTCAGTCAGAATAGTATGAAACTAGCCCCTCCTTCTAAAAGTGGAGGCGCATGCATGACCAGGAAGTTCTAGGAAGGGGAAATACAAGAATCAAAGACATGCAAATTTAAGTAAGACATTACCAAAGTTAACAATGATGTGTCATCACCTATGATTCAAGTGGAAGTGTAAACTACTGCATTTTCTGGAAAGCACTTGAGCAACCTCTGTTATCAGCTTTATAATCCCTTTGGCTTGTGGGTGCCTGGGTGGCTCAGTCAGGTGTCCCACTCTTGATCTCAGCTCGGCCTTGATCTCAGGGTCATGAATTTAAGCGCTGCGCTTGGCTCCCTGCTGGGCGGGCTCCAAACTAGGCATGGGCCCTACTTGAGAAAATAAAAGAAAAACGCTTTGGCTTAGAAACTCCTTTTTTTTTTTCTTTTTTAAGATTTTACTTATTTGAGAGAGAGTGCGTGCATGTGCTCGCATGAACCTCAGGGAGGAGCAGATTGAGAGAGAGAGAAGCAGACTCCCCAATGAGCAGAGAGCCCAATTCAGGACTCCATCCCAGGACCCTGAGATCATGACCTGAGCCAAAGGCAGAGGCTTTAACCCACCGAGCCACCCAGGTGCCCCTTGGAAACTCCACTTTTAAGAATTCTGAGAATGTAAGAGATAAAGCAGTAGTGAGAGAAGTGGACAAAGACAGAATGAGAGAGATTTATCATATTGCCACTTAGAGGGGCAAAATATTTAGAGCACAAATGCCCAGCAGTAGGGGAACAGATGATACATAAATGGTATATCCACAGAAAAAAAGGCTTACAGTGGAATAAATTAATATGGGTGATAAATCTAAAATAAAGCAAACAGAATATAAAATTGAATATACAAATACAACCAGTCCTATATCATACACAGATGAACAGACACACACACACACAGACATAAATACTTCTCACACATGTTCACACATACATGCACAGAAAACATTCCAGGAACTAAAACTCAAAAGGAGGAACCAAATTTTTAATAGATAAAGGGGTAATAAGCGATTATCTAATAATTTTCTGCACTTTAATTTTCTACAAGAAGAATTTAGTTCAGCATCAGTTTATTATTAAAATTTTATAAAATTTTTAATAAATTTTTAATAAATTTTATAAAATTTATTAAAATTTTATTTAAAATGTAAACTAATAATACTAACTTCCATACATTTATTTAAGCCCTTTTCTTAAAAAGTTCCTCTGCCTGCCTCTCCATCTACTTGTGATTTCTCTCTGTCAAATAAATAAATAAATAAAATCTTAAAAAAAAAAAGTTCCTTGCTTTTTGTATATGGTTAGGAAATTACTAGTTACAACGTTTGTAAAAAATCAACAGCATAACAAAATTGGAGACATAATATAAAATTACATAACACAGGGGCACCTGGATGGCTCAGTGGGTTAAAGCTTCTGCCTTCGCCTCTGGTCATGATCCCAGGGTCCTGGGATAGAGCCCCACATCAGGCTCTCTGCTCAGCAGGGAGCCTGATTCCTCCTCTCTCTGCCTGCCTCTCTGCCTAATTGTGATCTCTCTCTCTCTCTCTCTCTGTCAAATAAATAAATAAATAAAATCTTTTTAAAAAGATTATGTAACACAAAATTTCAAGCCTATACAATAATTTCAGCAATATTTGCCTAGGGCATTAATAGTGCATTATTAATCATAGTAGCAAATTATACACATAGTGGTAGAAATAAGGAAGGGACAGATATTTACTAATATTCCCTTAATTCATTTATTCAAATATTTTTCCAGTGCTTACTGGATGGTAGGTGCTATTCTAGGGATGAGGACACAATGGTGACCAAAAAGAACAAAATCCCAGCTCTTGAGAAAATGATCATGTTCTTGTAGATATAGAATGGAAGACAAAGAATAAACATAATAAAAAAGGAAAATTGAAGGTACTGCAGAAGGTTGGCTTTCTGCAAGGATAAAAACAACTGGGTAGAAAGACCAGGAATGCTGGGGCCTAGGGACAGAGAGAGAATAATTTTTAAAAAACCAGTGTAGGTAAGCCTCCCCACGAAGCTGACATTTGAGCAGAGACACAAAAGCTTGTGCCAGGGGGTTAATAATATGGCTATCTGGTGGGAAAGCTTTCCTGACAGAGGGCGCAGCCGGTTCAAAGGTCCGAAGTAGCATGCCTGACATGTTAGAGGAGCAGGGAAGAGCCCAATGTGGGCCAAAGTGGGCGAAAACCATAGCGTCTGAGGTCAGAGAGAAAAGGCTAGAAGAGCAGGACTTGTGTCGGGCTTAGTTTTGATTCTTGACATGGGGAAATCACTTCACTTGAGTGAAGAAATGACATGATCTGACCTAAATTTTTAGAAAATTGTTGGCTGGCTCATTGACATAGACCATAGAGAAGCAAGGGTGGAAGCAGAGACTTGTTAAGAGATTGGTACAGTTGTTCACACTAGAGATGCCAGTGGCTTAGACTGTGGTGGGATCAGTGGAAGTGGGAAGAAATGGTCAGATTCTGGATGTGCTTTCTAAGAAAAAACCAGTGGGATTTCCCTGATGCATTAGGTAAGGACTGAAACGAGAAGTATCAAGAAGGACTCCGGCATGCGTGTGCTAACAAGTGATGTATGTGGTTGCCATTCACTGAGATAGGAAAGACCGTATGTAGGCTGGGGATGGGGTAAGAGCTGGAGTTTGATGCCACATGACGAGATGAGATGAGTGCCTATATAAAGAAGCAGTTAGATATCATAGGCTGGCAGTCGGGTAGTTCTGAGCTGCCCATGTGAGTGGGAGCCCTTAGCACGGAGATGACATATCAGGCCATGAGACAGGGTGAGATCTTCAAGGGGAGGGCAAGAGCTGAGCCTTGGGCACCTTCATCTGCAGGCATCAGGGAGAAGAAGACACCACACAGCAGCTGATGGGGGACCACAAGTAGAAGAGCTAAGAGAAGACAAATGGAGGGAATGTTTCCAGACAGGAGGAGTTATCGATAAGGTGAAATGCCATTGTGGGTCTAGTGAGCCACAGACCCAAAAGGCTGCCAAGTGAAAGGCCAAGTGACAAGGAAGTCACTTGGTGGACTGTGGGGGCAGAAGCCTGCTTGGAGCAAGGTGAAGAGGGAATGGAAGGCAGCCAGCAGACAGTGTGTATAGAAGTTTTTATGGGAGAGGGAAGCAGAAAACTGAGCAGTAGCCAGTAGCTAGTAGCCCCAGGCCTCAGCCCCAGGGCCTGTAAGAAATCCAGCTGCAGATAGTTAGTAATGAAGAAGAAAATGAGGCTGGACGAGAGGGAGGCTGGAGTGATGCCCCAGAGCAGGGGAGAGCAGGAAGGTTCAATGCACCATGAAGGGCTTGGCCTGAGGCAGGAGCATAGCAGGTCAGCTCTAGAAATGGTGGAGGAGCAGAACCCACAGCCGATTCATGGCTAGATAGGCGGGAGTCCTGGTAGTGAATGTAAGTTTTCTTCTGTTTGCTTTACTTCACCGTGAGGAATTTTGTTATTTGATTTTACCTTTGTGCCTTGAGATGATCATGATAGAGAATTAGGGCACAAACACCAGAAGACGTATGGAGGAAAAATCTGGTGTTGATAAGGGAAGCACATAGAGAACATGACAAGAACTTGTAATAGTCCCATAGGGAACATTTCCCAGAGCTGTTGGGAGTGTGACGGGTTCTGTCCAGACACCATGAACTGAAAGTTGAGTTCTTACTTGCGTCTTAAGAGAATCTGATGAGATGTCAGGAGGTAGGTAAGAAGGCACTATTGGAAGGTGGGGCAGGAGGAAGGAAGGAAAAAGGCAGGAGGGAGGGAAGGAAGGAGAGAAGGAAAGGAAAGGCAGAAAAAGAAGAACAGGGGGAAGACTGATGTTCTTTTCCCTTTCTCCTCCAGAACTCTGGAGACGATTGTGACACTGAAAATGTTCATCACTCAACTGAGCCTGGTGGTGTTTGATGACCTGACTCACCACAGAGTGTCGTCTGAGCTCCTGAGACTCACGCTGGACAGTGTTTTCCTGCACGTGGCCCCCCTGGCCGGCGCCCTGCCCGGGGAAGAGGCAGCCGCCGCGCCGGTCCAGCTTCACTGTGTGGAGGTCTGCTGCGGGGACCTGCAGCTGGACAACCAGCTGTACAACAAGTCCAATTTCCACTTTGCCGTGTTGGTCTGCCAGGGGGAGAAGACGGAGCCGCTGCTGTGCTCCCGGATGCAGAGCCTCCTCGTGCCCAGCAGAGACCTGGAGGAGTACAAGAAGAACTGTTTTATCAGACTCAGCCTCACCCTCGCCGAGGGCAAGAGCTGCTTCTTTGAGGACATCAACGAATTCCGTTTTGAACTGAAACCCGCCCGCTTATACGTGGAGGACACGTTCGTTTACTACATCAAAACGCTCTTCGAGACCTACCTTCCCGAGGGCTGCCTGGCGGCGCCCCCCGCAGCCCCGGGGGCCGGGGGGCAGGGGCTGCCCGCGCAGGTGGGCCAGCATGCCCGGGCCCTGGCGCACCCCGTCAAGCTGCGGAGGCTGCTGATCCAGCCCGTGAGTCTCCTCGTCAGCATCCACGCGTCCCTCAAGCTCTACATAGCGTCTGACCACACGCCGCTGGCCTTCTCCGTGTTCGAGCGCGGCCCCGTCTTCACCACGGCCCGCCAGCTGGTCCACGCCCTGGCCATGCACTACGCCGCGGGCGCACTGTTCCGAGCAGGTGAGGCCACGGTGAGCCAGAGCCCCGGTGAGAAGGAACTGCTTGCGGGGGGAGGGAGGGTGCTTACCGACCTTCAGACCCCGGGGAGCAACATGGCAGGAGGGAAGAGTGCGGGCTTGGCCATTGGTCAGCGCTGGATGGACATCCACACTCTGCCCCGCACTTAAGAAACACTCAAGCTACCAGGAGCGTCGATATTAGCTGTTACATCACTTAGAACTTTAATTCCTTGTAGCAGGCACCTTTGCGCAGCCCCTGCAGTACAAGGCTCAGGGTGAGCTCACTGGTGTGGTCCGGAAAACTAGCCCAGGCCTCAGCCCCTGGGCCTGGAAGAAACCCACTGTAAGGTTGTTAGCCTCCTCATTAGAGCCCATGAATAGCCATAGGTGAGCAATTCAGAGGATTAAGACCCACAAAGAGCCTTCTACGCATCTGGCCTGTGTAGACAGATCGCAAAAAGAAAGTGGTTGGTGTCTCAGCTTCTCCACAGACCTGAGATGGAAAAGTCAGGGTGGGGTGAGGGGGTTGAATATGTATACAAAAGGTCGGTTGGCAAGTACTATATGCTGGTAGAGTGCAGGGGATGGAGTGGTCTGAGGACATTCTATGCAACAGAAATCATCGAAACACGGGTTCCTCGCCTAAATTCACTCCAACACGGTTTCAGTGTGATTCTCCAGCCCCTTATGTTCCCAGGAATTCAAGCAACAAACCCCAACCAGAGTTGGTCTTGTGGGTTCTTCCTAGCAATGAACATGACAGCCTTCCTTTCAGAGAATAACAAAGGAAAGAACATTTATCACATTGTACTTGGTGAAAGCATTCCCATATAAGCTAACATTGTAGCAGTAAATGACCCGTGTTGTTGCCAGACTGGGGAGATTACATTTTCTCTGTAATGAAATTCACAGAGTTAATAAGGTTACCCAGAAGTTCTTAACTGAAAATGACAAGATCAGGGGAGGGCCCTGCTGGGACTATTGTTTTGATAGCTTGCACAACAATGAAAAAAATATTTCTCTCTTGCTAAGAAATCATTTAAAAATAAGCAGTTAACATTTCACATTTAATAGATGGGTATATTTATAAACAATTCCAGAAACTTAACCTTTCAGGCAGTTTTTGCTTTTAACATGAGTAGCAGGCATGTAAATTACTGGGCTCTGATCTGGGGCCTGCAGAGGACTAAGGCTCCCATCAGGCCACCAGGTAACGCTGAGGTGTGGGGGGCACCCATGTAGGTAATGAACTGGCAGAGAAACTCCCAACTGTGGCACCAAGGAGCCATGTCCCTGCAGCCTGTGAGCTACAAACGCTCTCTCTTTGTTTTGTTTTTTGTTCTTAATGAGCTTTCACAAGAACATTCTGTTTGGATTTTTTGTAATCCACCTAAAATCCTCTAAGCTGTTGTCCCAACCTCATTATACACTGGGACAAGAAATTCTAATACAGAGGGCCAAGTTTTTAGAGCCCGTTGGGAATTCTGTCATTAAAAGCCTGCAGGCAAAGTGAGAAGATGGTAGAAGTTTACCAGTGCCCCAGCAGAAGGGCATTCAAGAGAATGTACTAGCATTCTTGCAGAGGAAGGAGGGAGGGTTGACCTGGGGATGAGCAAGTTGCAGCTGCATTGCATGTGGGGCAGGACTCACCCATTGAACTTGCCTAGAAGGTTCCTGCTTGGGATGGTCAAAATATCCTGACCTCATTTCTAGGAAAGTTTGTGGATTCACCTTGAAAAGTTTTTAAAAATAAATCAGAAGTAGATAGGAGTCGCCCTATTTGAAGGAAAGCATGTGGAAAGCAGTAGCTTTCTAATTTCCTGGGGCTCCTCTACACCCAAGTCTCAAACTGATGGGAAGTCAGACAGATACTCTTTTTCAACAAAGCTTTCAAATGAATAAGCAAGAGATAATTGGCTTTTGGAGGAAAATAAAGAAGGAGTGCCCTCGGATACTTACTGTCCTTTTCTGGCTAGTTCAAATGCCTCTGAGAAGTACGTTGGGTCCACACGTAGCCCTCCTGTCAGGCTGTGTTCCTGACCCAGGAGTACCACACCCCACATCCCGCCTTCTAGTAGCTTGGTGGAGGGCGGCGGTGAGCAGTGAGCCTGGGTGGTGTCTCTTCATGCTGGGCCTGCTACACTGGTCTGTGTAGATGGTCTTTGCTTGGCAACAGCCTACATACTCCCCTTTCCTTATCTGTGAGTGTGAAATCTATGGAGAGAAAGAGAATTAAGATGTTTCTAGACCAATTTGCTGCCTGCAGGTGGAACCTCATAACTATCCCAGACCAAAGGGAGCTTGCTGTTTCTTTACCTACAGAGAGAGCTCTGCAAGGAACCATATTCCACAAGCCTCCCTGATACCCTGCCTTCCTCACTGCAGCCTGGGCTCACGGAGGGTGGGTGGGCTGTGCAATCAGGGAAACCTGGGTTGGAGACCCAGCCCCCGTGTCTCAGCAGCAGGAAATTGTGAAGAGTTGAGCCACACTTGCCTCCTCATCCTGCCTGGAGAAAGTGGAAGTGGAGACAGGTTAACACTGTGTCAGATTCGCCTCTCCCCTCCACCTGCTATATCACTGCCCCCAGGGAGAGGTTCAGTCATTAGCTCCTCTGAATTTATGTAAAGGGAGGTAATAGTACTTCAGGTGCATAGTTGCTGGGCACATTAAATAAGCTGAATGTCTGATACCCATAGGCTGGCCCTTTATAGTCCACGTCTCTGGAAGTGATTCCCTCATGTCATCCTCCTACTGTCCCAGAGAAGAGAAGTAGGCTCCAAATTTAAGACTGTCCCTCTCTGTCTAGGGACTGGGCCTAGAAACCATCAGGGCTCTGCCTTGCTTCTTGCAGCCATACCTTCCTGAGCCTCTGGGACCAGTGACTTGACTGAGGGTCTGTCCCAGGCTTGTCCTGCAAGAACCTGCTGCTGAGGCAGGATTGGCTCCCACACGAGTCCCGGTCCCACGGCCTCCCTGATGAGAGAGCGCTCTCAGCCCCAGGCTGGGGCACCCGTGGTTCCCCGAGGAAGTTCCCTATCTAGAATCCTGCACTTAGCCCTTGGCCTTGCCTGCACCTCCAGTCCCCCCCCCCCGCCCCCTGCCGTGAGCATGCTGAGCCCCCCTCCCCGGGGAGGAAGGTGAAGGGAAGCCGCTGCTGGAGTTCACACCACAGCCCCATTCCCACGAGGCAGCAGACACCACAATCAGGCCACTGAGCAGGCCAGCCCCTGGCAGGCCCCCTGCTCGAATAGGAAACCAGATCCAAAGCTCCCCTCCGGGGACCCTGGAAGGGAACACTCCCCTCTCGCTAACCTAATCAGTATGTCCATGTCACCGGTGTTTACACAACTGAAGCTGGGGCTGAAGGGGACATGTTTGTCTGGCTCCAGCTCAGCTCCAAAGGGAAGCACTCAGCTTGGTAGGATTGGGGATGATTAAAAATAACTCCTCCATCCTTGTCAGAACTTTGCATCTCCTTTCCAACACCCCATTTAGCATCTGCCTCCTCCCCTGACCAGACCAGACCTCCTCCTCCTCCCGGTGCCTCCGCTGCCCTGAGGTGGTTTTAAAGATAACTTCCCAGCCTGCAAACACCTGCGCCCTAAGAGACCCCCTTTCCTTCTGGCGGGGGGGGTGGGGGGGGCGTGTGTGTCCCCTTGCACACAGGTCCCTTTTAGCAGGAACGGGAGGCTCGGGCAAGGAAGTCAGAGTAAAGCTATTTGCTAGGCTGCCAAAAGGATCACTTTGATTTATAAAGTATGAAAGCTTGCCATTTATGAATTCACAGTGAATGAGTTATTTCCCATATTTTGCTCCAAAGGAGCTTATTACATTCTCAATTCCAGTGTGAAAAATGAATTGCAGGGAAAATGGGTCACTTTTCCCAAATGTTCAAAGTGCTGTATTTAAGGTTTCGGTAACCCCTTCCCTTTGGTCTCTCACAGGCTGGGTGGTTGGATCTCTGGAAATCCTCGGCAGCCCCGCAAGTTTGGTGCGAAGCATCGGGAATGGAATTGCCGACTTCTTTAGGCTTCCGTACGAGGGGCTGACCAGAGGCCCGGGAGCCTTTGTGAGTGGCGTTTCCAGAGGGACAACATCCTTCGTAAAGCACATTTCCAAAGGTAGCTGTTTCAGTTCCTTTTCATAATGCCTCATTTTCATTCCTTCCCTTATTTTTTATGTTTTAAAGAACACGTTGACGTTTTCGGTGTGTGAAGGGTGCCTCTACCTTTGTTGGGCCTGTTAGGGTGCAGTGAACTGTTGGATTTTTCACAGAGCTCACACAGAATGTCTTATGTTTAAAACAGATTGCTATTTGCCTGCAGTGTGTGAAAATGTTTCAGAAACTTCAGAATTTTAAACCTCCCACTGGGAAAACAAGGATTGGCTCAACTGTTATTCCATGTGATAAATACAGAAATATTAAAGGTGTTCAGGACTTCTGCTAAACATCAGAAACCCTACACTGTGTTGCCTCATCATTTTTTTTTCATGTAGATACAGTTGTCATAACTTTTGGAAGAATATGGATACATTTTGACATGGAAACAGCTTTGGAGGTTAACAGGCAGCTCTCCGCCAGCAAGCCACATCAACAGTGCCATCTTGTGGCCCAGATGGTCCGTGAGGCACAGAAGCCAAAGTGCTGCCCACATGAAGGGGCATGTTTTTGTTTTATCCGTGTGTGCCTGGCAATATTTTGGTCAGGCTGGCAGTGACTCGGGAACTAACAAGGGCCATCTGAGTCCCCTTTTCTTCTCAGCAGGAGGCAGGGAAAACAGGGCAAAGGGCTTCTTCCCCATAAAAGGCTTTTTAATGTCAACAGTGCTGCAACTCTGTGATGAGTGGGCAGGTTATAGAAGTCTCTGGAAAGCTCCAAAGAAGAAGAGCTTGAAATATGAGCACCCATCCTCCTTGGAGGGGGGCACTGGCAAGGGGGACGCATGAGCGTCAACCGAGTTGTGTGGACAAGGACAGGCCTACTCCCCCAGGCCCCAGCCGTCCGGGAGGCCTGCGAGCTGAGAGCCGAAGGAACTCGCAGATGAGTCACTGGTGGATTTCTCACTCCTGACACTTGAATCTTTGTGGTTCCGATGTTTTTATTTTCAAATAAGACACCCAACACCTGCTAAATTGAACCCCGTGGTAATTTTAGCATAGTGACTCACTGAATGTTTTTTTTACACTTGTTCTCTCCTTCTTCTCTTAGCAAAAATCCATTTCCTTTTTTTTTCCTTTTTTTTTTTTTTTTTTTTTTTTTGGTATTTGTGTGTACACAGACTTTTTAGATTGCTGGTAAAGATGCAGCTGCAAAAGTGACATCCTCTGGGTCTTCCAACAGCTTGGTGACCACTAATGAAGGCACTCATTTGTCAGCTTCAGGATCTGTCCATTGATGTCTTTCAGTCTTGCCTCACTGAGATCTCCGCAGACTCTTTTAGAGGGGTTGGGGACTGTTTTAAGCAAGTTGCTGAGATAGCTGTTCTTGGGAAAACGAGACAAAATCATGGCTTTCACGTGATTTATTTCCTTTAGTGTCCTCACTTTTTCCAGCTAAAATCCTGAGAATCAAAACTGTACATCTTGTCTGTGGCCCGATCACTGGTTTCTCAGAATGTCAAATGATAAAATTTAATGTCATCCTTTGCACTAAGAAGGAAATACGTTTTATTCCTAAGTAGAAACGTTTCTTTACAGTCTATCTCAGATTCAGCAGCATAACCTTAACCTTTAAAATCAGAGCAAAGTTTAAGCTTCAACACTGGGCCTCAAGGAGGACTTCAAAACTGTGTTAGCCAAGCATGGACAATCCTACCATAATGATGGCAGTTTCATCTGAAACTCAGGGCATTTTTCTGGCAACAGAGATTCTTATCCTACCCCTTTTGAGGTATGCCATCACCCTTATAAACAAGTGTTAATCTTCACCTCATTTTTTTTTTAAGATTTTATTTTTAAGCAAGCTCTATACTCAAACTCACAACCCCAAGACCACGAGCCGCACGCTCTGAGCCAGCAGGCACCCTTCACCTCATTTCCTTAAGGCTTTTGCTTCAAGCTGCCCAGAGGAAGCTGCCGTCACTCACCACCTGGGCATGTCAGGAAGGGACATATGCGCTTCCACTGCTCCCCCCTAGCCCTTTGGGGAACCACTCCCGGGGGGTCCACCAGATTGGTGACCAGGCCAACCTGTGTTCCCTTGTGCCCTCAGGTACCCTCACCTCCATCACCAACCTGGCCACAAGCCTGGCACGGAACATGGACCGCCTCTCGCTAGACGAGGAGCACTACAACCGGCAGGAGGAGTGGCGGCGGCAGCTCCCCGAGAGCCTGGGCGAGGGGCTCCGGCAGGGCCTGTCCCGGCTGGGCATCAGCCTGCTTGGTAAGGGGCTACCGGAACCCACGCTGGACGAGGAGGGTGGTTGTGAAACCTACATCCTTTCTGCAGACAAGGCTGAGGCTCGTGGTAGCTGGAGGCAGGGGGCGGCAGTTGAGGCGCCCTGGCACTGGGCCTCCATCCCAGAGCCCTTGCGCAGCTCTGAGAGGAAGGCCCACCTGCACAAACGCCCACGCTCTGCCCTCCCTTGCTTCTGGTAGGAAACCCATCCCTGTCCTCAGGGCGGGTCTCCGGAGAGCCTCATGCCAGAGGAGGCGCCCTGAGCATTGGGTGGCGCGGGGCAGGGGGCAGGGGGTGTGGGGTGTCAGCACAGGGACAGCAGCCCAGGGCCTGTGGCTTGTGAAAGTGAGTAATGGGCCGCCGGCCTTCTAAGCACCCCCATCCTCTGCCCCGACCACATCCTCCAGACTCTCTCACCTTTGTTTGAGAAGCTCTCAAGCAATGTGCAAATGTCCCGTAAACTTCAGCAAGGAGCCCGCTTTCGCCTTTTATTTTCTTTTGAGAGTGCCGGCTCGTCCGGACGCAGAGTAATTACAGTTGTCAAGCGGCCAGATGGTATAGTTCGAAGTGAAGATGGCTGCGGGTATTTCCAAATACTACAAATGTTCAAAAAATAAGCTGCTTTGGAAAACTCTATAAAAAGGAAGCTTCAGAGCTGAGATTTTGCAGAGCAGTATTTTCAAGGGTATCTTTTGTTTATTTGTTTGCCGAGGAATTTAAAACTGTATTGCTTGGCAGCCTGCCTGCTCGCATGGGAAGGAGTGTGCATCTCCTGCAGATCAAAGTACCGCAGAGCAGGGAGAGCAGAGGTCAGAGAAGATGAGCTTGAAAGGATTTGCGCTCTCTCCAGCTTGCGCTGCTAGCCGCAGCCCTCAACCCACAGCACAGCCTACTGAGGCTCTGGAAGGAAGTAATAAGATGTTATAAGCTCAGGTTAAGTTACTAGAAATTGTTTAAGTCATAACATTCTGTGGCGATGCGTGGAAACTGGGAGCTTATGACCTGGGATGGAACTACAGGGTAGAGGAATGGTCTGGAAGGCCAGGGGAAGGCATGGGGGTAGACCACATTCTGGAAAAGACAACAGACCCCAGGCTAGGGTGTCCAGGTCCTTTCTTTGTGACCTCAGGCACGTTCTTACCTTCTCTGAACCTGGCTTTCTCCTTTGTAAATTGGGGCTGGTGGTAACATTAGAGGTAATAATACTGGTCTGTCATGGGCCCGGCATAGGGTCTGTGTTTGGTAAACAGCACTGCTCACGTCATGCCCTCTTCTCTGGGCAGAAGAGCTTCCTTCCCTCCATGCGAGCTCTTCTTGGAGTTGACAGGCTCAAGTAGACCTGAGCTGGCCGGCCTGTGGTTATATCCATTCCAACCAGTGTGTTCTCTTCCAAACAGAGATGCCCTCACCTGCCACCCAGTTGCCACTGTTGTAAATTGTCCCTGATGGTAGAAACCCATTACAGGAGGAGCCATGATCCTCCCATCGTGTTGTCATACTTTTTAATATGGCGCCACTGTTAACCAGGCTAGAAAGTCCTAAAACTTGGATCTCTGCGGTAGTCACTCCTTATACAACATCATCCGTGCAAGGGACTTATTTCGTCCTTAAAACCTCAGTGTGCTTGCGGTTTTTCTGCCTCTCTGGTCATTTCCAAAAACTCAGGGGTTCTGTGGACGACCTAAATCCCTCCCAGGTGTGCAGTGCCTCTCCCTGCCCCCCATGGCCTGATCCTGGGCCCCCGCGCAGCACCACCTCCAGCAGCTCGCCCTGAGCCACGTGCCCATTTCTATGCCCCTCAGATGGGTTAGTTCTCAGTGGGCATCTCAGAGCTGGCTCGAACCCACTTCCTTCCCTCTCAGAATACTCTGTGTCCCACTTAATCCCTGGCTTATTTCAAAACATCCTGGCCAGAACTACCTGATGTGGGGCAGGAAGACAAGAGAAGGAGTAGCACCGATCAAGTCCCCTCACCTGGAAAAGCATAGATTTATCACCATTTAATTTATCCCCAGATATGGTATTTAAAACTGCTAAATGCAATTAGGTGCCTGGCTGACGTTAGAGCTGTTATCATATTGTTTGAAAACCATGCTCAGTGGAATCAAAATAGTACTTCCTCAGTTTCCTCCTCTATGAGAAATACTAACAACACAGCTAGTAAAAATGTGTCTCAAGAACACTTCAGCATTGACAAAGCATTTTCACGGGTGTCGTCTCATTTGATCTACAAACCCAGGCATGGATGTGATGGGGAGTGACTTGCCCAGGCCAGACCTCCACCGGGACAAGAGCCTGGGCTTTTCCTCCTGTCCCCCAGCCTGGAGGGCTCCGAGCCTGGAAACAATCAGGATGTGGGGAGACAGAACAATTGAAGGTTCCGGGGTAGGAAAAACACATTTCCCCCAAATGTTTATGGGATTCGTGGGCCTTCTTGCCTCCGTTTTGCTCTCGTGAGGACACTGTGGAGTGTTAGGAGGTGCTTGAGAAATCAAAGGGAGCCTTCAGCTGCCATGCCCAGCCGCATGGCCCCGAGTCAGCGAGGCGGCATCAGCTGGCCCAGAGATGCCGCCGAGGCTCTGTGATGAGCCTCCCCCACAGTCTTGAGGAGGCAGTGGCTTTGGGGAAAATTCTGTTTAGCCTGAAGAATTGGTATGAAGGCTTTCCCACATTTATCAGAACTGTTCCCCCAGACACCCCCCTTTCTGTTGCACCCTGGAGCCTGTGCCGAGCGAGGATGTGAGCTCTGTGTCACTGTCATACTCCATGTTCCCTCTCAGACGTGACTTCTCTCTCAGATGTCAGCCCTCGCCTCTCTGATCGCCCTCCTGGGCTGCTGCCTGATGTATGCAGCATCGCTAGACTTCCGGTACCCACACCCTCAGTCTCCACAGCCACTCTCGGTGTGCCGTGCGGAACCCCCACAAAATGGGCCTCTACCAGGTGCATCAGGATGTTCTTCCTGGAGTGAGAGAGCGAGCAAGTGAGCCAGGCACTGAGATGCAGCCTTTTTGAGCCGTTCTGCTGCCACAATCAGCCATTAGCGGAGTGGCAACAGTTTGTGGGGAATTTTAGGAATAACAGAAGTGTTTCCTTCTCCGTCAATTAATCTGTTCTGGCCCTAAAAGACTAGCCACAGGCTAGAATACTTACTCTCCGCTGCGTGTAGGCCTCGTTTGTCTCTGAAGTGGTGAGCTGTAGTGCCCCGGCCTAGGCCTAGGCCTCTGCTGTTGTGATTTTAAAAATAAATAAATAAATGCCCCAAAATAAAATTACAGCGTGCAGTGAGGGCAGCACCGAAGAAGCCACAGAGGAGCTTTCTAGGTCAGTAAGCCAGTATTTTCTGCCGGAGGCTGGGGAGCGAGTCCTGGAAGAGGTAAGGGAGGGCCATTCCAGTTCCCTCGCTAACAAAGAAAGGCCTCCTCCTTCAGCTAGAGGGGAGCGAAGGAGACGCCCCGCAGTTTCTGCCTCACCCGGCACACCGGCACACCGGAGTCCACGGAAACTCCCCGCCCTCCGAGGCGCGCTTCCTTCCTCTCCTGCCTTCATCACATCACAGCCGTCTCCATGTGGCCGCCCACCCCGTGGGCCGGATGCCAACAGACAAGTTTGGAGATCAGTTTCCACCACTTAGAGCCTTGGAGCAGAGCTCGAGTAGATGACAGTAAATAATTTACCAGTCGTGGGATTTAGCTGGATTAGACTTAATAAGCGAGCCTTCTGAAACCCTCCAAGAAGCTGCCTCTCTTCAGGCACGGCGCAGACACAACGGAACGGCTGCTTGTCTCTCACGGCCACTCTGGTCTCCAGCTCGCACCTGGTGACCAGCGAGGTGTTGGTGTGTGTGACAGACTTTCCCCCGCCAGGGTCTGGTGCTGGGTGAGGGCATGCGGTCTGACAGCTCCTTCTCTACCTCTCAGCATCTAACACCTTGTCATGAGGCTCAGATTTTCCACTCCCTGGGCTGCCCAAATAGTCCATCTGTCAAAGCCCCAGTAACTGAGCCTTCGGTGTGGCCAGTGGCTGGAGAAACTAGAAGATCAAAGGGCAGTTTCACTGTGATACCTGTTTGCACTTAGATAGGCCTCAGAGCTCGGTGTGGGGACTCACCGTTATCAAGGCTCCATGTTCCTGGTCCAGGGTGGGCCTGGCACGTTAAAGGAAGTGGGAGGTTCTCGGTGAAGTAAGCACCTGGCCCCCGGCAGGATCTTAATAGTCTTAATGGAAATCTGCACTTGAGAAAAGGCCTTTCTTGAGTGACTTAATCCATTGGCGAATTTGTAATTATTTACCTCAGTTGACCTACGAATTTAAGCATAGAGACCTTTCAAAGAAATCAGATAATGACACCACAAAAGCTGTGTTCTCTGATTTGATGCTGTTTACTTGGAACTGTCTGCTGTGAGAAAATTCGAAGAGAAGACCCCACAGTTCTTGCGTGCGCTGGGCACCAAAGGCGGCCACCACCCCCATTATTAACGCTCCCCAGCCCAGGTGCCAGGATGGAGTGTGTTGAGGGCCCTGATGCAGTGAACCCCTCAGCCCTCCACAGCCAGGGCGGCTGGGGCCAAGGGCAAGCAGCTCCCTCTGCCTCCGCAGTCAATTCTTTAGAAGGTTTGGGAAGCCCTGGGTCTAGGCTGAGAAACAGACCTGTCGCCTCAGGTCATTCTTAATCTGTCAATACATAAATTTAAATGGCTCTATCCAAATTCAGAGGAATGGAATCTACAAGAACATTCCCTTTACAACTGACCTGAAGGAACCAGCCTTTGTTTTACTGGATTTTGTTCAGGGGAATATTACTTGAAATTAGCAGGTCATTAACAGAGACCTGGAAATCTCCATTTGCCCAAGAGACTTTGAATTAGTGGCATTTGGCATAATGGGATTTGACATGTACTAAAATTTCTACCAGGGGGACTGTGCATTTTCCATTAATCCTAGCAAGTTTGAGTTGAAAACAAAATTCCATCAAGAACTGTAATGAAATTTTTACCTCTTACTGAGCTAGAGAACCTTCCGCTCCATCACTGAAGGAAAAAAAGAAACTCAGGACTGGTGGGGCCTTTAGTAGATATCCTCACAGGCCCCTCAGGGCAAGGGGAGCAAGGAGGAAGGAGCCACCACAGGAGGCACAGGAGGCTGAGGGACCTCCCCCCCCCCACACCCCACACTTGGTACCTGACCCTGCCGCCCTCTGGGAAAACCGCTAGAGCAGAATAGTGAGAGCAGGCTTTTGTAGCTGTTCTAAAGTAAAGAGTAAATGGCCAAACCTCATTTGAAGTGGGAAGTGGGGGAGTGTTTCTAAGACTGGCAGAAGGAAGTGCCTGTTTATAAACAGGATCGGTGAAGAGCTTGGTGGTGAAGAGCTGGCCTGTGACTGCCTCTCTAGACTCAGATCCTGGCTCAAGCACAGGACAGCTGTGTGACCTTGGGGCAAAACTCCTTAACCTCTCTGTGCTCTGCTGCCTTATATAGGAGCTGAGGATAAAAACCATGTCTGACTCCCAAGATTATGAGGATTAATGGTCTCATACAAGTAACACTCTGGATACAGTCCCCAGCAGATAGTAAGCACTCGAAACAGATTAGCTATTATACAAGTAACTGCAATATTAACACTCTTACATATTAATATCTTGATATTATCAAAGAATGGTCTTATCATTATTAAAAGGGAGATGGCCTTTTCCAGTTTTTTCACGCTCCAAATTAGTGAAAATTGATTAGGCTGAGCAGGCTTGCCCTCTCCTGAGCAATCATTAGCTCTCTCCTCTAAACTGTGTTGCCTGGTTTCTGGACAAAGGCATGTGAGTGTCACTTTGGAATAGTCTGACGTGTTTATGAAATTCTGAACTGAACTTCTCAGATCCTCACTGGAATGGACCAAACCCAGTCTGAACATTGTGTTTTGATGAAGATCATAAATGCCTAACTCAGTGCCCAGTGAGCTTATGTAATTGGTAAATAAATGTATAGTAAAGAACATGATAATGAGGGTAGGTTTTCATTTTCAATCCAAAGAAAGCCATTCTGGATTGAAGGTTTTCACTTTTTCAGGATTTTAAGCCTCAGTCCTCACAAGGGGCTTTTGCTGTTTTTCAGGTGCAATTGCTGGCATAGTCGATCAGCCTATGCAGAACTTCCAGAGAACTTCTGAAGCTCATGCTTCAGCAGGACACAAGGCCAAGGGTGTCATCTCAGGTGTGGGGAAAGGAATCATGGGGGTGTTCACAAAGCCCATCGGAGGGGCCGCTGAGCTTGTGTCACAGACTGGCTACGGTAAGTTGTGGGGCACCTGTCAGGCCAGCTCAGATATCACTGACCTACTTGCATTATTATACCAAGGACTCTGAGATAATCTAGGCCTTCACATGGCAAAGCAGTGGGGAAAAAAATGGATAAATCCATAAGGAGAGAAATAGCTGTCTTCCTCACCTCCTTATGCTTATTTATGGGAAGAGTTGAATTGTACTACTAATGATAAATTTAATAATTGTAGACCCAAGAAATCATTTAGCAGGTTCAATAGATCTACCTCACAGATTCTTTTTACAGCACATCTAAAAAAATAGACTCCAGTGATGGCTTCTCGGCCTTTTGGCTAAGGCCGAGAGTAAAAGAGACTTGAATGAGAATAACCAGTCAGAGGTGGAGGGCAGTTGAGAGCAATACGTAGAAAATATTGAAGCAGAGACTAGAATGACAACTTGTCTGATGGCCAGTTAGAAAGGAAAAATAGGTGATAAAGCAGGAAGATATCTGTGAGGAGGTGTGTGTGTGTGTGTGTGTGTGCGCGTGCGCGCTCGCTTTAGAGAACGAGAAAGAAGAGCGCGCACGCCCACACCCACAGAGGCTCCGGTGCATTGCCCCCGGGCCGAGTTCCTGGCCACTGGCAGCAAAAGCAGGTGACCTACATCTGAGACCCCCTTCCCCAAGCAGACAGTGGGGCTGGGGGCACCACCAGGCATGGCCAGGGGCGCGCTGAGGCCTCTCCCCGCTGGGCGTGCACGCGGGAGTAGCGGGTGCGAGTGAGCGGAGGAAGCACGTCTTCCCAGGCTGCTTTGCTGCGTTCTTGGCGGAACCCGCTAAAGTGACTTCGTAAACCGGGACTCGCCACGGTCACCTTTTTCCCCCAAATCGGTGTCATCGCTTTGGTCAGGAAGCGGGCTGCCTCGCTGCTATCCCAGACCACAGGCACGCGCCCTGCGTCTGGCCGTAGTCGGAGGGGCCCGTTTCACCGCGGGCACCTGCCCCTCAGATCTGACAGAGGCGGCCGGACCAGGGCACAGAAACCGTGTCTGAGGGGGAGAGAGTCTGAGAGGGAGAGAGCGGGAGACGAATGCCCACACTCAGGCAGCCATCCAGAGGGCTCCTTTAAGAGACCACACAGGCGCGAACATGTGTTCCTCTTGGCTGTTCCCCTCGCCGCCCCCCTCCCGGGTCTCTCTCTCTCCTGTGAGAGACGTTTTCACCCACAAAGAAACAGACAGAACCGCCCCCCCCCCCCCCCCCCCCCCCCCCCCCCCCCCCCGTTGGCCGGTCCAGTCAGACTCCGCTTAGGCGTTCATAAAAGTGGGATTCCCTTGCTGTGGACCCCAGGGAGGCGAAGTCCACGCAGACTTCACCGATTCCTTTGGTGTGGAAAAAGCCATGGTTCCTCACCACGAGGTTTCCCAGGGCTGAGGATCTCCCCCTCACGGAAGAGCATCTCAGCACAGAGCTTCACATGGCCTTGTTGCTCTCCATCATTCTTGTAAAAGTTTTATTACTGCACTGAAGGTTTTACAAACCACTAACTCTTCGTCTAATGACTGTGCCTCGTTTATAAACATTTACAAGCCCTCGGAAAGCACACATGCTGTACCATCTTTGGTTCTGGAGCGTCTCCTCCGAGGCCTGCATGGCTGCTGCTGGGTGCCCTCGTTTGGTGCCGGCTCTGGGGAGAGCGTGTAATAAACCGGGGGCCCCCAGAGTGCTCATAAATGTATATGGATTCATGTTTAACAGCTGGATTAAGTCACCTAAATACGGTATCTAGGCAAACCATGTGCCTTTGTGTGCATCTCTGTGTGTTGTGTTTTTTTATGTGCCCGGCCCCAGCACAGATACAGAAGTATTATAACATGAAGCAGGGAAGTCGACTAACAAGCATGGCTTCTTTTATCACATAAATTGTAACAGTGTGTGAGCCATTGCGCAGGACTGATTACTCCTAGGAGCGTTAGGCTTCCATTAATTGCCAGTCCGGTCGATGCTTGGACTGTGGTTCATTCATTTTTCAGTTTGTAGCTGATGTAAGAGCGCCAGAGGTCAGAGCACTGTGGTGTTTAATGATTATCTATACACTTGCTTCCAAGGATTTGACATCATTTTGGATCTTGCAGCGCTTTATGGATGACTGTAAGCAGATGACATCACTGCAGCATGGAACCAGTTTCCAGAAGACAACTAGTAAAACTCCCTTACTTCTCTTACCACAGGTATTTTACACGGAGCTGGACTTTCTCAGCTTCCCAAACAGCGCTATCAGCCAAGTGATCTACATGCTGACCAGGCTCCAAACAGCCACGTCAAATATGTCTGGTAAAATTATCTAGACGCCTGTTCCACGGCACATGGATGTTAGGGGGCCTGCTTTGCTCTCAAGCTGAAGGGCCCTGCTTCTGGGGCAGCCCCAGACCGCGTTCGGCAGCTCAGGCAGCACTGGGGCACCTTAGGGCCCAGGAGCGGCTGCCGCCCCCAGATGCGGGGC
Source organism: Mustela nigripes (assembly GCF_022355385.1). Classification (NCBI taxonomy): domain Eukaryota; kingdom Metazoa; phylum Chordata; class Mammalia; order Carnivora; family Mustelidae; genus Mustela; species Mustela nigripes. The sequence goes on from NC_081559.1 coordinate 160,792,502, forward strand.
TGGCCGCACCCCGGCCTCTCGCACACCCCTCGGGGAGGAGGCGCGCTGACAGAGGAGCCCAGGCCGTGGGAGGGGACCCAGGATTCCCTAGAGAACCAGCCTCCTTCTCGGGGTGATGTTTCTATAGGGAAGAAAAGGAGCCAAGGGAAATCTTTATCCCCAGGAGCTGGGTTCTGTTGACCAGAATCAGTTTGAGAATTAAAGTGACAATTACATTTTAAGCTCAAATTAATAATCAGATGGGTGAGAGCCCTCCACCTTTGGGGAACCGTGTGTGGGAATGCCCCAGCCTGTGGTACCATGAGCACTGCTGTATGACCATCTTTTCCAGCCGGCTTCCCGCCTCACTTTTCTCCTTGGAAACAGGAAAATGCTTCAGTCTCTGGGCAGACCAGAGGTGCACATGGCCCTGGAAGTTGTTCTGGTGAGGGGCTCCGGCCAGGAGCACGAAGGCTGCTTGCTGCTGACGTCGGAGGTGCTCTTCGTGGTGAGCGTCAGCGAGGACACACAGCAGCAGGCCTTCCCTGTCACAGAGATCGACTGCGCCCAGGACAGCAAGCAGAGCAACCTGCTCACCGTGCAGCTCAGGCAGCCAAGAGTGGCCTGTGGCGTGGAGGTACATTTCAGGGGACAGGGTGACTGTGTGGCTGACTGCCGCGGCAACGGAGACGCGGGCTGGCCGCGGGTACGCCGCTGGCCTGGCTGCTGAGACGAGGAGGGCTGTCAGAGGAAGCGGCGTGAAGGGACGTGGGAGCCAATGCAGAAGGAAGTTGGGAAGCCCCAGCCCAGGCGTGCGTGGGAGCCCTTCCTAGGGGAGCGCGGCAGCAGGCCTAGTGGACTCAAGGCCTGGGGTTAAACCACTGTATGAACCGAACAAGGCTTGGTTGTCATGGGGCAGGGGTTCTGGAGGAGACCGGGCAGGACAACAGAGCTCCAGCACAAACTGGTCTGTGCGAGAGGGCCAGGGCACAAGTCTGCTGTAGCCGACTGGAGATACAGGAGAGGACCGCCACCGAAGTGGGGGTGTCATGAAATGAGGTGCAGCCAGTAGGCCAGACCTTCACAAGCTCACAAGCCAGGTCTCAGTCCCTCCCCCCGCCCCTCCCTGCTTTCCATCCCAAGACTTCATGGGTCAAAATTCTGTTCATAGATCTTTCCTTCCTGCTCTGTATTCTGTGTGGTTCTGTGTTCCCTTTCCCACAGGGCAGATTCCCACCCCCTAAATACTGTGGGGTACGTCCTGGGGGGAACGCTCCTTTGGGTCTTGAGGCAGCTCCCTGGCCACACAGCTTCCGTGCTGGATGCTGGCTCCCGGCCACACATAAGCTGCTGTGGAACAGATGCTCATGCAGGGCAGAGTGATGTCCAGGGTCAGAGGGGAGCCCTGCCCAGAGTGGCACCAGCTCCCTACAGGCCAGTGTTGGGTGAGCAGGTGCACCCGGTGGAAAGCAGGGTCTGCTCCTGCCTCCCTGATGACTGCCTGATCCAAAGGGGCTGTAAGAGTTGACCTAAGAAACAGACATCTTTTTCCACACAGCAAGATGAGTGTAAGTCAGTGGCAAACTGGAGCCTCCTTGTCCTAACCTGGGCCCTCGGTGGCCCCATCCTGCCCAATTCATTATCTTCTCCCTGGTATGGGAGCCTGTGCTTCCCTCACACCACTGTTTGGGTAAAATTATCTGAGAAGATGGAAAGCAGCCAACCACAACAACTCTGAGATTTCTCTAGCTTCTTGGATCCTAATCAGTCAGGCTTTAAGCTGGGGCTTGGCACTAGGCATACATTGCTGCCTCGAGTTGATGACTTTCTGGGAATAAACAGAGGTCAGATGTCCAGGCTGACTTTAGATCTGCCAAAATCTTCTGATCCAATTGACAATAAAGCAGCAGTGATCTGGCTACAGGACTTGGCAGGGCATAGTATCATTATCTTCAAGTCCTTGGTCCTTAACGAGAAACTTCCAAGGCCCTAAGGAGTATCTAGGGCCATCGTTATTCCTTAGCTGCTTGGGAAATATTTCATATCTTAAGCTGGGACTGGAGATTCTGCTTTTGCTGTTAAACTATCTTTACCGTCTTCAACTGTGATCCTTCTCTCTTTGGCTTTTTTGAGGAGGATACTTGGGGAATTATCATAGCTGGAAGGGAACAGCTCTGCTTCTCGAGGGGCTAATGAGATGATAGCTGGAGTCACCACTCCTAGAAGCTGCCAAGGCTGAGACCATGGAATCACGGAGTTAGAGGCAGAAGCACCACTGACACACTGGACATCATGCCCAGCACTGGTTTCCCACCGGTACTCGGGTATCAGCTGGGGGCAGGGGCACTAGGGCTAAGGGATGGCTACAGAAGAGGCAGGAAAAGATGACTGAAAGCAGAAATACTGCAGGGCAGCATCTGGCAAGGGACAGAAAAGGTGGATATCAGGTATGCCTTTAGCCCCCAAATTCTGCTTTCTCTAAATCTATCGCAATTTACCTCTCCCCTCAACTCCTCCTAATTAACAGGAAATAACTGCCTCCTCAGTCCTGTATTCTAAACCCTAACCCCTCCCCTACTCACACCAAAGGAGACCCAAACTATAAGGAAAAAAAATGCTCATTTCTTTTCTGAGACAGTATGCCCTTCGTTAGGAGTGCCCTAATCCAGTGTGTTTGCAAAACGTGGGGTGGGGAGTGGGGGTGTCCCTCAGCAGGGCTGCTTGACATAGTGAATTTTCCTCAGTTGTCATGCTTGTGTCAGTCCATACCCGTCACATGCCAACCTGATGCGTAGACATAAAGCTGGGTCTAAGAAGCCTACCTGCTGTCTTCCAGGGAAAGCTAAGAACAGTATTTTTAAGCCCTTTATAGAAAATGGCTTTTCTGGTTTTCTTTAGATGCTAGGAAACACAGCTCCTTTGAATTTTGGAAGGAATTAATTTGTAGATGACATCATTCAGTATACTGAAATGTGGCAGGATTCAGATTTTTTAAATCAGCATTTGCTTTTCTTGGTTAAATGCAGCCATTTTTAGGGTAATAATTGCTTAATATGCCTGGCACATTATTGAAATCCCTTATGAGAGAAGCTCAAAATGAGTCAGAAGGTCAATTTATTCCTTGGCCAGGTTCCTTTCACAGCACGGGTTTTCCTGTGCTGCTGTTCAGGAGGAGCAATTAAGACTTTCTGTGTATTCAAAGCTTTCCAGCTGAATTCTGGCCCCATCAAATGATATCATCGGAGTTCTGGCTTTTGCCTGGTGGTACACAGCTTTCATCTGTCAGCGAAACTTTGGGGGCTTTTCTTTTCTGTCCCAGGCTTAAAAATACGAGATCCAAACCGTACCAGATGCCCTACTTACTTCTCTGGCAGCCCCAACACTCCTTACCATCCCACTGGCTTTTGCAGCTTTTAAGACACCCTCAGCTGCACTGTTTCCATGCCCTACACAGAAACACAGAAATTCTTTATATTACTACTTGAGGACTCGAAAGCCCTTGTTAAAAATGTTTTTAATTCTTCCAGAGTGATCTTGCCAACATTTGGTAGGTACAGACCACTGAAAGGTCAGTGGCTACCTGATTCCCACAGATCAGCGGCTTACACTGGAAACGTCTCAGTCCACATATCTACACATTAGACAGTTACAGAATTTCAGGGGGGGAAGAATTTATAGCTCCAGCTGCCTTTGATGGGTGCTTTCTCAGAAAATCGCACTTAAGAACTTGGGTAGTATATCTCAGTTCTCCTGTTCAAATTCCACTGAAGATGAGCCAGACTTTTATGAACCATAAATGTACTTTGCATCCTCCCGTTTTTTCCATAAAAATTTCCCCTTCTTCTGCCCAGTTTTTTTATTTTCTCTGGCTTTAAATCCTAGTGTTTATAAAAACAGAAAATGTTACAGTTCAAAAGGTATTTATTTTTTTAAAGGCTCTGTCCAAAGCCACTGGTTTGAAAGAGGTTCTCTTCTCCACTATTTTTTTCTGTCAAACTGAAGAGGTTCAAGGAGACAAGCAAACAGAACTTTTATTTCAGGTGCAAGTTTAATGTTGATTTAAGCAGAGGAAAGACACTTTTCTCCTTTGTTCCTGAGCTCCTCAGTAAAGAGCAGTGAGAGATGTTTAACAGTTAATGAGTAAAATGTTACTAAATTTGTCAGCTTCAGACATCAGAATTTTACACACCAAATGCTTATTCAAAGGAGGCCATTCTAACAGTCTCCTGCAGAGTGCTTCTGTCATACTCCTGCAAGTGCACTGTTATTACCACAGCTCAGAGGAAAAATAAAAAGCACTGTTTGGGACAAAATGGCTTTATTAGAGTACCTAAAGGCATAATGTATGGATGTATTAAGGCAACAACAGAAGGAATAATTTGTCACGAAATGCCATTAGGAGGTTTTGGCAGCTGAAGAATCTTTATTTTTGGATCCCAGGTGGACGGAGTCCGGGAGAGACTGTCGGAACAACAGTACAACAGACTTGTGGACTACATCACAAAGACATCTTGTCACCTGGCTCCCAGCTGCTCTCCCATGCAGGCCCCGTGCCCAGTGGTGGCTGTGGAACCTCTCCCCTCCACTGTGAAAACATACCATTATCTGGTTGATCCGCACTTTGCTCAAGTCTTCATTAGTAAGTTTACCATGGTGAAAAATAAAGCCCTAAGGAAAGGGTTCCCTTGAGTCCCCTCTAAGGTGGTGCTGGTCCTGCTTGTGCAATTTATTCTTGAAAAGAAAACCTAACTAGCTCTAGTAACATCTAATATGGACACAAAGCCAGTACTTTACTATAATTATAGGTAATTTCCCAGCCTCTTCTAAAATTAATTCAGATTCTTCTCCCTAAGAAAACACCTTAAAATGCAATGATAAAAAAAACTTGTTCCTTTCCAATTTGGAGGCCGTGATTAATGTTGTCATCCCATCACATAAATATACTACCTTTTGCTGTTTATGGTATTTGCTAAAATGTTTACTATAATTAAGATCTGTTAACTCTGCTCTAACAAAAAATGTGGTCAGGCCTTAGAATGGAGAGACTGGTTAAAACTTCATTCCCAACTGCATCTGTTTCTAGGCTAAGACAGTCTTTTCCTTATATTCTCATCTGCAAACATTTGGAATCTTTAAACGCTTAGGATTTTATTAACTTGTTAAATTTATTACTTAAAATGTGATGCTCTTCTTTAAGTGAAACCTGCTATGCATATTCCTCCTTTAAAGCCTGCAGGTTACTGAAATTTATAAGACCTTCTCATGACTGTCCAGGTACACTAGAAAAAATGTTTTGCCAGTTAATCTTTTAGCAAGCAAGCTTATGTGTCTGCCAGAGAAAAGCGACCCAAAGGGCTCAGGTGAGTTTCTCTAGTTCCATAAAGAAAATGTGCTACTAGGAACGAACACCCTCTTGTGGAAGGGGTTTAGCAGAAGGATATTCATACTGCCCTGGGGTACTACAGGGGAGTGTTAACCTTAACAGTGAACCAATCCAAAGAGTTTTATTTTTAATTCCTTAACCACAAAATATTTCCAATGTGTGATATTATTTTTCCATTTTTAAGGATGGGTTTTTATCAGATCTTGGGTCACCAGATATCATCTTTAATATTCAGTAAAAATCTCACTCTGATTAAAACACATTTTTACTGATTACATCCCAATCTGGATCTATAATCTATTATGTACAATTTTGAGATGCTAAGAAAATTCAATTTCAAATGCCTACTAACTTTTAATCAAGTCTCACATGTCATCAGGCATAAGAAGTCACTGTGTAATTGTTTCTGGAAAGCAAGACTATTTATGAACAATTCAGGCTAAATATGAAAAAAACTGATTTTTCCATTAGTTTGTTGTGTTATACTCATTTAGGAAAGTGACAGCTTTGTCAACCTCAAGAATTAACTATTTTTAAGAATGTAAATATGTATTAATTAATGTATCTTTTATGGTCATTTTGCATACTACTTCTAAGAACTGTTATATAAATTGCTGAAAATAAAAGGAATCCTTGAATTACTGACCACACATAAATGTGTATTGTCACCAGGTGTTTTTCAAATGCAGGTTTTCACCAATTCCTGGGTTTAATACAGCTCACATTATTAGGACCCAAGAATTTTGCATTAGTTAAGAAGGCTAAGAAACAGTTTTTGTTATCCTAATAAAGTACCAGTTATAAAATCAACTTAGGTTAAAATAGACTTAATTTTTCAAGCTCTCTGTAGTATCACTTTGATCACAAAAAAAGCACTAATAATTAATATGGGGGTAAAGATCCTCCTAAGACCTCCCCCCAAAGTTCCCATACTCTTATCATTAACTGTGACTACTCTAATACTTTTTCTGGACTAGGCATATATTCCATATCCATAAAATATATTATGGTATTTTTCCTAGATACACACACACACACACACACACATATATGTATATATTCTAACTTATATACACATACTGGTAACTCTTCAAAAGCAACTGGTATTTCAATTATCTACTGAAACTGGTGGTTGATCCATCAGGGCTACTAAACAGTGACAATGAAACCCAAGGACATATTTTACTGAAAAGATGTTCTCTGTTCCTTCTAAGAGGAAAGAGTATAGTGAGTGGTCTTACAGACTCATGTAGACCCCCTTAAATCCATGACCCAGGACGAAGAAAGTGCACCTACCAGTATTTCAGTGAATTAAACACCAGAGCAATGAAAAATATTCAAAGACAATGGTAGTTTTAAGAAATGTTAAAATCAAGTTAATCATCCTAAGGTTCATAAACACAGTTAAAATCTCCAACCCTGAATTATCAGAATAATTAAACAGAAACCTACTGTCCAAAGTATGTGTTAGTTGTTTATTTATCAAGACAATTCCATAACCCAATATTCATGCTTCATAGTTCAGGAACACAGGTCAGTGACAAACTTCAATTGAACTCAACCCAAAGAAATTCTGTGGGAAAAAAAAACAGTGGCTTAAGTTAATGACAAGCATTCTCTTAATACCTCTCCACCGTTAAAGTCACATGAGGTCTACTCCTACTAGTGGAGCCTACACTTTGCTCACTCACGTTCTGCCCAGGAGAAAACCATTTCTGGGCACAGTACACCTTACTCTAATTTCTTATTTTTCATTGACCAAATTTTACCTTTTTCCTCCCTCTCAAGTCCTCTCTCCTCCATTCCCATCTCATACCCACCTGCTGTTCTTAAAAGCAGCAGCCCACCTGTTCTAAACAATATTTCTATTCCTGTCTCCAAATCTGTTTTTCTCACTGTTCCCCCCACCTTACTGGCTTTTTTTTTTTTTTAACAAGAATACAACTTCCTATTTAAAAAAAAAAGTAAAAATGTAACATTTACAAATTAGACTGTTAACATCTGATGATGAAATGCATACCCACTGTAGAAATTGTGAAAATGTCAAAGCTGCAAGAAAACAGCAATGTTAAGGAGTCCATACAGAACCATTAATATTTTCTTGATCTTTTTACCTGCAGTCTTTTTTCTGTGCAATTTTTATTAAACAGAGATCACCTTTATGTAAAATATTTTCTATTTATATAACCTCATGCTACTTTGTGAATATCATTTCTAATGGACATCATGTCCGTGGTATGAAAAACTAATTCCTTATCAATTTTCCAATGGCTGGAAATAAAGTTCTTCCTATTTTTTGTAAGTAATAAAGTACATACTTTGTGCATGCATCTATCTGCATTTCAGATAGTTCCTTTAATTTTAAATTCGGTAGAAGTTACTATGTTCATATTATCCTTGAGTCTTCTAAAAAGCTAAAGTCAACTGCAGCAGGTCTTCATACCCCAGGAAAATCATACATACATATACATGCATACACATGTATACACACCCACACACCACTATGCACACCACAGCTGGAATGTTCTTAGGCAGAAACATTTTGCCTAAAAAAACAGCTGACTGACATTTCCCTTGTCACATCAAATTCACATAGGGGTAGTGGGTGGAATCATTACTTAAATTGTTCTATATGCTTTTATGTTAAGCTTGAATAAAGTTAAATACATGAATGACAAGATTGCAGAGTATGAAACGTTTCACATGCTCTCAGATTCAGTGGACATTTCATCAGCACACAAGTCACTAATTCATTGTCAGCAGAATCTTATCCATGAGGCCTAAGGACTTTGTGGATTTAACAAACCAAATCAGAATCTCTGGAGGGCCACCTAGTCACTTATGGAATGGACACCTAGCTAAACTATAAAAGGAGTCAAAATTCTTTTAAGTACTTCTGAAAGTACTTTAAAGCACATTTTCCTAATGCCAATCCAGCAAGCAACAATAGCATAACGTGAAAAGATTCTGAATATAAAGAATTGTGAGAACACTAGAAACCAGTTAAGAAGCTGCAGTAACCAAACATTAATACAACAAAAAAAAACATAAAAGGCCAGGAAATTTCATGAAATTCTTTCTCACTCTTGCCTCACCCCCTCCTTGGTGCAACACAATGTGATCAGAAGGAAACTGACCAATTCCTGGCTCCTCCCACAGGATAGAAGGTAAAAATTAAAATTGCTTGCAACATTCTGACTTGTTTTCACAATAAAAGCACTCAACAAAATACCTAGGAATAAATCTAACCAAGAAGATGAAAAGACCGACACTCTGAAAACTGTAAGACATTGATAAAAAGAATTGAAGATGATACAAATAAATGGAAAGTCATGGATTCAAGACCTTGAATTGTTAAAACATTCGTATTCCTCAAAGCAATCTAGAGATTCAATGTAATCTCTATCAAAATGCCAACAGCATTTCTCACAGAACCAGAACAAAAAAATCCTACAATCTGTATGGAACCACAAAAGATCATGAACAGCCAAAGCAATTGTGAGGAAGAACCAAGCCAGAGATATCAATCCCAGATCTGAAAATACACTACAAAGCTATAGTAACCAAAACAGTATAGTACTGGTACAAAAACAGACACAACAAAGATTAATGGACGAGAATATAGCCCAGAAATAAACCCATACTTACGTGGTCCTTTAGTCTACATGACAAAGGAGGCAAGCATATACCAGGGAAAAGACCATCTCTTCAATAAATGGCGCTGGGAAAACTGGACCACTTTCTTATGCCACACACAAAAATGAACTTAAAATAGATTAAAGACCTAAATGTGAGACCTGAAACCATGAAACTCCTAGAAGAAAGCATAGACAGTAATCTCTTGAATGTCAGCTTTAGCAACATATTTATGGACGTCTCCTCAGGCAAGGGAAACAAAAGAAAAACTATACAAAGCTTTTGCACTGCAAAGGAAAAGCATCAACAAATAAAAAGGCAACCTACTGAATGGGAGAAGATATTTGCAAACCAAGTACCTGATAAAGGGGTTAATAAAAGTATATAAAGAACACCAAAACAACAAATAATCCAACTAAAAATAGGGAAATGATCTGAACATTTTTCCAAAGACGACACACATGGCCGACAGACATACTGAAAGATGTTCAATATTACTAATCATAAGGGAAATGCAAATCAAAACCAGAATGAGATAACACCTCACACCAGTGAGAATACTAGTATCAAAAAAAAAAAAAAAAAAGATAACAAATGTTGGTGAGGATGTGGAGAAGACCCTGGTGCCCTGTTGGTGGGAATGTAAATTAGTGCAACCACTATGGAAAATAATACAGAGGGAAGAACAAAGATGGCAGAGGAGTAGGAGACCTAAATATCATCAGGTCCCAGGAGTTCAGCTAGATAGTTATCAAACCATTCTGAACACCTACAAACGCAACAGAAGATCAAAGAGAAGAGCAGCAATTCTAGGAACAGAAAACTGATCACTTTCTGGAAGGCAGGACGTGCGGAGAAGTGAATCTGAGGCTAAATACAGGAAGAGAGACCGTGGGAGCAGGGACCAGCTCCCAGCAAGCGGTACAGCAGTGGAGCACAAAACTGGAACTTTTTTAGAAGTCTTCTCCACTGAGGGACGTCACTCCAGAGGCTAAGTGGAGGGTGGAGCCCTTGCAGGGACAGTGTGGTCTCAGGCCCGGAGGGGCCATAAAAAGACCAGGGGTGTCTGAGTGTGACAGAGCTCCCAGGTATCAGAACGGGGAAGCCAGCTGCAGAGACAGAGCAGAGAAGTTGGCTCTCAGCTCAGGGTTACCTTAAACCATGATCCAAGGTACAGTCAGCCACTGCTCTTCAAGCAGGAACCCCACAAGTGGCAGATCCAAAGGGATCCTTGTCCTTCCTCCTCTAGGAGGAGTGGTATGGGAGCACACTGCAAGAATCTGCTGGGTTTGGAGACTCCAAATGGGACCATGTGCCAGAGACAGAAACAGTCACAGGCCAGGTGAGCATGGAGTGTGGCCAGAGACCAGGGAGACAGGAGTGACTGACCTCTTTTCTCCGAGGGTGCACTGAGGAGTGGGGCCCTGAGCTCTCCTGCTCCTACAGGGCCGGAGATTGGGAGGCTGCCATTTTCATTCCTGTCCTCCAAAGCTATACGGAAAGTGTTCTGGGAATAAAAGCTATCGAGAGCAAACCTGAGATTACTTAGCCTGGCCTGGCAAGGGCAGTGCCTTGGGCAGACATCAGTCAAGAACAAGTTCACAGATCAATGACAACTGCAGAACTCCAGAGCTAGGGGAAAGCAACACAAAGAATCCAGGGCCTTTTCCCTAGTCTTTCAAAGTTAATTTTTTTAAAATTTTACCTTTCTCACTTTATTTTTTAAAATTTTTCCTCTTTCCCATATTAACGTTAACTATTTTATCTTAATACCTTTTTAAAAATTTTTAAATTTTCATTGTTATAGTCATATTCTACCCCTTCACTGTATTTAACCTTATTTTTTATATACGTATAGCTTTTTCTTTAAAATTTTGGGATACAGTTTTTTCTAACAGATCAAAATATACCCTAAATCTAGCACATGGCTTTGTTCCAATCTCCAGCCTGATCACAGTCTTTCTTTTTTTTCTTTTTTTAACCAACTCATCAACTCCTTAGAATCTTTTTTAATTTTCATCTTCACAGTCCTATTCCATCCCTTCATCATTTTTACCCTTATTTGTATATATATATACAAGTTTTTCTTTCTGTAAAATTCTGGGAGGTAGTTTCTTCTAACAGACCAAAATATACCCAAAATCAAATGTGTGGCTTTGTTCTATTTACCAACATACACACACACACAAACACACACACACACACACATTTTTTTCCCTTTCTTTTTTTTTTTTTGTTGCTACCTTCTTAGTATTGTGCTCTCTCATTCATCTATTCTTACCTGGATAAAATGACAAGGCAGAAAAACTCACCCCCAAAAAAGAACAAGAGTTAGTACCAACAGCTAGGGATCTAATCAACATGGACATCAGTAATAATATGTTAGAACTAGAGTTCAGAATGACGATTATCGAGGTGCTAGCTAGGCTCAAAAAAAGCATGGAAAATACTAGAGAATCCCTTTCTGGAGAGATTAAAGAACTAAAATCTAACCAAGTTGAAATTTAAAAAGCTATTAATGAGGTACAATCAAAAATGGAGGCTCTTACTGCTATGATAAATGAGGCAGAAGAGAAGTTAGTGATCTAGAAGACCAAATGATGGAAAATAAAGCTGAGAAAAAGAGACAAACAATTACTGGACCACAAAGGGAGAATTCGGGAGATAAGTGATACCATAAGACGAAACAGTATTAGAATAACTGGATCCATCCCAAAAGAAAAAGAGAGGGAGGGACAGAGGTATATTGGAGCAAATCATAGCAGAAAATTCCCCTAATTTGCCCATGGGAACAAGCATCAAAATCCAGGAGGCACAGAGAACCCCCTTCAAAATCAATAAATATAGGTCCACACCCTGTCATCTAATAGTAAAACTTACAAGTCTCAGAGTGACAAGGAAAATCCTGAAAGCAGCTCAGGAAAAGAGGTCTACAGCACACATAGAACAGGGGATATTAAATCAGATTGGCAGCAGACCTATCCACAGAGACCTCTCGGGCCAGAAAGGACTGGCATGATACATTCGAGCACGAGAAAAATATTCAACCAAGAATAATATACCCAGCTAGGCTGTCACTGAAAATAGGAGGAAAAATAAAAGGCTTCCAGGACAAACAAAAACTGAATTTGGAAACACCAAACCAGCGCTACAGGAAATACTAAAAAGGGGTCCTCTAAGCAAAGAGAGAACCTAAAAGTAACAGACCAGAAAGGAGCAGAGACAATAAACAGTAACAGTCACCTTACAGGAATAAAATGGCACTAAATCCGTCTCTCTCAATAGCTACCCTGAATGTAAATGGGCTAAATGCCCGAATCAAAAGACACTGGTTATCAGAATGGATTAAAAAAACAAGACCCACTGATATGCTGTCTACAAGAAACTCATTTTAGACCCAAAGACACCTCCAGATTTAAAGTGAGGGGGTGGAAAACGATTTACCATGCTAATGGACATCAAAAGAAAGCTGGGGTGTCAATCCTTGTATCAAATAAATTAGATTTTAAACCAAAGACTCTAATAAGCGATAAGGAAGGACACTATATAACACTTAAAGGGTCTGTCCAATAAAAGATCTAACAATATTAAAGATCTATGACCTAATATGGGAGCAGTCAATTATATAAACCAGTTAATAACAAAATCAAAGAAACATCATCAATACTACAGTAATAGTAGGGGACTTTCACACACACACACACACACCCATCGAAATGGACAGATCATCTAAACAAAAGATCAACAAGGAAATAAAGCCTTTAAATGACACACTGGACCAGATGGACATCACAGATATATTCAGAACATTCCATCCCAAAGCAACAGAATACACATTCTTCTCTAGTGCACATGGAACATTCTCCAGAATAGATCACATCCTGAGTCATAAATCAGGTCTCAACCAGTACCCAAAGACTGGGATCATTCCCTGCACATTTTCAGATCACAATGCTCTGAAACTACAATTCAATCACAAGAGTGAAGTTGGAAAGAACTCAAATACATGGAGGCTAAAGAGCATCCTACTAAAGAATAAATGGGTCAACCAGGAAATTAAAGAATTGAAAAAAATTAATGGAAACACAACTCTTCAAAATCTCTGGAACACAGCAAAGGCGATCCTGAGAGGAAAGTATACAGCAATACAAGCCTTTCTCAAGAAACAAGAAAGATCCCAAGTACACAACCTAACCCTATACCTAAAGGAGGAGAAAGAACAGCAAAGAAAGCCTCAACCCAGCAGAAGAGAAATCATAAAGATCAGAGCAGAAATCAATGAAACAGAAACCAAAAGAACAATAGAACAAATCAACGAAACTAGGAGCTGGTTCTTTGAAACAGTAAGACTGAAAAAGCCCTGGCCAGACTTATCAAAAGGAAAAGAGAAAGGATCCAAATTAATAAAATCATGAATGGAAGAGGAGAGATCACAACCAACACTAAAGAAATACAAGCAAGTATAAGAACATATTATGAGCAATTATACATCAGCAAATTTGACAATCTGGAAGAAATGGATGCATTCCTAGAGAGAGACATATAAACTACCAAAACTGAACCAGAAAGATCTAGAAAACTCGAAGAGACGCATAGCCAGTAAAGAGATTGAAGCAGTCTTCAAAAATCTCCCAAAAGGGCGCCTGGGTGGCTCAGTGGGTTAAGCCGCTGCCTTCGGCTCAGGTCATGATGTCGGGGTCCTGGGACTGAGTCCCGCATCAGCCTCTCTGCTCAGCAGGGAGCCTGCTTCTCTCTCTCTGCCTGCCCTCTATGTCTACTTGTGATCGCTCTCTGTCAAATAAATAAATAAATAAATCTTTAAAAAAAAAAAAAATCTCCCAACAAACAAGAGCCCAGGGCCAGATTGGCTTTCCAGGGGAATTCTACCAAACATTTAAAAAAGAATTAATACCTATTCTCCTGAAACTGTTCCAAAAAATAGAAATGGAAGGAAAACTTCCAAACTCATTTTATGAGGCCAGCATTACCTTGATCCCCAAACCAGACAAAGACCCCAGCAAGAATTGCAAACCAATATCCTTGATGAACATGGATGCAAAAATTCTCACCAAAGTATTACCCAATAGGATCCAATAGTGTATTAAAAGTATTATTCACCATGACCAAGTGGGATTTATTCTTGGGCTGCAAGGGTGGTTCAACATCCACAAATCAATCAACATGATACGTTAATAAAAGAAACATCAAGAACCATATGATACTCTCAATAGATGCTGAAAAAGCATCTGACGAAGTACAGCATCCTTTCTTAATCAAAACTCTTCACCGTGTAGGGATAGAGGGTACATACCTCAATATCATCAAAGCCATCTATGAAAAACCCACAGCGAATTCTCAATGGGAAAAAACTGAGAGCTTTTCCCTTAACGTCAGGAACACAGCAGGGCAGTCCACTATCACCACTGCTATTCAACAGAGCACTAAAAGTCCTAGTCTCAGCAGTCAGACAACTAAAAGAAATAAAAGGCATCTGAATCAGCAAAGAACTCAAATTCTCACTCTTTGCAGATAACATGATATTTTATGTGGAAAACCTGCAAGACTCCACTCCAAAACTGCTAGATCTTGTACAGGAATTCAGTAAAGTATCAGGATATAAAATCAATGCACAGAAATCAGTTGCTTTTTTATCAGCTGTATTTCTATACACCAACAGTAAGACAGAAGAAAAAGAAATTAAGGAGTCGATCCCATTTACAACTGCACTCAAAACCGTAAGATACCTAGGAATAAACCTAATCCAAGAGGCAAAGAATCTATACTCGGAAAACTATAAAGTACTCATGAAAGAAATTAAGGAAGACACAAAGAAATGGAAAAATGTTCCATGCTCATGGACTGAAGAACAAATATTGTGAAAATGTCTATGCTACCTAAAGTAATCTATACTTTTAATGCAATCCCTATCAAAATACCATCAATTTTTTTTTCAGAGAAATGGAACAAATAATCATAAAATGTATATGGGAAAAAGAAAAGACCCCCAAATAGCTAGAGGAATGTTGAAAAAGAAAACCAAAGCTGATGGTATCTCAATTCCAGACTTCAAGCTCTATTACAAAGCTGTATTCACCAAGACAGTATGGTACTGGCACAAAAACAGACACACAGATCGATGGAACAGAAGAAAGGGCCCAGAAACAGACCCTCAACTCTATGATCAACTGATCTTCAACAAAGTGGGAAAGAACGTCCAATGGAAAAAGAAAGTCTCTTCAACAAATGGTGTTGGGAAAATTTGGACAGCCACATGCATTATGAACAAAACTGGACCAATTCCTTACACCACACCAAAAACAGACTCAAAATGGATGAAAGACCTCAATGTGAGACAGGCACCCATCAAAATCCTTGAAGAGAATCCAGGCAGCAACCTATCTGACCTCAGTGGCAGCAACTTCTTCCTAGAAACAATGCCAAAGGCAAGGGGAGCAAGGGCAAAAATGAACCACTGGGACTTCACCAAGATAAAAAGCTTTTGAACAGCAAAGGAAACAGTCAACAAAACTAAAAAAGACAGCTGACAGAATGGGAGAAGATATCTGCAAATGACATACCAGATCAAGGGCTAGTATCCAAAATCTATAAAGAGCTTATCAAACTTAACACTCAAAAAACAAATAATCCAATCAAGAAATGGGCAGGAGACATAAACAGACACTTCTGCAAAGACATCCAAATGGCCAACAGACACATGAAAAAGTGCTCAACATCACTGGGCATCAGAGAAATACAAATCAAAATCATAGTAAGATACCACCTCATACCCATCAGAATGGCTAAAATTAACAAGTGAGGAAACAAGAGATGTTGGTGAGGATGAAGAGAAAGGGGAACCCTCCTACACTGTTGGTGGGAATGCAAGCTGGTGCAGCCACTATGGAAAACAGTATGGAGGTTCCCCCAAAAGTTGAAAATAGAGCCACCTTTCAACCCAGCAATCACACTTCTGGATGTTTACCCTAAAAATACAAATGTAGTGATCCGAAGGGGCACGTGCACCCAATGTTTATAGCAGCAATGTTCACAACAGCCAAAAACTATGGAAAGAACCGAGATGTCCATCAACAGATAAATGGATAAAAAAGATGTGGTATATACATACAATGGAATACTACGCAGCCATTAAAAAAAACCCCAAATCTTGCCATTTGCAACCACGTGGATGAAACTAGAGGATATTATGCTAAGTGAGATAAGCCAATCAGAGAAAGACAATTATCATACGATCTCTCTGACAAGAGGAATTTGAGGGGGGTATTATGGTGGGTAGGGAGATAAACTGTAAGAGACTCTTAATCTCAGGAAACAAACTGATGATAGCTGGAGGTTTGAAGGGGGGAAGGATATGGTGGCTGGGTTATGGACATTGGGGAGGATATGTGCTATGCTGAGTGCTATCAACTGGGTTAAGACTAATATTTACAGACGTGTACCCCTGAAACAAATACATTGTGTGTTAATAAAAAAGGAAGGAGAAAGAAGGAAAGAAATAATACAGAGGTTTCTCAGAAAGGGGGAAGCAATCCAAATATCCATTAGAGGTGAATGAATAAGCAGTATGTGGTATATACATACCATGGAATGTTATTTAGCCTTAAAGAAGAAGGAAATTCTGACACATACTGTAATGGATGAATTCTGAGGACATTATGTTAAGTAAAATAAGCCAAATATTATAGCCTATCAAATACTATATGATTCCACTTAAATGAAGTACTTAGTCAAATTCGGAGATACTGAACAGAATGGTGGTTGCCAGGGGATGAGGGAGTAGAGAGTAATTCAAAAGGTCATCCTGCAAGATGAAGAGTTCTGGAGATTGGTTGTATAACAATGTGAATATACTTAACAATCAACGTATTTTACCATAATTTTTAAAAAATTTTAAATAGTAATTCCAACAGCAACATTACCTTTACATTCCAAAATCACTTTGCACTCTGAAAGATACCAGCCCTCCTCATCTCCTCAAAATCTTTCAAGGAATCGTAGTTTCTGTAGAAATCTGCATATGCATTCTTTCTTGGTTCGGCCACAGCAAACTAAAAAATAACATATCCCATTAGGGCTTATTTTTTAAGCCATTTTAGAAACAATATCCAAAGACAACATAAATCATGATGTTTGTGTTTACCTTTAACTTGAACTCTGTATTTCCTAAGACAAAGCTGGAAGCCCTGACACAGATGCAAGGGAGGATAAAGCAACCTCATGGAAACTACTCAACAAAGGGGCCTTCTTCACCTGGGGACAGATTATTCCTTTTGCTGGGTGTGGGTATGAAGACTGGTTAAGAGCCAAAGGAAGATACCCAGAAAGCTGAAATGCTTTAGGGAGAAGACAGCAGCATTCCCTCCAGCAAAACCTAGTATCTCCAAAGCAGACACATGCTAATATGTTCTTGCTCAATTTAACTTAATTAACTTATATTAACTTCAAAGAAGTAAGATCAATTCTGTCCCCATCAGCCTCTGAAAGACACCCAAAGCTTTCTATCTGGCAAAAACAGTTCTGGGTGATTTACACTTCAATATCATTTAAACCCTTAGGATATATATTGACCTGTTTTACACAGGAGGAAATGGAACTCAGAATATAAGTGACCCAGTTAAGGTCTAGGAAGAAGCACTAGGTGGTAGGTGGGTTCAACCAGGATTCAAACCCAGGTCTGTCATGTGGCAAAGATTTTTATTTTCCACAAAACACTACCTAGTAGATTTCAATGTGTGGGTTATAATACAAAATCATATCCCATCCTGCATAAAAAAAATTCAAGTGCCAATCTACTTCCATTTAGGTATTGCAGAAATAAATGGAATCATGACCTTTGGTACTTACAATCAGAGTCCTTTACTTGACCAGTTTTCCTGCCTCACCTCCTATGAAAATTCCCAACTTCTTCCAGTAAGACCACGAGACAGGAGACCCAATGCAACCCTCTGAACCGAGGCCAGCATATAACCCAGAAGGCAACTGAGTATTTGTTAAAATAAGAATATTTTCCTCTTGGGGCGCCTGGGTGGCTCAGTGGGTTAAAGCCTCTGCCTTTGGCTCGGGTCATGATCCCAGGTCCTGGGATGGAGCCCCGCATCAGGCTCTCTGCTCAGCAGGGAGCTTGCTTCCTCCCTCCCTCTCTGCCTGCCTCTCTGCCTATTTGTTATCTCTGTCTGTCAAATAAATAAATAAAAATCTTAAAAAAAAAAAAAAAAGAAGAAGAAGAGTATTTTCCTCTTAAAAATATGGTAGGATGGGGCACCTGGGTGGCTCAATCATTAAGCCCATCTGCCTTAGGCTCACATCATGATCCCAGGGTCCTGGGACGGAGCCCCACATTGGGCTCCCTGCTTGGTCTCCCTCTCCCATTCCCCCTGCTTGTGTTCCCTCTCTTGCTGTATCTCTGTCAAGTAAATAAATAAAATCTTTAAAAAATATATAAAATTATGGTAGATTAAAATAAAGTAAAAGGCTCAGCAAACCCCAAAATAAAAGCAAATGGATGTTATAACACCACCTAAATTATTTTGTTTTCTATTACACTTAAGACTTTTTAAGTCTGAAAAATCCAGACTTCAGCAACAAAAAGAATACAAACTATCAATTTAGATCCACTACTCCATGAGTTCCTTGAAACCCAAAAATCTATATATGAGGCCTTATACAGATAAGCAAATACCTGAAGATTTAGGAAAGGTCTAATTCATATAATAGTAATTACCTATGAGGAAAAAAATCTACTCAGGATAAGCACTGCTTATTTGCCTCAAAATCTAACCCGTATTAAGGAATTTAGACTTAGGAGATTAACTTAATCAAAATGATTTAATGGATGGTGACTTTATGTAAAAGGCAAAGAAGCTGATCAAAATTGGAAAAATCAGTTAAAACTGAGAACAAAATAAAGGCCAAATCTTTAAAAGCATTCAACACCAAGTGCATAAGGGATATGAAGGATGCAAGCATCTACCAAGGGAACAAAGTTTACACCCACCTCACTCTTTAATAACTCTAGATCCCTCAGTGCTTTCTTCTTCTTTTTTTTTTTTATAAAGATTTTTATGTATTTATTGGACAGAGAGATCACAAGTAGGCAGAGAGGCAGGCAGAGAGAGAGGAGGAAGCAGGCTCCCTGCTGAGCAGAGAGCCGGATATGGGGCTGGATCCAGGCATCCTGGGATCATGACCTGAGAAGGCGTCAGAGGCTTAACTCACTGAGCCACCCAGGTGCCCCGCCCTCAGTGCTTTCTGAACTTTCCTTCCACTCAAACACTAACTATACACAACACTGACTAATCTACCAACCAAATTTTAAAATTTTTCATTCAGAATAGACTGACAATTGGTCTGACATGGGCTCTTAATTTAGTAGAACAGACACAACCTGAAGCAAATATTACTTAAAGCACAATGTTTCCAATATTGTACAGTCTTGGTACAAATGACTGAGAACCTGCCAGAACACTACCAACACATGTGGAGGAAAAGGCTGCAACTCCAAAAAATAACATTTGAGTGGGCCTTGAGGATATACTGGAATCTGCCACACAATGGGATGAAAGACATTCCTGTTGTGTACAAACCCACGGGAGAAAGCAGAAATTTTCTAATATCAACTAGTTATAAAGTTTATAAAGTTATAAACTTTAACTTTATAACTAGTTAAGTTTATAACTTTATAAACTTTATAAAGTTTATTATAAAGCTGAGTTTATTAGGACTGCTGGGAAGAGGATGGAAAGGCAGAAAGAGCTAATCACAAAGTATCTTAAAATCAAGACCAAGTTTCAGCAATGACCCAGAACCCATTCTAAAGTGATGAAACCACTTCAGAAGACTGCAGCCAGTAGGTGATACATTTCTTACTGTAAGTCAAAATTTTGAAAGCCACTGCACACTACACATGCAGGAACTCGATACCATAAACAGATCTATTCTACAGGCTAAAGTCAGAAGTGGCAAGAATCCACACAAGTTACCAAGGCCTGAAGTTTGATAGTGACAATGAGAGTGAAGAAATGACTTCCCCAAATTCCTCTCCTCACTCCCACTTCATTTACTCATCCATCCATCCACCCTTTTCCCCAAACATTTATTTCATGCCCAAAACATGCCAGGTAGCAACTATCTCAAGGAGGATGTATGTAAAGGGTTTACATTTTTATGCCGGTCTCCTCATAGGGTCCCAAAGCACAGACCTCTTAGTGCTTTTGCTCAAGTTGTTCTCCCTCCCCTCAGCACTTCAAATTCACCCTAACTTTAAAGGCATAAATTCAAGAATTTTATAGAAAAAAAGTTGTAAATATAAAATTAAGACTTTGAGAAACACAAAATGCATAGAGCATTCTGGGAAAAAAGTGAGAGTAGGAACACCAAGAATCTCTCACCACCAACACAACTGCCCTAGCACAATCTGTTTAATGTAACTCTCCTGAAACTCTGGATCTCTTAAAAGCATACAATTTCCAAAGTAAGGCTTAAATCCTAAATTGTGGTCAGGTTAATTTCATTCACTTTCAGCTTTTAGCAACTTAACAGCTAACCATTCCCCATTCCCAAGGCAGACAGCTGTGCAGGTGCTCCTGAAGCAGTTTACAGGAAGCCTTCTGGAACAAAGATGGGCAAGCAGGACCCTCTCCTCCCTATACCAGGGATCTGTACTCTGATAGCTAACGCTACTTTTGTTCAGAGACCCAGACTGAAAAGGATAGAGCACCTTTCTTCCCCTCTCTCATTTTTCTCATTTTCTCCTTTTGGGAGCCTGACATTAAAGACTAGCACATTCAAAGGCATCTACACATACACTCCTCACGGAACTGCAGAATGGATTTAAAAATGACCCAACTATATATGCTGCCTGCAACACACTTATTTCAGATCCAAAGACAAAAACAGAAAGGAAAGGGTGCAAAAAAGATATTCTATAAAAACAATAAAAAAGAGACCAAGAGTGGCTTTACTAATATCGGACAAAATAAGACTTTAAATCAAAAAAGACTACAAGAGGGATGCCTGGGTGGCTCAGCGGGTTAAGCCTCTGCCTTCAGCTCAGGTCATGATCTCAGGGTCCTGGGATGGAACCCCACATCGGGCTCTCTGCTCAGTAGGGAGCCTGCTTCCCCTTCTCTCTCTGCCTACTTGTGATCTGTCAAATAAATAAAAATCTTTAAAAATTTAAAAATAAATAAATTTAAAAATAAATAAATAAAATCAAAAGGTCACAAGAGACAAAGGAGGACTTTATATAATCATAAAAGCTTCAACACAGTAAGAATTTATACAATTAGAAAATATACTCAACTAATAACACCAGCAAAGTATATAAAGCAAAAAGTGACAGAGTTGAAGAAAAAAATAATACTATAGTAACACCTGAACATTTCAATACCCCAATCTCAATGACAGGTAAAACCACACCAGACCTAAATAAGGAAAGAGGACTTAACTCATTAAACCAACAAAATCTAACACACATACAAAGAACACTCCACCCAACAACAGAATACGCAATCTTTTTCTAAAAACAATGATTTACTTATTATTTATTTATTTGAGAGAGAGAGAGACAGACTCCACAAGCAGGAGGAGGAAAAGACACAACCAGTCTCCCCTGCTGAGCAGAGAGCCTGACGTAGGCCTTGATCCCAGAACCCTGGGATCATGACTTCAGCTGAAGGCAGACACTTAACTGACTAAGCCACCCATGTGCCCCCAGAATACACATTCTTCTCAATTACACATTGGATACTTTCCAGGACAGACCATGTATCAAGCCATAAATATAAGTCTCAAAAGATTTAAAAGGACAGATATTATACAAAGTATGTTCTCTGATCACAATGGCATGAGACCAGAAATCGTTAACAGAAGGAAAACTGGAAAATTCACAAAACTGTGGAGATTAAGCTACACACTTAAACCACCAATGGGAGAAAGAAGACAAAACGAATGAAATCAGAAAATATTTAGAGACAAATGAAAGAACAAAACACACCAAAATTTAGAGGACACAATGAAAGGAGTGCAAAGGTGGGGCAATTTTTGGCTAGAAACACATATATTAAAAAACAAGAGAGATCTCAATCAACAACCTAACATTACAACTCAAGGAACCAGAAAAAGAACAAGATAAACAGCTAGAAGGAGGGAAAAAATAAATATTAGAGCAGAGATCAACAAAACAGAGACAAGGGGGGAAAAAAAAGAAATCAACAAGGCCAAAAAAAACGGGTTCTTTAAAAATATCAAGAAAACTGAAAATCCTTCTGAATAAAGAATACCAATCCTTCTGAAATCTTTCCAAGTAGCTGAAGTAGAGGAACACTTAACTAATTTATTTTACGAGGCCAGCATTACCCTGATACCAGAAACAGACAAACCACTACAAGAAAATTACAGACCCAAATCCCCTACAAACACTGATGCAAAAGAAAAAAAAAAAAATCCCTTAACAAAATACTAGCAAACTGAATTCAGCAGCATATTAAAAGGACTGTATCCAATTAACAAGTGAGGTTTATTCCAGGAATACATGGATGGTTCAACATACCAAGGGTCCAACATACAAAATCAATGTAATGTCTATTAACAGAAAGAAAAAAAAAAAAAAACAAAGAAATCTCAATCCAAAAAAAGATTTAACAAATTCAATATCCTGTCATGATAAAAACACTCCAACTATAGGAACAGAATGAAACTTCAACATATCCCATATGATGTCTACTCTTGTCACTTCCATTCAACACAGTATTCTAACTTCTACCTATAAAAGGTATCTAAATGGGAAAGGAAGAAACAAAATCATCTGTTTACAGACGATATATGCAGAAAACCCTAAAAATTCCAGAGAAAAAACCTGCTGGAACCAATAACTAAATTCAACAAAGTAGCAGGATGTAAAATGTCAGACAGTACTACGGAAACCACCAGGTTGCCTGAAAAATTACACACAGAATTACCATATGACCTACTAATTCTACTTCTGGATATATACTATAAAAAACTAAAAGCAGAGTCTTAAAGAGATACCTGTAACCCATGTTCATAGAGGCATTATTCACCATAGCTAAAACATGGAAGCAACTCAAACGTCCATCAAAAGTGAATGAATAAGTAAAATGTGGTACAGATATATAATGGAATTATTTTTAAAGATTTTACTTATTTGACAGAAAGAAAGCACAAGCAGGGGGAGCAGCACGGAAAGGGATAAATAGGCTCCCCACTGAGCAGGGTTCCAGACGCAGGGCTCGATCCCACGACCCTGGTACCATGACCTGAGCCAAAGGCAGACACCTTACCAACTGAGCCATTCAGGTACCCCATACAATGGAATATTATTCACTCTTTACAAGGAAGGAAATTCTGACATATCCTACAATATGGATAAACCCGACGGTCATTATGCTAACTCAAATATGCCAGTTAAGAAAGACAAAATAATATGTATTACTCCATTTACATAAGGTACCTAGAGTGAGTCAAAGTAAGATACAGAAAGAAATGTTTGACAGAATGGATAGAGAAGGGATGGGTTTATTGTCTGATGGATATAGTTTGTTTTACAAGATGAGTTATAGAGACAGGTTGTGGAGATGGTCATACAACATTATAAATACCACCAAACTGTACACTTAAAAATGGCTAAATTTTATCTCTAGTTTACCGTAATATAAAAAATGTATTTTTAAAAAAGCCCCAAAAGGCATAATGTTAAAATCCACAGAAGGCACAGCAGTTAAAAGGCAGTTCTGTGGCAACAAATTCTTCAAGCTGCCAAACACCACCATCCCCATCCCTCTGCTTGAATAAAATTATATCCTTGTGTTACGAGCTGAATTGTCTTCCAAAATTCATATGTTGAAGTCTTAAAACCATAGTACTTCAGAATGTAACAGTATTTGGAGATAGGTCTTTAAAGAGATAAACTAAAATAACCCTTGGAGGGTGAGTCCTAAACCAAAATGACTAGCATCCTTTCAAGTGTAAATTCAAACAAAAACATGGTAACAGAGAGACTGTGTGAACACAAAGGGAGAAACCCTTCTACACACCAAGGAGAGAGGCTTCAAGCGATGGTATCAACCTTGCAGCCAAACTGATCTTGGATTTCTAGCCCCTAGAACAGTAAATACACTTCTGTGTTTTAAACCGCCCAATGTGCTGTACTTTGGACCCTAGCAAACTAATACAGCTTCCTTGAAAGATGGAGAACAAGCTATGTAGAGAATATGAGGAATTTTTCTCTCACACTGAGTTAAGTGGGGGAAGGAAGGGGGCACATTAGGAGTTTCTTTAAAAGATTCAGAACTACTTATGAAAATATTTTCAAATTTAGAACACACATTTTTGGACCAAAATAAAAATCAAACATACATACCTTATAGAAAGCTGCAACCCCCAGGGATACAACGAAGGCTCCAACAACGTGAAATCGCAGACGCTTGGCCAGAAGGCCTCGCATCTGAGGTTTCGTCAAAGCACTGGAAGTCATGGTAGTTATTCTGCTTGATAAGTAAAATAATAAGAACACCTCTGAGAACACAGTAAGATATCTAAAGAACTCTTACACAGAATTCATTTTAGTACCTAGAGGAGCACAGGCATAATTCCCACAAAACCTAAAGTGTTTGTTTTGATTATTATTTTTTTAAGCCTAAGGTGTTTAAAGGTTTAGTCCGCTTCAGGGTTTCGCTGCCTCCCGCACCCCCCCAACCCCGCCCCACACGCTGACCAACAATCCTAAATAAGCAAGGTGACTGCGGCACAGTGGGGAGCAAAAACTACAAACAAAAATCTCCCAGTCTCAGTTCAGATAAGCAGGGGCTCTAGACTGACAAGTGCAAACGCATTTACAGACATTTGCTCTTCTGAGAACTTAAGTATCAGCTCATTAGTTCCATTTTATTAACCAGAAAATTAGGGTACATGGAGGTGACGTATAACTCTTCCAAGGTCACGGGGTAAACGATTTACACTCGGGCAGGAGCCCAACCCTGCTGCGCTGTCCCACAGGCCTTAGGCCAGGAGGCTGGAGCTCTGGGAGGCTGCAGGACGCTCACCTTTCCCTCCGCCCCCCTCCCCGCCATCAGGCACGGTGACCCTTTTCCAGCTTATGCAGGCGAATCACCAACGTTACCACACAGCAAGCAAGCACCGACCGCGGGTAGACGCTGCTGTTTTCCCCACATTGCCCCTTAGCCTCACGACCCCTCTGAGGAAGAAACCACCACTCCCTTTTCACGGGTGAAAACCCTGGCGCCAGACAAGTCAAATGACCTAACCAAGGTCACACTGGGGGAAAAAACACAGCGGAGGCCAGGCGGGCCAGCCGCCTCCGAATCCCAGTTGCTTCCTCCAGACCGCTGCAGCCCACCTGGCCCCGGCTGCCCGCAGCTTTCCTGAGGCCGCGGCGGGGGCGTGCAGGGGTCGACCCCTATCAGAGGTGAGGCTCCCCGACCGCGGAAATACGGGCAGCACTCAACTCCAGGGATGAGCGAGGGCAGGCAACGGAACGCAGCAGGTAGGTGAACCCTGAGGAAAAACGCAAACCAACGCGACTCACCTCTACACCAACCTCAAACCTAACGTCCTTCCTAACTGATAATGAAATGGACGGCGTTCCAGCCGTGCGCAGGCGCAGAAGAAGAAGCGGCGGAAAGGACCCTGCGACGGTGGCCGGAGGAGTTCAAAAGACCTCCGGCGCGCCTCCGGACTTTCACAGCTCTATTTGAAGTGCATGTAGTTAGTTTCTTCCCTTTAAGACCTTGGACTAAAGGCTTGACCTTTTAAGTCGGTTTCCATAGTAATTTGGAGATATTAATCTTACTCATATACAGAGTTGATATGAGTTTATTAGAGATACAAAGATATTCAGTATGTAATATTTTTAAATGTACCTTACAAATACAGTGCAAATGATCCTGGGCCCATGCATCCCGCAAACCACGTGCACAAACTGTCATTTTCATTATTGACTAACCTTATGCGAATAATCGTTTGGTTTGGGTAAAGGGTTACTAAGACAGCCAAGTTCTAGGAGCTCAGAGCCCAGCCAATGAAACCGACATAAACAGATTAGTATCAGTCCCAAGTGGTGGGCGATTCCATAGAGACATGACCAAGCTACTGCAGAAGCAGTTACCCGTCTAGCAGAGCTGAACAAGTTCTAATGGATGTATTTGTGAGAGGGTTTTTGTTAAGACGAGTGTTTTAAAAGAAAGCAACTGGAAGTTGATGGAAAGTGGTAAGGGTAAGGCAGTCGTATTGTAGGTGTGTCAGGCTTGATTTTCATTGAAATAACTTGGATTTATAGCGTTAAGTCAATTCAGCAAGCTCTGTGGAAAATACATTAGGATACAAAATATACATTGTATAGATTCAACATATATTGATGAAGCATTTACTATGTACCAGGTTCTGCTGTATAGTAGGACAAATCTTCAAGGAGGTACATTCTTATCAGAGAATCTTTGTTCTCAACAAACACTGTTGGAGTGAAACCTTTCAGCCACACAGTAAAGGTCGGTGCTCACTGAGGGTCCAAGCGGGTTTCTACCTCAGTAACATTTTTTTCAGACCTCTTAACAACCATCTACCCAGCTAAAAATCTTTACATGGGATTTGCCCAGGTGGTAACATGTTCCCGTTTCCCACTCCTACAACTGGCCCAGAGAGCGAGCAGTAAATTTCAGAATTCATAGGGATTGTTGTGCGTTGAATAATTAGGGAAAGCTTTAGGGAAGTCATGGAAGAGATGTGAATGAAGCTTAGTCTAATGGAAAGGCCTGGAGAAGTGGAGAAATCTAAGAGACAAAATTGGTCAGAAGAATGTGGCAAAGACAGATACACTCAGGGAACAGAGCCTTGCCAGGATGGAATGCTGAGTGGTGGTTTACAAGCACTGGATAGCGAGAGCAGCACAGGGCCAATCATAATAATCCAAGGTGACACATGAATAGAACCTGAATGATAGTGGTGAATAAAGAGGATGGCTTATGTGGGTTCTGTTCAAGAGCCTATCAGACCTGGATTTGAGTCTCAGCTCATGACCCCTGGCTGGCAAATTTCTTAATCTTTCTAAGTCGCTTTCTCCTCTCTGAAATGGTATCCTTTTTACTTTAATGACATATGTAACCCAACATATAATTTTATTATTTCAAAATATTATTATTTCAACATATACTCAATATAAACCTTATTAGTAAGATCTTTACATTCTCTTCCCATACTGAGTCTTGGTGTCTATTTTTCAAGTATAGTACATCTCCATTCAGATTAGTCACATCTCAGGTTCTCAAAGGTGTATATTGTATTGGACAGCATAGTTAAAACAACTTAGTCATAGGAGAATGCTCAAGATCAATTGCTAAATAAAAAAGGCAGGCTACAGCGGCACCTGGGTGGCTCAGTAAGTGTTTAGCTTTGGCTCAGGTCATGATCTCGGGATCCTGGAATTGAGACCCGCGCGGGGGTCTCTGCTAGATGGGGAGCCTGTTTCTCCCTCTCCCTCTGCCCTTTCCACCGCCCATACTCTCTCTCTCTTTTTGTTGCAAACAAAATCTTTTAAAAAGGCAGGCTGTAAAACTATGCTGCATGATCTAATTTTGTAACACATGCATGAAAAAATATATATGTACTGATGTGCAGAAAATAATGTTGAAAGGGTCCACAACAGAAACTTGTATTAGGGATTTTTTTATATTT
This sequence comes from Mustela nigripes, assembly GCF_022355385.1. Lineage (NCBI taxonomy): Eukaryota > Metazoa > Chordata > Mammalia > Carnivora > Mustelidae > Mustela > Mustela nigripes. The sequence continues at coordinate 160,820,223 of NC_081559.1, forward strand.
TATTTGTCAACATCAAATCAAATGTGTTCTACATTTGATTTCCTTTTATAGTTAGAAAAACAAATGTGATTTTCTAAAGGAGAGATGTGTTTGTTTCTTATTATCACTGTAACAAAGTGCTACAAACGTACCTTAAGAAAACACACATGGGGCGCCTGGGTGGCTCAGTGGGTTAAGCCTCTGCCTTCGGCTCAGCTCATGATCTCAGGGTCCTGGGATCGAGCCCCACATCGGGATCTCTGCTGAGCGTGGAGCCTGCTTCCCCCTCTCTCTCTGCCTGCCTCTCTGCCTACTTATGATCTCTCTCTGTCAAATAAATAAATAAAATCTTAAAAAACAAAAAAGACAACACACATTTGTTACCTTACAGTTCTGTAGTACAGAAGTCTGACACAAGCCTCCCTGGACTAAAATCAATGGGCCTGCAGGGGTTTACCCTACTGGACGCTCTGGAGCAGAATGTTTCTGTGCCTTTTCCACCTTCCAGTGGCTGCCTACTTAGGCAGTGGCTGCCTACTTAGGCAGTGGCTTCCTTACTTAGCCCATGGTCCCCTTCCTCCGTTTTCAAAGTCAGCTGTGTTGCTTATCTCTAACCCTGCTTCTGATGTCACATCTCTTACTCTGACTTTCCTTTTCTGCCTCCCTCTTCCATATTCTCCCTTGGGATTACATTGGGCCCACCTGGACAATTAAGGATACTCTCCCTACTTTAATGTCAGCTGATGAACAACCTTAACTTCATCTGCAACTCCATTCCGCTTTGCTCCATAACATAACATAATCCAGGAATTAGGACCTGAACAACTTGGGTCATTATTCTGCCTACCACAAAAAGCCTGGTTTTGATTTGTACAGTCTAACAAATATTTCTGCTCTCCTCTCAGGCATGTGGTAGGCCTATACTTTCCTAATGCCTTGAAAGTTGGGATATGACTTGCTTTGGCCAACACAATACGAGTGGAAGTGACATGTGTCACTTCCGGATAAAACCACAGCATCTGGTTTGCCATGTTCTCTTTGCCCTGCCTTTGTTATAAGGAAAGTTTTGAGTGAGATGGCACCTACGTCTGCTGGATCTGAGAGAAATCAAGATAAGCAGAGCCTGCCTACTGTCTTCCACTGGCCAGACTCAGTGAGTGAGGAATAAACTGTATGGTTGTGTGTTATTCCACTGAGATTCAGGGATTATTTGGTGTCATGGACAAACTTAACTTATCCTGACTGGTAGAAGAGGTTAAGGGAGTGCATGTGTAGGTGCTGAGACAGGTAAGTGATAGAGACCGTGAGAGTGTGAAGAGGAAACAGGGACATTAAGCTGACATTGAAAATAAGCTATGTTGATCACCACGCCTTCTCCTAAGTTGAAACAAAATGGCTCATTCATGTTAGAGGCATCCCTGGGCCCACCTTTGAGCTCTAGAGAAGCTTCGAGGTTCTCAGAGAAGCTCTGAGTTTTATAAAAGAACCCTTCTGCTGCTCAAGCCCTCCGGCTGCCAGCCCAAGGGAACACTGGATATGTGGGGCCCTCAGGAGAGTTTTTCCTGAGGCATCATCTCCTTAAGGCTTCCTAGGCTGATGAGGTACTGGATTCTAGGGGACTCTGGGCCTCCCTGAAATGTGTATGTCGATCAGGGACATGTTTTTGGGCTACCCCAAGGCTGAGTTGCTGCCTTGCTCTATCTGTAAGCCCTATGTAGCACCCGGTAGTTTGCAAAATACCTTCATGTTTGTATTTTCATTTTGTCCTCTCAATAATTCCATGAGATGACAGGGATTCTTGTTCTTTTAGATAGAAGATGCTGAGAGATACAGTGGTAGAAAAATAGCAGAACTGGAACTAGAATCTAGAGGGGGATTCCTCCCACGTCACGGCTGTGAAGAGGACCTCCAGAGAAACAAGTCTCCCTCAGTGGGCACCATTCGTTAGTTGATGATGATTTGTTGAGCACCTGTTGTGGGCTCTGTGTTGCTGTCCCCAAAATGGCTGAAAGCATAGTCCAGGAAGCCACAGAGGACAGTCCCCAAATTAGTCGATCATTTCATAACCATCCATTTCTCCTTTGTTGAATAGATATATCCTCCTAGTCCCACTTAGAAAAACCTAAGAAGTTATCAGTTCAGACGAATAGTAATGAGGTGCTTTTCTGACCATTTCAGAGCTAGCAGTAATTAAAACAACTTTTCCAGAATTGAACTGACATCACTCAAGAAGCTGTACGCAGAGATACTCTAAGAAAGCCCTTTATGAAACAAAGCTATTAAGTGAAAGAATAACGTGAACCTTGATCGCATTAAGAACACAGAGAGAGCATGGGATGTCTGGGTGGTGCAGTAAAGTTAAGCCTCCAATTCTTGGTTTCAGCTCAGGTCCTGATCTCAGGGCTGGGAGATCGAACCCTGTGTGGGCTCTGTGCTCAAGGCAGTCTGTTTGGCTCTCTCTCCCTCCCACTCTCTGTCCCTCCTCCCTGCCGTCTCTCTCTCTCTCTAACTAAATAAGTAAATATTAAAAAAAAAAAAAAAAAAGAATACAGAGAGGGTAAAAAAGAAAAACTCAAAGTTTACTAGGTAGAAACGAAAAAACAAACCTTGCATGAGAAGGCAGAAATACCATATTTTAACTTCTAAGAGGACACAACAGAGCCAGAAGATATAAATTATCACTCTAAGATAGGACACTTGGTAATTTTTTAATTCATTTGAAAAAAGGGGTCTCCTAGTAATTACTTTGGGATTCCACTTTGAACTTGTGTTGATGTTAATTTGTGGATATGTTGAACTAATCAAATTCCGTAAACATGGATATCTGTAGCATCCACACACTCCTCTGGGTAGACAGTCACTGTGTGCTGGGGCACACAGCCATGGGGGGATTGCATGGTCATCCTGACTCTGGGCCACATTTAAAATGGGCAGGGGAGCAAGCAAACATTTCTGAAAGGCCATCTCACCAATCACTGTCTGAAAAATGGATAGCCTTGGCCCCATTTATACACTTACCCCTCCCACACACACACACATTTACCTGTAGACTTCCCTGGATTAAAAAAAAGCCTGAATTTTAAAAGTACCCAATATTTAAATTACAGCATATGAAGGATAAACCAATCAGTATGTGGCATTTTAAGCTTCATTTTAAAGCATAAGTTAACCCAAATCTTCCCACTATAATTCAGAAAAAACTTACATTGCACTTTGTTCCCCAATCTGTGCCAGCCATTACGGAAGATGGTAAGACATTGTAAAACCCAGCCTCTGTACTCTGGTAGCTGGTAATTTCATTAAGGAAAAGACTCATGAAACCCTATACAAAAGAAAAAAGTTCAGACCAAAATGAGATGGAAATAGTTCACTCAGAAAAAAGTTTGGAAGAGGAGAGATTAGTGTGACACTGACCATTCATTCATTCAACAGATATTTACCAGGCATGAAGTGTGTGCCAAGCACTGTTCCATACACCAGAGACACGGTGGGAAAAAGACAAATTTCTTGCTCTCTTGGAGTCTATGTTGTCACATGGGACACAGAGAGCACACCAGAAAACATATAAATACATTCTATCACTTCCGACAGTGGTAAATGCTCTGAAGAATGAACAGAGTGCTGGGGTGGTGGTGCCTTTGTAGAGGGAGGGGGGGGGGGAACACTGTCTCCAAGGAGGTGAACTTCGAGCAGAATCCCTACTGATGTGAGGAAAGCTGCCGCATAAAGATCTGGAAGTGTTTTCTGCAAAGAGAACGGCAACTGAGTTGACAAGATGTTGCTGTGTTCCATCCAGAACGGCACAAAGGCTGACAGGGCTGGAGCTGAGTAAGCACAGGGGAGATGTCCAACCTGGCCCAGGAGACGTCCCTCAAGAGATGAGATTTGAAACAGGATTGGCTTGTCAGCCTGCCAAATGGAGAGAGCGTTCCAGCTGAGGAGTTAAATTTCCACCACCTGGTGCCATTAGGACTTACAAGTGGGTTAATTAGAGAAAAGTAGAATTAGAGAGTTGTATTTTCTACATAGCTATAGGGCTTACATTTGAGGATTCTAGTTAACACTTTCCATAACATCTCTGTTTGCTCATATCATTTGGTCTCTTATCAACTTTTTGTTTTAAGATTTTATTTATTTATTTGATAGGGAGGGATCACAAGTAGGCAGAGAGGGGGTCGGGGGGAAGCAGGCTCCCTGCCGAGCAGAGAGCCCAATGCGGGGCTCGATCCCAGGACCCTGAGATCATTACCTGAGCCGAAGGCTGAGGCTTAATCCACTGCCACTCAGGTGCCCCTCTTATCAACTCTTTTGAGTTGTAATTGCTTGCAATTTTTAAAAAACCCATCTCAGAAGGATGATGATAAAGAGAGCAGAATGGGAGTGAATAATCCTGTCTCAGAGTGCCTGGGCAGCTCAGTGATTTAAGCATCTGCCTTTGGCTCAGGTCTTGATCTGGGGTTTCTTGCTCAACAGGGAGCCTGCTTCTTCCTTTCCCTCTGCCTGATGCTTCCTCTGCTTGTGTGCTATTTCTCTCTCTCTCTCTCTCTCTGACAAATAAATAAATCTTAAAAAAAAAAACACCATTGTTTTTAAAAAATAAGAACTATGAACTTTAAAATTCATGTCCTGTGAAATATAACTCTGACCCCCGTAAGTCTGCAATTATTGGTTGTCTTATTCAGTAAATTGGACCCTCATATTAATACTTGAATTGACATCACTGTTTTATGAAAAGTGTAAATAACTAAGACATTTCTTTTACAAGTTCCTTCTTCTTTTATTCATGAAAGTAAAACTGTTCTATGTGTTGAAGCTTTTTTCAAATAAAGACTTGAAACTTTATTTATTTTCTATCTCCCCAATTTTATAATCTGTACTTTAGTGGGGGGGGGGCAGGTGGTTCTACCCTCAAGGGTCTTTTTAAATTATTATTTTTTAAAAAAATTATGGTAAAATACATGTAACATAAAATTTACCATCTCAGCCATTTTTAAGTGTGCAGTTCAACAGTTTTATGTATGTTCACAATATTTTGCAATTTCCAAAACTTTATCTTAATATAAAATTAATAAAAATAAAATCCAAACTCTATCAAACAATTCTCTGTTCCATGTTCCCATGCTCTAACCTCCTCCCCACCCCTCAAAGTTCCTGGCAATCACAATTCTACTTTCTGCCTTTATGAATTCTACTACTCTAGGTATCTCATATAGATAGAGCCATACAATATTTGTCTTCCTGTGACTGGCTTACTTCGCTTAGTATAATGTCCTCAGGTTCATTCATGTTGTACCATGTGTCAGAATTTCTCTTTCTTTCCTTTCTTTGTAAGACCATTGTATGTATTTACCATGTTTTTTTTATCCATTCATCTATCAGTGAACATTGAGACTGCTTCCACTTTCTGGCTATTTTGAACAATGCTGCTATGAACATGGGTGTGTAGATACTAGTTTGAGACATTGTTTTCAATTCTTTTGTTTTCTGAGAACTCTCTCTCTCTCTCTCTCTCTCTCTCACCTCTCTCTGTCTCTCCTCTCTCTGTCTCCCTCAAAAATATATATCTGAGGGTACTAATTATAATTTGTTAAAGTTCTTTTTTCCATGAATCAACTCCTAGGGATTAATTTTTGTTTTGTTTTGTTAATATTACACAGTTCTGCCTCTGAAGGCTTTGGTTTCCCATCCATACTTAAGAATGAAGCAATAGTGGGGCGCCTGGGTGGCTCAGTGGGTTAAAGCCTCTGCCTTCCGCTCAGGTCATGATCCCAGGGTCCTGGGATGGAGCCCCGCATCGGGCTCTCTGCTCAGCAGGGAGCCTGCCTTCTCCTCTCTCTCTCTCTCTCTGCCTGCCTCTCTGCCTACTTGTGATCTCTTTGTGTCAAATAAATAAATAACATCTTTTAAAAAAATTTAAAAAAAAAAAGAATGAAGCAATAGAAAAGCTCATCATCCGCTATGTGTCTGTGGCAGGGCTTGTCAACTGGCAAGCATCATCTTGGTTGAACAGATGGGGGCAACCATTCAGCTTTGGGCCTCATAAAATGGAAGGAGAAAGGGCTGTGTGCCGAGGCACTAATTCACATGCTCACCGCCCAATTTCTTGTGAGACAGTTCTTCCATTTCTTTACTTTTTTGGTGCTTTTGTTGGTTTTGTTTCAGGAATTTGCTTAAATTCTGCCCCCCCCCCCGCTTTATTAAGATTGAAAAATAAAAATTGTATTTATTTAGGCTTTACAATGTGATTTTTTTGTCTTTTTAAGGTGTACAATGTGATGATTTAATATACATATGCTTTGTTAAATTATACACAATGAAATATTATGCAGAAATAAGAAAGGAAATCCTGCTGTCTGGGACAACATAGGTAGACCTTAACAGCATCATGTTAAGTGAAGTAAGGCAGATACAGAGAAACAACTATTACATGATCCCACTTATATGCGGAATTTTAAAAGGTCAGACTCATAGAATCAGAGAAAAGAATGGCGGTTGCCAAGGTGGAGGGTGGCGAGAAATGGGGAGATGTCAGTTAAAGGGTGCAAACTTCCAGTTATAAGATGACCAAGTTCTGGGGATCTAATGTACAGCATGGTGACTATAGTTATTAATATTATATTTTGTTCTTAAAATTTCCTGAGACTAGACCCTAAGCTTTCTCAAAATACATGCGCAAAAAAAAAAAAAAAAAAAAAAGGATCTTTCCATTTCTTTTGACACTGACTCAATTAATCAATCAATCAATGTCTCCCTCTCACTCTTTCTATCTGTGTCTCCCCCTGCTTGGAGAGAGTGAGGCATTCTCTGCAGAGATGCGTCCGCTGTTGAATATTCTATCTACGGACTTTCCAGTAAATTCTCTGTTTTCAGCCCCATTTACTGCTATCTCTGCAGACCTGGAACTTCTTGAGTTCTAAGCCCTCCAAACTTCTGAGAGAGATCTGTACGGTCGTCTCTGCTACAACGCCCACCATGCATTTTTAAGTGATGCTTCCTCCTCCATGCCTCATTCAATATTTACTCTATTTCCCACTTTGGTCTCCAGAAATTTGTTGAAACCTCTGGTCAACGGATGCCCTCTATTTATTTTTGTGAGCTCATTCATTCATTTGTGAGTACAGTCATTTTTAGGGGTTGGAAGGAGAGGAGCTGAACACACATACTTAATCCACCATATTGAATTACAAGCCTGAAAGTGTAGTTCAGAAATCTTACCATTTCCACGGCTTTCTTTCCTGCAGATGCAGGCTCCCATCTGGGATCATTTCTATTCAGCCCTGGGAACTTCCTAAGTATTTCCTGCAGTACAGGTCTAGTGCCAACAAATTCTCTCAGCTTTTGTTTTTCTGAAAATGCTTAGATTTGGCCATCATTTTTCCATTTAAAAAACATTTTTACTTTGAATTAATTTTAAGCTTACAGAAAATTGCAAGAATAGTACAAAGAACTCCCAAGAGTTATTTTTAACTGGTGACATTTAATTGTTAACATTTTGCCACATTTGCTTAATCATTTTATCTGTCTCTTTCTCTTTCCTGCTCTCTGTCTCTGTACATGCTCCATATATATTATAATTTTTGATATTTATACATAAAACAATTTTGTATAATATACATACTAGTATAATCATTTGAAAGTAAATTGTGAGAAAAAAGTAAGTTTGGATGTAATAACTCTGATTTAGGGAATTAACGTAGAAGCAATACTATCAGCTAATCTACAGATCTCACTCACGTTTTACTGATTATCCTGATAATACTCATTTTTTTCTAAAGAGTGAGCACATTTTTTTCAAAGATTTTATTTGTTTATTTGACAGACAGAGATCACAAGTAGGCAGAGAGGCAGGCAGAGAGAGAGGAGGAAGCAGGCTCCCTGCTGAGCAGAGAGCCTGATGCCTATGCAGGGCTTGATCCCAGGACCCTGAGATCATGGCCTGAGCCGAAGGCAGAGGCTTTAGCCCACTGAGCCACCCAGGTGCCCCTCCTGATAATATTCTTTAAAAATTTATAATCCCATCCAGGATCACTTATTGCATTTAATTATCATGTCTCTTTCATTTCCTCTAATCTGGAAGATTATTTCTGTTTTGTCTTTCGTGACCTTGATATTTTTGAAGAATCTATGCCACTTATTTTACAGAATATCATTCAGTTTGGGTTTGTCTGGTATGTCTTCATTATTCAAAAGAGGGTTTTTTTGTTTGTTTGGTAGCAATAACATGGAAGTGATGTTGTGTTCTTCTTGGTGCATCCTATCAGAGGGTGACAACAATGACAGTTGTCTCATTACTGATAATGTTAAAGTTTACTATCTGGTTAAGATGATGTGTATATCCCTAAATAGCCAAAACAATCTTGAAAAAGTTCGAGGTCTCTTTTCAGTTACAAAGTTACAGTATCAAAACAGTGTGGTATTGGCATAAAGACAGAGATGTAGGCCACTTCAAAGAATAAAGAGCCTTAAAATAAACCCTTACAATACAGTCAAATGATTTCCCGCAAAGGTGCCAAGAACATTCAATGGGAAAAGGCCAGTCTTTTCAAAAAATGCCCTTGGGAAATTGGATATTTACATGAAAAGAAAGAAGCTGCACCCTTCAATTATATTATATTCAAAAATTAACTCAAAATGGATCAAAGACCCAAATGTAAGAGCTAAAACTATAAATCTCTCAGAAGAGAATATAAGGGAATCTTCATAATATTGAATCTTGGCTATGAGTACAAAAGTACAAGCAGCAACAACAAAAGTTAGACAGAGTAGTACATCAAAATTTAAAAATTTTTCATCAAAGGACATAATCAAGAGAGTAAAGGGGCAACCTACAGAATAAAGAAAAATATTTCCAAATCCCCTATTTCACAAAGGGTTAATATCCAGAATATATAAAGAACTCCTACAACTCAACAAAAGCAACAATTAAAAAAAAAAATTCAAAATGGGGAAAGGACATGAATAGATACTTCTCTAAGATGTCCAAATGGCCAACAAGCACATGAAATAGGTTCAATATTACTAATCACTGGGAAATGCAAATTAAAACCACAATGAAAAAAAGGAAAAAACCCCACAATGAAATACCATTTTACACCCAGGATGGCTATTATCAAAAGCAAACAAACAAACAAAAAAACAAAAACAAAAAATGAGAAAACAAGTGTTGGAGAGGATGTGAAAACACTGGAACCCTTGTACCCTACTTGTGGGAATATAAAACGGTATAGCCTCTATGGAGTATGGTATTTCCTCAAAAAATTAAACATGGAATTAGCATATGATACAGTGATTCTACTTCTGGGTACATACCCAAAAGAGTTGAAAGCAGGTTCTTGAAGAGATATCTTTACATTCATATCCATAATAGTATTGTTTACAATAACCAAAACATGGCAGCAACCCAAGTGTCCATTGATGGATGAATGGATAAACAAAATGGGACATATACATTAAATTGAATATTATTCAACCTTAAAAAGAAAGGAAATTCTGATACATGCTACTACCGGGATGAACCTTGAAGATACTATGCTAAGTAAAATAAGCCCCATCACAAAAAGACAAAAAATGTGTGATTCCATTCATATGAAGTACCTAGAATCATCAAATCCATGAAGATAGAAAGTAGAATGGTGGTTGCCAGAGACTGTGGGAAGTGGGGAATGGGGTTTTATTCTTTGACCGGTGCATAGTTTTACTTTGGGAAGATGAGAAGTCTCTAGAGATAGATTGTAGTGATAGTTGCACAACATGTGAATGTACTTAATGTCACTGAACTGTACACTTAAAGTGTAAATTTTATATTATGTAGATTTTACAGTTAAAAAGATGGCACATGTCATGTTTCTCCACTGTAAAGTAAATAAGTAATATGTATCTTGTAGTAACCATATTTTGTTACTTCCTTTATTAAATATGAAATATGAAAATATTATTCTCATTATCCTCATTTTATTGTGTGTCAGTCCTCTTGAATGTAACCAGTCTCTCAAACATATCAACCATCTCCTACCTCTGCCTCCACCAACCATGCTAATCAAATCTTTGACCCTGTCCCCACTGATGTGGTAGGAGAATTCTAGCCTGCCACAGAAGTGAGACAATGACCTTAAATTTTAGAGGATATTTTCACTGGATATAGAATTTCCGGTTCACAGATTCCTTTCTCATTCATCGCTTTAAAATATGCCAGTCCATCTGGCTTCCATTGTGTCTGAAAAAAAGTCAGCCATCATTCTTATTGTACTCCTAAATGTATCATGTTTTTTTCTCTGGGTGTTCTTAAGGTTTTCTCGTTGACTTTGGCTTCCAGCAGTTGGACTATGGTAACTATAATGCTTGGATAAGCTTCAATCTCTCTTCTTCTTCCACAATGGCCCTGGAGGTTCTGCTTTTAAGATGACCACATTATAAGAGAGAAGAAGCCTAGAAATCAGAGTCAGTGTTTGAAGAAGAGCCATGAAGGAAAGCTGACTGTCCCGCTGAGACTGAGATTGGTAAACAAGCAAATAACAACAATAACAACAACACATTATATGGCTTTAAGTTACTGAGATTTCAGGGTTTACACTGGCATAGCCTGGCCTATCTTGACTAATGTATTAATCAAAGCGTGTAATAAGATTATTTTAACAAGTAAAAAGGAAGCTAGGTACCATGCATATTGTTATCATCCATGAACAATACCATGAGTATATGCTACGTATTGGTATTTAGATGAAAACTCACACACATGTGCACATGCACACACATATTTAAGTTGCCATACCATTAAAGATCATTAGAGATCATTTGAGAAATAACTTCCATATTTAAAAAAGATTGACTTTCTTACTTCAAACCTTGAGTTCAAGCGGCTAATCACGTACATGACTGATAACACAAGTCATACTCACAAACACTGTATTATCCATGTATTTTGTAACAGAGGGGGAAAAAACTATGTCTTCAAAGTTAGTATTTTTAGGCCAAATACTGGAGTCTAAACCAAAGTCAAACATAACATTTTAGAAAAATCAAATACTTCTAAGGAGATTATTTCACCTGTCACAGAGGTATGAAATTGGTACTTACTGGTTGACTCTATTCCATTTCTAGGAAATAAGCACTGTTATTATTAAGACCAATGAGAAGACTCCTTTGGTTAATATCAGGATTGTACTTGATTTCTCCCTTGACACTGAGGCTAGTGGTTAGAACGCTACAAATTTGAGGTGGTATTAGATGGGCTGAAAAGGGAGTTAATACTGGAAGGCCTCATGATTTCATGATATAAGCCTTATAGTGTAATTGTGCATAAGTTAGTCTCTTTGTGCCCCAGTTATCTCACTTATTGAGTAATTTTTGCTAATGGTTCTGGTTCTTGTGAGAAATGGAGAACAGGGTGGTGCATAAAAGCCACTTAGTGTTGCAGTCATGATCAGGGTCAATATCCTGATCACTCTAGTAAGGGAATTCAGATGTTATTAGTACTGACCACAACTTTGTCATCCACTTTGTATAAGAATGTGGAAAAAAGAATGTAGGCAACATCATTTTGGATCTTTCTTTCCTCCTAGAGTAAAACACGAGTATCACTATAACTAGCATACATGTTAAACACTGAGAATTGTGACAAGTGTCTTAAAAGTAGAAATCAAGGAATACATTTCTAAACCAGGTTTCTCTAGATTTCAAAAGAAACTTTCAGTTAGATGTTAGAAAATACTCCGATGGCATCTGGACATGCCATTGTGGAAAGATACTTTTCAATTGTGAGGAAATCAGCCTTAAGCAAGCCATATACCGGTTTTTTTCCTTATACTTAAAAAAAAATTGTTTTGGAATCAACTTGTGATTCCTTTGTGTCTACACACTGCACACATTAGACAAAACACAGGGGTTATATTAACACAATCACAGCCAATCAAACCTCAAGGTAAATGCATTATAAATTACCTTTTCATTAGTTAATCCTGGATACCAAAGTTCTTGGAAATATGGTGGAATCACATTTATCAGAAGGTCTCAAGGGACACATAAAGCTTTCAAATATGTGAGGATTTGAAAAAGTAACCTGGCAAATAGAGCTTTGAACTTGGCAGTGTAGCTTGTTCCATCTACAGCACAGATTCGCAAAGTATCCTTTCCATCTCCCTTGGTTTACAGGTGGCCAACTTACATGGCCAAGTCAGCCCACAAACTAAGGATGTTATGTTCCAGGTTCACTGAACTTGGCGTTTCAAGAGTAGCTTGTTTTTCCTTTTCATCAGTGAGCTAGGTTTGGAGAAATCCAAGAGTCGAAAATTTAACTATAACCTCAAGAGCTACAAAGTACAATGCTTATAAAACCACCCAGGCTATCTCTTCAAAGACTTACAACCTACGAAAAGGCACACCTCACAAGCTGCTCAAAACACCCTGAACTCACGTGTTCCGGCACCACCACAAGACAGCATGCAGAAAAGGTAACCTTAAAACTAACCAAAAATAGATGGTACCTTATGGATCTGTTAAAATCTTTTTTTTTTTAAGATTTATTTATTTTAGAGAGAAAGTGAGAGCAGGGGGAGGGGTGGAGAGAGAGGGAGACAGAATTCTCAAGCAGAATCCCTTCCTGCTGAGTTTGGAGCCTGATGCTAGGTTTGATTCAGGACCCTGAGATCATAACCTGAGCCGAAATGAAGAGCTAGAGGCCTAACCCACAAATCTACCCAGGTGCCCCTCTGCTAAAATCTTGGTAGGCAAATTAATACAATTAATTTTAGGTTTATTCAACTAAAATATGATGGATATATTATAGCATTAACCAAAACCTTTAAATTTGGTCACAGACCAAGTGTCTTCAAGCATACAGATGCATATTTGAGCTTGGTTGTCTGTATAGGATTCGCAGGCAGGCCAAAGACCGGAGGAACTGAATTTATCCCTTAAATTAGTATTGGTTAAGACACTCATGAGGGATTTACAAAGCCATGGAATTGTCCATTTTATAAAGCTAGAATGCTGTTGGTTTAAGCATTATTTGGGACTTTTAAAAGAAAATCATAAAATGACTTGTTTTCAGTTTATTGTTTTTTCTTGAAAAAATCTAATTAGGAGAAAGTAGATCTCGTTATTTCTGTTGCATTGAAAGGTTTGAGCTTCATGATTAATAGTATTGGCAGCAAATAGAGTAAACAGTCTTCCTTAAACGTATTTTGATTAAATACATTTAGAGTTCCAGTTAAGATGCATTTTGCCATGTTCAATATGGTGCTAGACATGGGTGGAAAAACAGCGAAGGTTTTTCCAAGCAGGAGGCATGAGATTGCTAAAATCCTCAGCCTCCACCACAACATTAATTAGTGTGTTTCACCAACCAAGGCTGTAAGATTTGTAAATGAAATTCTAGAAGGGGCATCAAGCTAGAACAGGATATGGAAGCCAAATGGAAAACATGAACCAATAAAAGAAAAAAGCTAAACTAGCTAGAAGTCTTAGTTTAGTCTTTGAAGTCAGTTCAAGTCTTGCATGCTTTAATTCTGATGTAATCTTAAAATGGTGGGTACAAACAAGAACTCCGAAACAGCTTTTGTAACTTTTGGACCAACTGCTCATGAATCAGTTTGTTGATGGCTATAATGATTACACAGTGGTCTTTGCTGAATTACATCTGAATTAAAACCGTCATTCTCCTCAGGCCAAAATATAATGAATACTTATGAACAAGAACAACCATCGTCCAAACACATTCACCACCCCCTCCACAGGCACACTTATAAAAACTTTTACACAGTATGTTACATTTTGTTGATATATCACATTATTAGTCTTAACAGCGTAAGCTTTTGCACGCCAGCACATTCTTCCTGGATGACAATGTGTTTGTTCCTTCTTTGTCCTGTCATTTGTCTCATTTCACGTTCTAGTTAATGAGATGATTGCTTTTCTGTGTGCAAGAATAGTTTCCTGAGAAGATATAATTCTCTTGATTTGAAAAAAAAATATATTTCTGGCAGGATAAGAACTTCAAACACATATGGCATAGAGGACCATGCCCATAATAATCTTAATGGACAAAAAAATTCTTCAATTAGAACCACAATCCATTAAGTGTATCCTTCTTCTTGTCTGCTGACAAGACTTAAGACTGAATAACACACAAAATGAAAAAATGCACGCTGATCTTTTTGTAACATCCATTTGAAATTCTTAGATGGAATAAGTGTTAGCAGTATATTATAAAGAGTCTTTTCTTAATAATTATTATTTTCTTTCTTGGAAAGAAATTTAAATTATTTTCTTTTGATGATAAATGGAAACGTTTAGTTCATATATGTTATTTTGACTTAAAAAGAAGAGTACATAAAAGATAGATTTGATTAAAAATACACGTGATCAGTACTCAGGATGGGAATTGAATAGGTGGATTTATATTTATTTATTGAATGTATCTGTGAGTAGTTAACAAATAAGGGCACCTGAGAGCCACAGTTATACAGAAGTGGGTAAGCCACATATGCAAGTGCAGAGTCACATGACAGCAGTGCTATTGTATTTAGATAGAAAATAGCCCACACAAGTAAGAAGAAATCCATAACCATGATTTTCTGGTAGGCAATTATAAAATTTCAGCCTCACTAAGTTATTGAGTGCCTAATAAATACCGAGAATATGCATATGCACAACAGAAAGTGTAACAGAACTGATAAGTATGATAGAAAGATACGTACAAGGTACACAAGAGAGAAAAGAAAAAGATCAACTCAGTTGAGTTGTGAGTGAGGGGTATCCAGGGTCAGAGAACGCTTCGAGGAGGAAAGAAGGTTTGAATTGGGCCTTTGAAAAATGAGTAGGCCTACAGCCCAGCAATAGTACTACTAGATATTTATCCAAAGGATACAAAAATAGTGATTCGAATGGGCACCTTCACCCCAGTGTTTATAACAGCAATATCCACAATAGCCAAAATATGGAAAGAGTCCAGATGTCCACTGATAGATGAATGGATAAAGAAGAAAAAGAATGCAATCTTGCTATTCGCCATAACATGGATGGAACTAGAGGGTTTTAAGCTAAGCAGAATAAGTCAGCCAGAGGAAGACAAATACCATAGGATTTCTCTCATATATGGAATTTAAGAAACAAAACAGAGGAACATAGGGGAAGGGAAGGAAAAATGAAATAAGATAAAAACAGAGAGGGAAGTAAACCATAAAAGACTTAACTATAGGGAAAAAACTGAGGGTTGCTGGAGAGGAGATAGGTGGAGAAATAGGGTAAGTGGGTGACGGACATTTAGGAGGGCATGTGATATATTGAGCACTGGGTGTTATATGCAACTGACTAATCACTTAATCATACCCCTGAGACTAATAATACACTATATATTAACTAAATTTAATTTATATGAAAAAATTTTTTAAAATAAGTATGGTTCTGCAGGTAGAAGAGGGAAGGTATTCTCAAGCAGATGGACAGGTATGAAATTACCATGACCTATTTGTGAGTTGTAAGTAATGTTCACTGGTTTTTTTTTTTTTTTTTAAAGATTTTATTTATTTATTTATTTATTTGACAGAGAGAAATTACAAGTACACTGAGAGGCAGGCAGAGAGAGAAAGAAGGAAGCAGGCTCCCTGCTGAGCAGAGAGCCCGATGCGGGACTCGATCCCAGGACCCTGAGATCATGACCTGAGCCGAAGGCAGCGGCTTAACCCACTGAGCCACCCAGGCGCCCTGTTCACTGGTTTTTAAAGTGTGGTCTGTAGACTCCTCTTTAAGGGGGTCCATGAAGTCAAATACATTTTCATAATAAGATGTTATATGCCTTTTTTACTGTGTTGATATTTACACTGAAGATACTAAAGCAGCAGTGAATGAAACTGCTGACCTCTTTCTAGATATTAAGGAGGTAGCACCAAAATGATGACATTTTTTACTTTTAAAGAAAAAATAAGTTTCACTTAAGAATGTCTAGAAGTGGGCACCTGGATGTCTCAGTCAGTTAAGCAGCCAACTCTTGACTTTCATTCAGGTCATGATTCTCTGCCCGTGATTCTCTCCCTCACCCCCTGCTCCTCCCCCTGTGTGTGTGCTCTCTCTTTTTCTAAAATAAATAAATAAATATTGGGGAGAAAAAAAAGAATGTCCAAAATTATTAACTTCACTAAAAGTTGACCTTCCAGTACACAACTTTTTGATATCCTAATTGGCAAAATAGGGAAGTAAACAAACAGAAAGCACGCCTGCTGCATACCAAAGTATAAAGGTTATTTCCTGAAAAAGCACTTGCACAGTTGTTTGAGTTGCCAGCTGACCTAGCCACTTTTTTCATGGAACACCACATTTTCATTTGAAAGGATTAACATACAAATTATAGTTATTTGGCAGATGTTTTCTTAAAAAAAAAAAGTACAAAGTGAGACTCTTACTTCAAGGAAAACAACAGGCAATATTTTTTTCTGATAATAAAATATGAACTTATAAATGAAAATCAGAATTTTTGAAAATTATGTCTACCACTGTGAGTTTGACAGCTTCCTAATACTTAAAAGATTTTTCTGATGAGATTAGAACTTTGATATTGTACAATAAAATGTCAACATCATCTCCATAACTCAGTGAACTGGTTTTTTTTTTTTTTTCCCAAGAACCATTATATGAGGTTACAAAATTATACATGGATAAAAGATCCATTCAAAGAGCAACATAGACCAATGGATTTTGATGTAACCAAATACTGAAAGTATTGATATGGTTTCAGATTTTATATGCCAACTAAATTTAAAGAATATATCAGTATATTAAAGAGTATACCAGGGACGCCTGGGTGGCTCAGTTGGTTAAGCAGCTGCCTTCAGCTCAGGTCATGATCCCAGTGTCCTGGGATCGAGTCCCACATTGGGCACCTTGCTTGGTAGGGAGCCTGCTTCTCCCTCTACCTCTGCCTCTCTGTCTGCCTGTGCTCACTCTCGCTCCTCGCTCCTCTCTCTCTGACAAATAAATAAATAAAATCTTTAAAAAAATAATAATAAAGAGTATACCAGTTAGTGTAGTATAGAAAATACCCATATTTATCTGAGAAAACTATAAGGTTATTCAATATCCCTCCCTTTTCCAACTCTGTATCTGTGTCAGGCCGGATTTTCTTTGTATACTTTGACCAAAACAAAATACAACAGACTGTAAAGAGAAGCAGTTGTAAGGATCCAAGCATCTTTTTTTAAGCCAGACATTGAAGAGATTTGCGAAAATGCAAAACAATGGAAAACAAAACAAAACAGTGGCATTGTTTGTCTTAAAAGGTAAATTGTATTGTCTCAAAAGGTACAGTTTTAAAAAATAAAAATGTATACTTGATGATGACATGATTTAATAAATCTAAATAAAAGATTTGATAAATCTTTTTGAAAATTCTATTTTAATTCATAATTCAGTAACTATCAATAGACATAAACCAAATAAGCAAAAGATCCTTGGGGTCCTTAATATTTTTAGGAGTATAAAAGCAACTTGAGAGCAAAAATGTGGAGATTCTGGGATTTTTTTTGTATGCAAAGAGAGATAGACATGATAAGGTGTGTAAGATAATAGAGGAGCATGTGCTTCATGCTAAGGCCTATGGTCATTTCCTAGAAGAAAGGGAATCATCTCAATAGCCCTTTGATGATACCAGAAAAACACTTTAAATACAAATGGAAAGTAAACATACGCATAAATATACTTTTTTTGGTGTGTGCAATTGAGTAATGCAGTAATTTTTTGTACATTGCTTTATGGAGGTATAATTTACATACCATAATATTTATTCACTTTAAGATTCAACAATTTCTTAATTCTATTGAGTATTGCAGCCATCACGACAGTCCAGTTTTAGAACATTTCCATCTCTCCAGAGAGATCCCTTATGCCCATTTATGTACAATTAATCCTTGTTTCCATCCTTAGGCCCCAAGCAACCACTAATCTAATTTCTGTCTCTACAGATTTGCCTTTTCTGGACATTTTACATGAGTGGAATCATATAATAAATGCTATTGGTCTGTCTTCTTTCACTTAGCATAATGTTTTTGAGGTTCATGGATGTAACATGTATCAGTTGTTCATTCTTTTTTGTCACAGGGTAATATTCCACTGTATACATGGGCAACATTTCATTTATCTGTTCATCAGTTGATTGATTTTTGTGAAATTGTTCACATTTTGGCTATTATGAATAATGCTATGTACATAAGCATGCAAAATTTTTTATGGAAATGTTTTTGTTTCTCTTGGGTAGATTCCTTGGAGTCGAAATGCTAAGGAGTATAGTAAATATATATTCAACTTTTTAAGGAACTGCCAGATTTCTTCAAGGTGCCACTTACATTCCTACCAGCAATATATGAATTTCTCCATATCCTTGCCCTGACTGGTTAATGTCTTTTTGATTATAGCTACCCTGGTGAGTGTCAGTTGGTATCTCATTGTGGTTTTCATTTGTATTTCCCTAATGACTAATGATGTTGGATACCTTTTCATGTGGTTATTGGTGACTCACATATTTCCTTGGTGAAATGTTTATTCCAATATTTCGATGATTTTAAAACTGCATTGTCTTCTCATTATTGAATTACACTCTTTATATATTTAGACACAAGTCCTTTGGCAGAAATATTTTATTCCAGTCCTTGGTTTGTCTTTTCATTTATCTAATGGGATCTCTTTGAAGTACTAAGTTTTCAATTTTATGAAGTGCTATTTCTTTTTTTCATTTATGGATCCATTATGTAGTTGATTTAATATTGAGGAATTCTTTGTCTAACCCAAGATCATGAAGATTTTTCTCCTGTTCTCTTTTGAAAGTTTCAGTTTTATTGCTTCAATTTAGGTCTATCAAAATTTTGAGAAAAATTTTGCATAAGACAAGATAATTCCTCACTTAGAAACTTCATTGAAAATTAAATGATGATAAATATAAGGATTTATTTCTAGACTTTCAATTCTGATTTCAATACCATACTTACTTGATTACTGTAGTTGTAGAATATATTTTGAAACTAAAGTGTAAGTCCTCTAATTTTGGTTTTATCAAATTTATTTTGACATGGATACTTTAAATTTCCATATAAATTTTAAAATCAGCTTATCAATGTCTATAAAAACATATGAAGAACTTTGATAGGGATTATGTTGAATGTTGATAAATTCCAGGAGAATTAGAGTTATGACAATATTGAGTCTTCCATTTCATGAATATATAATGCCTCTTCATTTATTTAGTTAGTTTCAAGTTTTATTTAAATTCTAGTTAGTTAATTTATAGTGTAATATTGATTTCAGGCATAGAATTTAGTGATTTATCACACATATAATAATCAGTTCTCTTTACATTAAGTGTCCTCCTTAATACCCCATCACCCATTTAGTTCATCCCTCACCCACCTTCCCTCTAGCAACCTTAAGTCTATTCTCTATACTTAATAGTCTCTTATGGGTTGCCTCCCTCTTTTTTTGGTTTCCTTCCCCTATGTTCATCTGTTTTGTTTCTTAAATTCCACTGAGGGAAGTCATATCATATTTGTCTTTCTCTGACTTACTTTGCTTAACATAATAAGCTCTATTCACATAATTGCAAATGGCAAAATTTCATCTTTTGATAGCTGAGTAATATTCCATTGTACACACACACACACACACACACACACACACACACACCATCTTCTTTACCCATTCATCAGTTGATGAACATTTCAGCTCTTTCCATAATTTGGCTTTGTTGATATGCTGCTATAAACATAAGGGTGCATATGCCCCTTCAAATCAGTATTTTTGTATCCTTTGGGTAAATACTGGGTATTTTCAGTAAAAAAAAAAAAATGATTTGGGCAAATAAATGCTGGGTCATAGGGTGATTCTATTTTTAGGTATAGAAACCACCATAGTATGGTTCTATTTTTAACTTTTTGAGTAAACTCCATACTGTTTTCTAGACAGGCTGCACCAGTTTGCATTCCTACCAACAGGATAAGAGAGTTCCCATTTCTCTGCATCCTGACCAATATCTGTTGTTTTCCTGTGTTGTTAATTTTAAACATTCTGACAGATGTGAGGTGGTATCTCATTGTAGTTGTCATTTGTATTTCCCTGATGATGAGTGATGCTGAGCATCTTTTCATGTATCTGTTAGCCATTTGTATGTCTTCTTTGGAAAACTGTCTATTCAGGTCTTCTGCCCATTTCTTAACTGGATTGTTTTTGGGGTGTTCAGTTTGATAAGTTCTTTATAGATTTGGGATACTAACCCTTTTTCAGATATATCATTTGCAAGTATCCTCTCCTATTCTGTAGGTTGTCTTTAAGTTTTGTTGATTGTTTCCTTCACTGTGCAGAAGCTTTTTTCTTGATGAAGTTCTAATAGTTCATTTTTGCTTTTGTTCCCCTTGCCTCCTGAGATGTGTCTAACAAAGAAGTTGCTATGGCTGATGTCAAAGAGGTTGCTGTCTGTGTTCTCCTCCAGTATTTTGATTGTTTTCTGTCTCACATGTAGGTCCATTTTGAATTTATTTTTGTGTATGGAATAAGAAAGTCATCCGGTTTCATTCTCCTGCATATTGCTGTCATTTTCCCCAACTCCATTTGTTGAGGTTTCCCCCCCCCCCCATTGGATATTATTTCCTGCCTTGTCAAAGGTTAGTTGGCCATAGAGTTGTGGGTCCATTTCTGAGTTTTCTATTTGGTTCTCTTTATCTATGTGTCTGTTTTTGTGCCAGTGCGATATTGTCTTGATGACTACAGCTTTGTAATATCTTGAAGTTTGAAATTTTGATGCCTCCAGCTTTGCTTTTCTTTCTCAAGTTTGCTTTGGCTATCAGGGTCTTTTCTGGTTCCATAGAAATCTTAAGATTGTTTGATCTAGCTCTGTGAAAAATGCTGGCAGTATTTTGACAGGGATTGCATTAAGTGTGTAGATTGCTTTGGGTAGTTTAGACATTTTAACAATATCTTTTCTTCCAATCCTTGAGCATGGAAATTTTTTCCATTTCTTTGTGCCATCTTCAATTTCTTTCATAATGTTCTATAGCTTTCAGAGCACAGACCATTTACCTCTGTGTTTAGGTTTATTCCTAGTTACCTTACAGTTTCTGGTGCAACAGTAAATTGGATCAGTTCCTTGATTTCTGTTTGATTTCTCTTTCTGCCACTTCATTATTCGTGTATAGAAATGCAACAGATTTCTGTACCTTGATTTGGTATCCTGTGATTTCGCTGAATTTGTGTATCAGTTCTAGCATATTTTGGTAGTCTTTTGGGTTTTTCTACATAGAATACAATGTCATCTGAAAATAGTGAAAATTTGACTTCTTCTTTGATGATTTGGATGCTTTTATTTCTTTTTGTTGTCTGATTGCTGAGGCTAGGACTTCCAATAGCATGTTAAATAACAATGGTAAGAGTGGAAATCCCTGTCTTGTTCCTGACCGTCAAGGAAAAACTCTGTTTATCACCACCTAGAATGGTACCATTTGTGGGTCTTTTATAAATTGTTTTTATAACATTGCGGTATGTTCCCCCTAGCCCTACTTTGTTGAGGGTTTTTATAAGAATGAGTGCTGTATTTTGTCAAATGCTTTTTCTCATTTGAGAGAATCACATGGTTCTTATCCTTTCTTTTATTAATGTGGTGTATCATGTTGATTGATTTGTGAATATTAAACCACCTGTGTAGCCCAGGAATAAATTCCACTTGATCATGGTGAATAATTCTTTCAATATACTGTTGAATTTGATTTGCTAGTATCTTGTTGAAAATTTTTGCATCCATGTTCATCAGGGATATTAGCCTATATTTCTCCTTTTTAGGCCTCATAGGAGAGTTTAAAGTTTTCCTTCCATTTCTGTTTTTTGGAAGAGTTTGAGAAGAATAGATATAAACTCCTCTTTCAATGTTTGGTAGAATTCTTTTATTAAGCCATCTGGACTTTTGTTTGTTGGGAGATTTTTGATTACAGTTGTTTCTTTGCTGGTTATGGGTCTGTTCAAATTTTCTATTTCTTCCTTTTCAGTTTTGGTAGTTTATAAGTTTCTAGGAATTTATCCATTTTTTCCAGATTGCCCAATTTGTTGGCATATAACTTTTCATAATATTCTCTTATACTTATTTGTATTTCTGTGGTATTAGTTGGGATCTCTCCTTACTCATGATTTTATTTGTTTGGGTCTTTTCTCTTTTCTTTTTGATAAGTCTGGCTAGGGTTTTATCAATATTATTAATTCTTTCAAGAACCAGCTCCTAGGCTTAAGTGGGTAGAAGAAGAATAAATGAAACAAGATGGGATTGGGAGGGAGACAAACCATAAGTGACTCTTAATCCCACAAAACAAACTGAGGGTTGCCGGGGGGAGGGGGTTTGGGAGAAGGGGGTGGGATTATGGACATTGGGGAGGGTATGTGCTTTGGTGAGTGCTGTGAAGTGTGTAAACCTGGTGATTCACAGACCTGTACCCCTGGGGATAAAAATATATGTTTATAAAAAATAAAAAATTAAAAAAAAAAAAAAGAACCAGCTCCTAGTTTCATTTTTGATCTGTTCTACTGCATTTTTTGTTTGTTTGTTTCCATATCATTTATTTATGCTCTACTCTTTATTATTTCTCTTCTTCTGCTGGCTTTAGGCTTCATTTCCTATTCCTTTTATAGTTACTTTAGGTGTAAGGTTAGGTTGTATATTTGAGACTTTTCTTGCTTCTTGAAGTAGGCCTGTATTGCAATATACTTCCCTCTCAGAACTGCCTTTGCTGCACCCCAAATGTTTTGGACTATCATGTTTTCATTTTCATTTGCTTCCATGTATGTTGTATTTATTCTTTAATTTCCTGGTGAACCCATTCATTCTTTAGTAGGATGTTCGTTAACCTCCATGTATTTGTGGCCTTCCCAAATTTTTTCTTGTGGTTGACTTCAAGTTTCATAGCATTATGGTCTAAAATATGCATGGTATGATCTCAATTTTTTTGTATTGGTTGAGACCTGCTTTGTGACTCAGTATGTGATCTATTCCAGAGAATATTCTATGTGCACATGAAAAGAATATGTATTCTGTTGCTTTAGGATGAAATGTTCTGAATATGTGTGTTAAGTCCATTTGGTCCAGTGTGTCATTCAAAGCCATTGTTTCCCTGTTGGTTTTCTGCTTAGATAATCTGTCCATTACTGTGAGAGGGGTTTTTAAAGGCCCCTACTATTACTGTATTATTATCAATGAGTTTCTTCATGTTTTTCTTTAATTGACTTATATATTTGGGTGTTCCCAAGTTGGGGGCATAAATATTTGTAATTGTTAGATCTTCTTGTTGGATAGACCCCTTTATTATGATATGGTACCTTTCATCTCTTGTTACCATCTTTGGTTTAAAATCCAGTTTGCTTGATATAGGTTCAGCTACTCTGGCTTTTTTTTCTTTTTTTAATATCCATTAGCATGATAGATGGTTCTCTATTCCCTCACATTCAACTTGCAGGGGTCTTTAGCTCTAAATGAGTTTCTTACTCAGGCAGCATGTGGAGAGGTCTTGTTTTTCTATCCATTCTGATACTTTATGTCTTTTATTGGAATATTTAGTGCATTTACATCCAGAGTGATTATTGATATGAATTTAGTGTCATTGTATTACCTGTTAAGTCATTGTTTCTGACGATTTTTTCTGTTCCTTTCCCATCTTAGTTGCTTTTGGTCTTTCTTTCCTACTTAAAGAGTCCCATTAAATATTTCTTGCAGGTCTGGTTTAATAGTCACAAACTCCTTTAGTTTTTGTTTGTCTGGGAAACTCTGTCTGTCCTTCTATTTTGAATGACAGCCTTGCTAGATAAAATTTTCTTGGCTGCATATTTTTCCCATTCAGCACTTTGAACATATCATGCCACTTTCTTCTGGCCTGCCAGTCTTATGTGGAGAGGTCTGGTGCTAACCTTATTTGTCTTCCCTTGTCAATTAGGGATTTCTTTTCCCTGCTGCTTTCAAGATTTTTTCCTTATATCTGAATTTTGCAAATTTTACTACAATATATCTTGGTGTTGGCCTGCTTTTGTTGATCTTGATGGGAGTTCTCTGTGCCTTCTGGATTTGGATGTCTGTTTCTTTCCCCAGATTAGGGAAGTTTTCAGCTATAATTTGCTCAAATAAACCTGTTCCTTTCTCTTCTTGTTCTTCTGGGACTCCTATGATACAAATGTTATTATGCTTTATGGAGTCACTGAGTTCCCTAAGCCTACCTTTGTGATCCAATATTTTTCTTCCTCTCTTCAGCTTCATTATTTTCCATAATTTTGTCTTTTAAAATACTTATTTGTTCCTCTGTTTCTTCCATCCTCATAGTCACTACATCCAGTTAGTTTTGCATCTTGGTACTAAGCATTTTTAATTTTGGTCTGACTAGTTTTTATGTCTTTAACCTCTGTAGTAAGGGACCTCCTGGTGTCTTCTATGCTTTTCTCAAGACTAACTGGTATCCTTATGATTTTTTAAAAAATTCTGGATTAGGTATATTATATCTGTTTTGATTAGATCCCTGGCCATGACCCATTTTTGTTCTTTCTTCTGGGGTAAATACTTCTGTCTTGGCATTTTGTCTAGGTCTCTGTCTTCTTCTATTCATTAGGAATGCTTGGTATATTTCCTGCTCCTGAGAATAATGACTTTATTAAGAAAAGATCATACACTATGCAGGGCCTGGTGCTTCAGGATGTGTTTCCGGAGAATGCTGTGTGTACTCTATTGTGTTTTGGCTGCTCTTTCTTTCAGTTCAGTCTTCAGAGTTTCTCCTTACCTGCAGTGAGGAGTGTTTGGACCTTGTCTAGTGTGTGGCAAGTTTACCAGTGTGTGCTTTGGTCTGCTTGTTAAAGAGGTCAGATCCTATTTCCAGTAAAGCTGAAATTTTGCAATGCTTTATGGTTAGTAGATGTGTGCACAAGGGGGTTTTTGCTGGGCTTTTGGGAGAGGGCCCACTGCCACTTTGGGTCTTAGGCACACTTACCCAAGTAAAACGTACCTACTGAGTGCAGGGGGCTGGGCTTGGTGTAAGTGACTCAAGCCTTCAATGTGGGTGGTGAGCTGCTCACTGAAGTCCATCTGTGCTGATGGGCTAGGGAAAAATAGCATCAACCAGCTCTTTTGTCCCCACAGAGGGGAGGTGCCACTCACCACTGTCCAGGAAGCCCTCAGATAAGAGCAAACAATCTCCCCTCACATGTCCCAGGCAGCTCTCAGACCCCTCCCTTCACCCTGTCTGTGTTCTGTCTGCCCACCCAGTAGGACAATGCTCCTGTGTTTAATTTCAGGTGTGCCAATTGAGTTTCAAAACTCCATATTTTAGGGACCTGGTGTGGTATGGATCTGCACTGATACTCTGGGGGAGGGTCTCACTGCCCTATGGCTGGTGCTGGTTTGTCCCAGTAGGGTAGTTGCATGAATGCACAAGGGCTTGCAGTTTATAGTAAAATACAGCAAAAAGCCAGTGTCCAGGTTAGCTGCCCTTAGCAGGTGTTTCTGTCCCTACGTTAATGAATTGGGCAGCAAAATGCTGGCTCTTTTGTCCCCTCAGAGGCAGTGCTCTGAGAAGGGGAACTATTTTTCCCAAGCAACCAGGGGATCCTCAGACCATGCTGTCTGTTTCTGGGCCTCTGCCCTCTTTCTCCACAGGAGCACCACTACGCCCGTCAGGCTCCATACCATGTGGTTTTTGAAAACTTCAGTCTTTGAGCCCCCCTGCTTATAAAAATTCACTATAATCATCCCCTCTCATTACCCCATCAGTGATTTGGGGGAAATGTTTTTCTTGTGCGATTCCCTGCTCTCCCCTCAGACTCCCTCCCCTCTGTAGCTCATTCATTCCCCCCCACCAAACCCAAATCATATCTCTATAGCTCCTACCTTCCACAATGTGGCTCTTCTCTTCCTCTAGTTGTACAATTTGTTCTCTTGTCCTCAGATTGATTTCTTGGGTGTTCAGAATGATTTGCTATTTATCTAGCTATATTCAAGGGATGAGGCAAGCATGGGATCCCCCTACTATGCCACCATCTTAACTCCCCATTTCCAGTTATTTAGATCTTTAATTTCTCCCAGCAATGTTGTGCAGTTTTCAATGTCCAAATCTTATACTTCCTTTTGATATTATTCATAAGTCTTTAATTCATCGCAGTGAATAAAATGGGTTTGGTGTGTCTGTTTTGGTGTCTTTTTATTGCTAGTACAAGAAGATACAGTTGATTTTGTGTTTTGATCATGAATTCTGCAATCTTGCTGAACTTTCCATTGCTTCTAGTTTTTGTGGATTCCTTAGAATGTTCTACACAGAATCATGCCATCTGCAAATAGACAGTTTCACTTTTTACTTTCCAGTACAAATATATTTTATTTTTCTTGCCTGGTTGTAATGGCTAAACTCTCTACTATAAGGATAAAAAGAAGTGACAAGAGTGGATGTCCTTGCCTTGGTTCTAATCTTGGTTTTAATCTAATCTAATCTAATCTAAACTATGAGCTTTTAGTCTTTCACTATTAAGTATGATGTTAGCTATAGGTTTTTTGTAGATGATCCTTATTAGTTTCCCTTTTGTTCCCAATTTGTTTAGAGTTTTTATTAAAATGGGTGTTGGGTTTTGTCAAGTGCTTCTTTGTCTATTGAAATGATCAAGCTGTTTTATCCTTTTTAAATCAAAATGTATAACACTAAGTGATTTACATCTAATTTGCTTTTGAGATCCTCAGATATGTAGATTAGTGTTTTCCATTATTTGGGGGATTTTTTGGCTACTATTTCTTACCTCTTTTTTTTTTAACTGTACCTTTCTCTCCTTTCTTTCGGTGGCTCCTCTAATACATATATTGTGAACTTGTTGGTGTTCCACCTGAGGTTCATTTATTTTCATTCTTTCTTAAGTTCTTCAGATTGGCTAATGTCTATTGATCTACCTCTAAGTTCACTGATTCATTCTTCTGCCTACTCAGATATGCTGTTAAACTTCCTGGTACATTTTAAAAATTTCAGTTATTGTATGTTTCAACCCTAGAATTTCCATTTGTTTAAAAACTTTTAAGCTTATATTCTGTTTCATTACTATCAGCATTCGTTAATCATTTAAAGTTTCCCGTTTTAATTTAAGCATGTTTATTATAACTGATTTGAAGTTTTTGTCTGAAAGGTCTAACACATATGTCCCCATACAGTTTCTATTGATCACTTTTATTCCTATGTATAGGTTATACTTCCCTATTTCTTTACATGTCTTTATTTTATTGTTGAAAATTTGGCATTTTAGGTAATATATAGTAGCATCTCCACATTCTGGATTCACCATGCATCTTGGGGGTGTTGTTACATTTGTTATTTGTTAGTGACTTGCCTGGACTAATCCTATAGAAAAGACTCCGCTATAGTGTGCAGCTGCTTATGTCTCTGTTGTTTTTTACAATAATATTTTTGCTTTTGCTTCTAAGCCATTTTCCTAGGAATTGCGTATGGATTAGTACAATTTAATGATTAGCCAATGATCGGTCAGAAGTAGCACTTAAATACTTGGAGCTTAGTAAGGCTTTTGTTCATTGCTGATGCTTTGATGTATAGTTTAAGGACTGCATTCAAAGTTTATACAGTCTATAAGATAGAAACAACTTTTACTTTCTGACTAAACAGGCCTCATGTTAATAAACAAACTATGAGCAGACAGAATACTTTCTGATTTCTGTTGAACATGTGTGTAGCAAGCCTACTAGATTCCAAACCACTAGGGATATGTAAAAGTTTTCCAATGACCGCTATGCCTCCCTCATGCCAGATGGCTGTTTTATTCCTAGCTGGTCTGTTAGTATGTAGCTTGCCCAACCAATGGGCATGACCTTCTGGCCTTCCTAGATGTTTGCTATTATTCCCAGATTGCCCTACTGTTTTGAAAAAATTCCTGGGCATGAGTTTTCCCATGTTTCAAAAATCAAATCAAATCAGCAGCAAGGCTGCTGGTCCTTATGGCCTACTCCACGCTGGTAGAACTACTGTATCATGGAACAGGATGGAGGGAATGAAAACAACCCTAAACCAGGCCCTGAAAGTTAGGGCATCCCAGCTGTACCTGAGGTTAAGGGGTTTTCTTGAATAAACACTATTTGTTGTATATCTTTTTTTCCAATTTCTAGAATTCCCAAGTGGTTGTTTTGACAATGTTGTCTAGTTTTATTGCTTCTATTTGGTGAGATGATTTGTTGAACTTCTCACTTAGCCATTCTAGAAGTCCCACCATATTTAGCGATTCAGTAGTTTTTTTTTTTTTAAGTTGCTAAAGACACCAAATTTCATATGTCAAAACTAAATACATGCTTTATAACACCTCTTTCTAAAAGTCCCACAGATATGATAATAAAGAAGCACAAAGAGAATGACTATTTAACAGTACTGAGGTAAAGGAACTTGTTGGTGGCCCAGAAATTTCAACATCAGTAGAAAGCTGATGGGATCAAGTAGACATATAAAACAAAGCTGAGAACAGAAGCTACAATTATGATGCTTTGAAAAGGGAAGAATGGACAACACATAGAAGCCACAATTCATCTCCTTGGCAGGAACTGTGAAAACACCTTGCATAATGGACTGAATTTTTATGTCCCCTCTCAAATCACTCTATTGAAATCCTTATTGCTAATACATTAGTATAGGAGATAGGACTTTTGGTGTGACAGAAGAGCCCTAATGAGTGAGATTAGTGCCCTTATGAAAGATAACCCAAATCTCCCTTCTCCCTTCTGCCATGTGAGTAAACAATAAGACAGCCTCCTATGAACAAAGAAGGGGTTCTCACCTGACACTGAAAATTGCTGGGGTCCTCTAGATCTTAGACTTCCAGCCTCCAGCACTGTGAGAAATAAATTTCTGTTGTTTATAAGCCACACAGTCTAAAGTATTCTGTTGTAGCAGCCTGAACTAAGATACCTTGTTGGATCCTGATGCTACCCCATGGGGGAAACAACTTTTCCCTACTCCTTTGGGGTTGCTGGCTTTGCTTCCCGAAATAAATCTTCCTTATCTATTATCCTCTAGGCTACATCTGTAATTGGCATTGGAAAGTGGGCCTCTTTGGAGGTTGTACAAATTTCACAGCCTGCTTTCTGATGATGCAAGTTTGGGGGCCTGGTGGTTGTTTTATAGATTGAAAAATTACAGACATTTTCAGGCCAGGCTTGTGGTTTTGTTGAGAATACAATTCCATCAAAATTTAGTAAGCTTTCAGTCTATTTACTACCAGTTGGTTCCATGTCAAAATCTCTTTTGGTCTCAGTTTTTAAGCCTGCCAACTCTCTTATTTTACTTATTCACTTCTATACTTAGCACACTTCCCTGTTATTTTAATAGTGGCTATTGTAAGGTCATATAAAACAACAGGCTAGATTAAGAAGGCAATCCCTCCACTTTGACCTTTGTTACAGGGCCACTACTCTCCAGAAAGAGGTCTTACTGAGAAACATCAGAAAGCACACTGACCAAAGACTCTGCTTAATGAGGCATAGTTGCAGTTGACTTTTCCAACTTTGACTTTTCCAACCCAGGCTACATAATTCCTTAGGGAGGTATCCCATCTATGTGGTGGGATATTTCATTAAAAAAAAAAAAACAACAACAAACCACCTCAAATGGATGTTTCACACTTTTCCAAATTATTAGACTTTATATCAATTTTAATTGCAAGCCATAATTATAGAATATAATTCCCTTAACTTCCATTTCTACTTGTTTACAGGTTAATTCTTGCCTGATATATCTCTCATGGTGCCTAGCTAAAAGCAACAAGGACCAACAATGCATAAACACACCAACATTCTATCCTTTTTCCTTTTCTTTTTTGACCACTTCTTTTAGAAAGCTGTGGCTCAGCAGACACATGGTCTGCCTTCCAGCTTACCAGAAGTAACAGCTTCACCAAATATTTAGCCATGACATTACAAAAGTCACCAGTTTTCTTACTTTCAATTATGTTTCCTGGTGCCCATGACTGATTGCTTCATGGACTTCACACTTTAGGTTTTTGTTATGGCACTACCCTACTAGCAGCAATTTTTATATTACTTAACATCTAGGATAAGCTGTTGTTAAAAAAAAAAAAAAGGCACAAAAATAAAGTGACTCAAACAAAATAGGGATTTTTCTCTCACATAATAGTCCAGAGTGAGACATCTCTCCTTCAGGAGGTCATCCACCCACCCAGGCTACATAATTCCTTAGGAAGGTATCCCATCTATGTGGTGGGATATTTCATTAAAAAAAAAAAAAAACAACAACAAACCACCTCAAATGGATGTTTCACACTTTTTCCCAAAGCCCTCTGACCTGACATTGTTCACATGGCAATGTCTATCTGCAGGCTAGACTGGGAAATGACAGTTAACAGTCAGGGACACAGGGGTGCCTGGGTGACTCAGTTGTTAAGCGTCTGCCTTCAGCTCAGGTCATGATCCCGGGGTCCTGAGATCGAGCCCCACATTGGGCTCCCTGCTCAGAGGGAAGCCTGCTTCTCCTTCTGCTTGCTGCTCCCCCTGTTTGTGCTCTGTATCTCCCTCTCTGAGAAATAAATAAAATTTAAAAAGAAAAAAACACCAGTCATGGACACAGCTAAAACTTAGGGATTCCATTATTAAAAGGAATAAGAGGTGGACAGATGCTGGGAAACAGTCTCTGTCACAATGGGGGTAAAGAAGGGGATTGCCATTCAATATCATCATGTACTGTTGAATTTTTTCTTTTTTTTCCTAGGTACATATATCAACATATATCAATTTCCTAGGTACAAATATCAATTTTTTCCTAGGTACATATAATTATAATAAAGAAGAGATTTCTGAAACAGTAACTATTTCAGAACAAACCTTCACCCTAAATATTTGACTTTGGAAAAGGAAACAGCACAGAAGTAGAATTTTTTCATCTTTGTATCCAAGGTTCTAATTCAAAATATAGAAACAGTTGTTCATTGAGAAATACACCAAAACTCGATAGTTACACATTAAAAAGCCCCAGTACTATAAACTCACAAAATCACATACTATTAGAGCTAAAATTTAAATAAGGACCCTTTGAGGTGCCTGGGTGGCTGAGTCAGTTAAGCATCTGCCTTTGGCTCAGGTTATGATCCCAGGGGCCTGGGATCAAGTCCCATGTCAGGCTCCCTGCTCCACAGGGAGTCTGCTTCTCCCTCTGTCCCTCTTCCCAATTGTTCTCTCAATTGCTCTCTCTCTCTCAAATAATAAGTAAATAAAATCTTTTTAAAAGGACATTTTGCTCTATACATATAAGTAAATGGAGACTCAAGACGTAAAATAAATAGCCCCACATCAGAAAGGCAGTTACAGATCCAAGATTAGAATCATTTCTACTGAGTCATTGGATATATACTAACAGAAATTTTTTTTAAAAAGATTTTATTTATTTATTTGGCAGAGAGAGATCACAAGTAGGCCAAGAGGCAGGCAGAGAGAGAGGAGGAAGCAGGCTCCCTGCTGAGCAGAGAGCCCAAAGTGGGGCTCAATCCCAGGACCCTGAGACCATGACCTGAGCCGAAGGCAGAGGCTTTAACCTACTGAGCCACCCAGGTGCCCCTAACAGAAATTTTCTGAAGCAGAAAGTTCACTGTAATTTTTAAGAGTATTCCAATTAAGAAAAAACCCACATTTATTCACAGATAATACACTATAAAGTAATTTTCAATTATATGATAAATGATAAAGATACACATTTAAGAACTATAACATGAATTAGATTATACCTTTTTTTAAAAAGATTTTATTTATTAATTTGAGATACAGAGATCAAGAAAGAGAGAGCATGAGCAGGGGGTAGAGGCGGGGGTGGGGGAGAAGCAGACTTCTGACTGAGCAGAGAGCCCGAGGCAGGGCTTGATCCCAGGACCCTGGGATCATGACCTGAGCCAAAAGCAGGTGCTTAACCAACTGAGTCACCCAGATGCCCCTAGATTATACTTTTAATACTGAATCTGTTTATTTGAAAATAATATACACAAGCTGAAATCTGACCCAACTGACCAAATTACTTTTGGATCATTTCACTATTATTTTTATTTCAAAATATCCTTACTCATCCCAAACAATAATATAATAAATTTTCCCATGTTTTGAAGGGTATAAGTTGACAAAGTATACATGTTAATTTATGTGTTTTAATATGCAAGTCTCTTCCAAAAGTAAGCTTTTTTTTTTTTTAAATGAGAACTCAACTCATAAAACCATGAAGCACATCAGATATAAATGGCACAATCAGAATGAACTTATTTATTTGTACAAACCCAAGTCAGATTTCAGGGCATTGTTAAGATTACCTAACATATATATTTCATTAAACGTAAGTAAGGAATTTAAGTTTTATTAATTCAACAAATATTGACTGAGCATTTCCTTTAGGCAATACATGTCCAAAGATTATGTAAAAGAAGGGAAATTATTCAAATGGTTATAATACACATACCACAAAAGAAATAAGTCATCTGTTAGAATGTACTATTGGTAGTGTTTGGGGGCTAAGTACTCTGATACTTTTTAAAAAAGGATATGCTGGGGTAACTAGAATTTAAAGGTTCCATTGTAAGTAGAGATCTCAAAAAATTAAACATAAAAATGTTCCAAAGTCTAAAGCAGTGGTTCTTGACTAGGCATGATTTGGCAATATCTGGAAATATGTTTGGTTGTCACAACTGGGGAGGTACTACTGGCCTCTACCGGGTAGGGGCCAGGGATACTGTGAAACATCCAGCACTGTGTAGGACAGCCCTCTCTGCAACAAAGAATTAGTTGGCCAAAAAAGTCATAGTCCCAAGGTTGAGAAACCCAGGCCTCAAGTAATTTAAGTGATTTAGTGTGATTTAATAAGCACTAATTTCTTTTCTGAAAGACATGATGACACATAGGTATATTTTCATAAACATGAAAAATGACATAGACTGAAGTTTATATACTTTACATGGAATTGTAACCTTATTATGTATTTTAACTATAAAAACGCCAATGGTAAATTTTTGTGAATGACATTGTGTTGACCATTCTTACATATGCAGTGATTTTTATCTGCCTGTGATTTTTACAGTGGAGACATTTCCTTCATTTTTTCAAGAAATATTTAATGAACATCTATTTTCTAGATATTCTATGTAAGGTGCTGGAATGAAAGTTCAAATAGCAGCTTTATTGGGGAAACAGGCATGTGAACAAAAATTAGAATCCATATGACAAAAATTATTATAGAGGAATAAATAAGTCACAGAGTGGTAAGACAGAAGAGGGAGTGATAACTACTGTAGTCTTGAGGGCAGGGGGCTAGGGTAAGAGAAGAATATGAAAGATAGCTTCCCAGAAAAACAAATGCCTGATCTGAATATTTATATCAGAAGACAGGAGGGACTTATACGTATGTCATGGTAACTAAAGAATTTCTTGGGGCACACAACACTTGGGTGGTTCAGTTGATTAACCATACAACTCTTAATTTCAGCTAGGGTCGTGATCTCAGGGTCAGCGCCTGCTTAAGAGTCTCAATCGCCCTCTCCTTCTCCCCATCCTCTCTGCTTGCACTCTCTCTCTCTCTCAGAAAAAAACAAAAAACAAAAAACTATTTTATCAATAACAAGTTACCAATCATCTTTTTTTTTTAAAGATTTATTTATTTGAGAGAGAGAGGAGGGGCAGAGGGAAAGGGAGAGAGAGAATCTCAAGCAGACTTCCTACCGAGCATGGAGCCTGATACAGCTCTTGATCTCACAACCCTGAGATCATGATCTGAGCCAAAATCAAGAATCAGACATTTAACCGACTGAACCACCCAGGTGCCCCACTGATCATCTTAATGAAGCTTAGGCAAGGTAATGTAATAAGAAGGTTTGATTTTATAAAAAAAATCATCAAACACAGTTGGAGGATGGTGAGGCAGAAGAGAGAGATACTAATTAGGACTCAGATTCAAGGTGATAAGAATCTGGAATAAGGCAGTCATCCTATGGGCTTGGAAGAAGGAGATGAATGAAGAGTTGTTAAGGAGAATCAGTAGAACCACAGTCAGAAGATACTTCTGAGCATGCTAATATAAGGAAATTGTCTCTAGTGCCAAAAAGTTGAGATTAGCCCATGCTGGGGGATGCTTTGAGAATAGGCCAAAACGAACATGTTAATATTTATAATATAAAGGTTGCCATCAATTTCATACATATAACACAATAAAAACAAATAATTTAAATTTTCTTAATTTTATCTTAAAAATTAAACGGACTACAGAATTCTTTAAAATACTGGTGTCAAACTTGAGGGTCCTATCCAATATGGTAAAGAGCTAGAAGTCATTACTACCGTCCTCAACAATAAAAAAGCTGAACAAACTGAAAAATCAACAACTCTTCTTGGATCCTTCAAAGAACTGTGGTAACAGGGCAGTCTGATGCCCCTAAAACTGGAGGGAAAGACAGGCAGATACAGAGAATTCCAGCTTACCAGGAGCAGAAGCCAGCAGCTGGAGTTAATTTGGGGAGAAATTCTTTAAGTTGTAATTAATGACTTGCTCCAGGGCTCAGGGCAGACCAGCTTGAAAGGGGGCCTTTCTTTGGTCGGGGAGGGGTGTCCACAGTCTTGGGTTTTACTTCCAGTAGCTCCACCAGGTTCTCACTATAAAGATCAGAGAAAAATCCCCTCCTGCATCTGGTAGAGGGAGTGGTTAAGAAACATTTTGGAATATACCCAGAGTTCTCTTCCGAGAAAGGCCTCCCCTCAAGGGAAACTATTTCACCAGAGCCTAATGAACTGGGGTTTTACTAAAGCCTAAATGACCTGGGGGAAGAGAAATACCCAACTTAGGCTCACCAGAAGACTGACCTATAACCATCAGAATGTAAAACACTTCCCCTCCTCCTACACTTTACCACATCAACAGGGTTCTGGTGTAATAACTGTGATTGCAGCTAAGAGAACTGCAAGCCTCAGACCCTATCAAGGAGACCCCAGGAAAACCCCAAACAACAGAGGAGACAAAAACAAGGACATACGGGAAATTTCAGCCTATAACACCACAGCCACAGCAAACAGTAAATACACCTAATGCCTAGCCAGATAAACACAAAACCTCACACTCAAGGCCCATATAACCTCAGTTCCTTTTATCATGTCTTGCTTTCTATAAAATATTACAAAGCATGCTAAAAGACAAGGAAAAAAAAAAACAGTCTGAAAAGATAAAGCAAGCAGCCGAACCAGACTCATATGTCTGAGATTTTGGAATTATCAGACCAGAAATGTTAAAATGATTAATATCCTAAGAGATCTGGGAAAAAAGTGGATAATGTGTTAGATCAGATGGGTCATATAAGTATAGAAATGTAAGTTCTAAGACAAAATCTAAATGAAATACCAGAAACTGAAAAATTGTAATGGAAATGAAGAATGCTTTTGGTGGGCTTCCCAAAGGATTAGACACAACTACAGAAAGAGTAAGTGAGCCTGAAGAAAGGTGAATAGAAAATTCCAAAACTGAAATGCAGAAAGGAAAAAACCAAAACAGTGGAAAAGAACAGAAAATCCAAGAATTGTGGAACAGTTACAAAAGGTGCAAAAGGTGTATCATGGAAATACCAGAAAGACAGGAAATATCAGAAGGAAGATAAGTAACATTTGAAGTCATAATGATGAAGAATTTTCCAAAATTACGAAAGACACCAAACCAAGGATCTAGGAAACTCAGAGAGCGTAAGCAGGATATGTATCAGAAAATCTACTATATTTGAACTATACAAAGTCACAAAGAAAATCTTGAAAGAAGCCAGGGGAATAAGATAAGCATTGTATTTGATTTCTCTTCTGAAAACATGTAAGCAAGAGAAGAGTGGTGTGAAACATATTAAGTGTTGAAAGAATAAAACCAGTAATCTCAAATTCTATATATGGTGAAATTATCCTTCAAAAGTTAAGGAGAAATAAATACTTTCTAAAACATACAGAAATTTAGGAATGTCTCCAGTAGACCTTCCTTAAAAGAAATGATGAAAGAAATTCTGAAGAGAAGGAAAATGATAGTAGGTCAGAAACTTGGATCTACATAAAGAAGGGAAGAGCATTAGAGAAGGAATAAATGAAGGGAAAATAATGTTTTATTCTTCTCATTTTTAATTGACCTAATAGCAAACCATTTAAAATAATAATAGCAAGAATGGATTCCATGGTTACAGCTCATGGACAAGGAAATTGACTGGTAGCAAGGTAATAAGGGACAGGAGGGAGGAAATGGACACGATCTGTCTTAAGACACCTGCACCACCCACAAAGTGGTACAGTAGTACTTGGAAGCAGTCTTTTATTAGTTGTAAATGTATGTTGCAAATTCTGGGGCAACTTTATTTAGAAAGAAGTATAATTGACATGCTAAGAGAGGAGAGAAATGGATTCTTATAAAATGTTCAATTAAAATCAAAGGAAAGCAAAAAAAAAGAGAGAGAGAGAGAAGAAAGGAAGAAAGGAAGGGAGGGAGGGAAGGAGGGAGGAAGCTAGGAAAGGAAAGGAAGAAACAATGATCAGGTGCAGAGCACAGAAAAGTAACATACGTCACAGCCCTCCCTGCCCCGGTGTGGACCCGAGTGGAAGCAGAGGAAACCCAAAGGGCTCTTAAGATTTCACAAGTGTCCAAACCACTGCTTTAGAAGAAAAACTCTCTCTGAAGTGTGTCTCCTGATCCTTTCCCCCTTTAAAATGTTTCTTGAATACTCTTTAGAGAATCAGGAATAGCAATTTCTACTTTGAAAATATTGTCTGGGGTTCTGAGAGAGCGGAAGTCCGTTGCTTCCAGTCCGGTAATGCAGGTCACAGTCTTTTAGAGCTTCTGCGTCCCAAGGCCTACAGCTGGTGAAGTTCATTGTCCCGCATCATTTCTGACACTTTGTCCTTTCTCTCTGGGAAAGAGGAAAAGAGGGTGTATATCTGGGCTCTCTCTGATTCATGTGTGACTCCAGTTAATAGGGGGGCTTTTGCCATTTCAAGCTCCTCTTTTTTACCCTCACATTCATTGCAAAGAGTGATCCGCAGAGCTCATCTATCAGAATCCCCTAGGATGTCTGTTAAAGGAGGGAGACTCATGGGTTCTGCCCAAGACCTACTGAATCAGACTCTCGGAGGGAGAGCCCAGAAATCTGCCCTGTGGGCAAATGCCTCAGGTGACAGTTACACACACTAAAGTCTGCATTTAAGAACCACTGCTTTACTGTAAGGTTCCTTTGGAGCTGGGGAAAGGGAGGGGGCTTGAAGTCACTTCTCTTTAGGTTCTGGGTGAATGTCCTCCTTGGAGTATTTGCCCCTAGCCCCCTGCTGATTATGTCTGCTAATGAAAGAGAGTAAATGCTCCAAGGATATTTACTGGAAGATTACCCAAGGAGCATAACATGGGACTTTCTTAAGTTCAGTGATTAGCAAACCATTTTGATTCTTCTAACCTAGATGGAAGTCATTTTATTCTAAATAAGTTTTTTAAAAATTTTATGGACTCATATGTCATGTGTACAGAATAGCTATCATTTTAAAACTATGAGAGTACAACATGCCAAACTTTATTTAGATGGTAGGCTTGCTCTAAAGCAGGCCATCAAGAAATCACTTGAGCTTCCATATCAGTTAAATTTGGTTTAAGGGATTCCTGCAAGAGAAAAATAAATGGTTGAAAACATAAACAGCTATGGAAAATCTAACTTGAAAACAAACAAAAAAAAAAACTTGCAAAGAGTTGTAATAAGGATCCCCCCAAAAAATGAACAGATAGGTCAGCAAACCCTCCAGGTTGAGACACATTGAAGATGGTCTAAGGGTTTGGGGAACTTGCAGAAGGGTGAAGTGGCTAGGATAAACTGAGAGAAAAAAGATGAACTAGCTAAGAGCATAAAGGCCTGCTCATCAAACCCTCCCAAGAACCAAAAAACCAAAATCCACAAAAAGTTAATCAGGAAGATAGAAGAAAAGAGAAACAGGACCTTTACTGGGTTCTTCAAATACTGGTTCCACCAGTCACACATGGGCTACACTATATTATTGTGTTACTTTGTAAAGGCACTGACGTCTTTCGATTAGCAGCCAGTCCCAACTGTAGGGTCCTATCAGTCTCTGCAGGAGAGAAGGACTGGGCTCGATTTCCAGTTCTTTGTTTTTTGTTTCTTCATGTATTCCCAACTTGGGGAGATGGAGCTTGGAAGAACTCTGCTGGAAATAACCTGGGGAAACTGAGCTAGAGCCTCATCTTCTGTTGTTCTTTGTGGAAGAAAAGAACAGAGACGGAGTAAATAGAAGCAATAAATGGTCATGCCCCGAAGCTTTCCTTTTCAGGGGACTGGGCCACTTGGAAGGGACACAACGTGCTCACTCCTTCCCATCGGTTTGTTAGCAGGATGTGTGTGCACGTGTGTATGGTGCCTGCATGGTGTGTGCATGTGCATGAGCGTGCGTGTCAGAGGGACGTGTGTGGCACTGAACAACTTTCAGTGTGTGACTTACCTTGCATTTGGTAGCAGTAGGTTATACCCACAAGAGTACTGTCACTTTGAAAACGGGATGGAGGGTTAGGTTCTCAGCAAAGGAGAAAAAACAGAAAGGGAGACAGAACACACGCACAAATGCACACACACACATGCACGCACGCACACACACACACGCACGCACGCACACACACACATATACTGAAGTTCTCCTAAGCTGTGAGTCAGAGCAGTGGGGAGGGAGGCAGTCTTCATCCCTTCTTGCTGTCTCTGTGCTAATGGCCTCCTGGAAGGCTGGATTCTAAGGAAGAAAGAAAGAATGGCAGGTAGACTATTGCTGGAAACTCACTCTGGATGTTGTGGGAAGATACGGTCTTTTTCAAAGACAGAGCTGAAGCAGGAGTCTTAAAATTTGTGAAAGATGATGTGGCTGTCCAAAAATAAGAGAAAGAAGTAATCATCAGCAAAATCCTCTAGAACTAATCCATGGTAGAAGGTAACCAAACAACCCTGTAGGCAAAAAGCAAACATTACCTGTAAATAACTTTTTTTCCATCTCTTCTTGAATTTTAAGAAGAATCCTTTCCTGTTCTAAGGCTTCTATGTACTTGGAGTAGCACCAGGTTGGCTAGAAAGACAATTTTCAAGCTTAATTTTGGAAATGTTTGAACAAGGAAATAAACTGAAGGTAAAATGGTTTATATAAGCTTCATTTAAACCTTTTAATGAAGATAACTAAATTCAATAACAGATCATTGAATATAACTATTCAATGATGTGCCATGACTATATGTGTTACAACTATTTCTTAATGAATCAACGTTGCAAAAGCTTTATGGATTTCTTGACAGCTATGCAGGCACCTACATTTATATTTAATTTGATTGTGAACGTAGATGCCTTTTTTTAAAAAGATTTTATTTATTTATTTAACAGACAGAGATCACAAGTAGGCAGAGAGGCAAGCAGAGAGAGGGGGGAAGCAGGCTCCCTCCCCAGCAGAGAATCTGATGCGGGGCTCAATTCCAGGACCCTGAGATTGTGACCTGAGCCGAAGGCAGAGGCTTAACCCACTGAGCTACCCAGGCACCCCTGTGAATTTAGATGCTTAAGCGAGGGTATTTTACATTTGGATTAATGGCAATTCTTAAATGTGCAAAATCTGTCTGAACAAATGTATATACAGAGCATTCACACTTGCAAAATGACAGTATATTATTACTCTACCAATTGCTGGAATAATTCACATGGATTCCTTCAATAGCAACAACAATAATAATTTACATTTATGGAATGCCTTTGGTTTCCAAAAGCTTTTAAGGTTTCTTTACAAAACTCTTAAGATATATGACAAGAGATCATCACCATCATCATCATCATTCCCTTCTCTCTCCCCTTTCTCCTTTTAACAGATAAAGAAACAGGCTTAAAGCAAATTCTGTGATTTTTTTTTTCCAGGCTTCCAGGTAATACAGACTTGTAAATGACAGTGAAAATTAGAAGCCTGTTATCACAAATTCCACATTTCCCCCTTTATTTTTACATGGTGTTTCTGAGATTTAAGGCTACCCATTTGCTAACGAATGTTCTTCCAAATGGCATTATTACATACCACACACTTTTAGATGTTACCTTTTTCAAAATATGGTATTACAAAATTGGACATCTCCCTTCTTCTCAATAAAAAAAAAATAGTTTTACAGTCTATCGGTTATCTTAGCTGAGTGGCTGAATTTATTTGACATTCCTAAATGCCAAACTGTTTCTTGGGCTAGTGTTATCCTAAGACACAAATACTTTTGACAAAAAACATTAAAAAATAGACATGAATTAGATTTATGAAATGTCATAAAAGTGATATTAATGTACAAGTTATAAATGTAAATATAAACATAACACTTGAACGTATTGTTGATGGTCATTTACTGGCCAATTTTATGACCACTTCAAAGAATTAAAAAATTGACATTAAGGTATGCCTGGGTGGCTCAGTGGGTTAAGCTGCTGCCTTCAGCTCAGGTCATGATCCCAGGGTCCTGGGATTGAGTCC
This sequence comes from Mustela nigripes, assembly GCF_022355385.1. Lineage (NCBI taxonomy): Eukaryota > Metazoa > Chordata > Mammalia > Carnivora > Mustelidae > Mustela > Mustela nigripes. The sequence continues at coordinate 160,860,730 of NC_081559.1, forward strand.
CACATCTGGCTCCCAGCTCCACCGGGAGTCTGCTTCTCCCTCTGACCTTCCCCCTCTCATGCTCTCTCTCACTCTTTCTCTCAAATAAATAAAATCTTAAAAAAAATTGACATTAAGCCTTTGATGTTTTTTTCTTTTTTTAAACCCAAGAATATATCAATCAAATGTATTCTACCTTGTTCTCTGCCTAATTTTTTCCCTTTTCCAATAAGAGTCATTTCAACTTCTGCCTCTTAAATCTTCTTCGTATGTATCAGAAAGTATTTTCATTGATTATATTGTCCAAGATGAGCTGAAATTTTAATGTTGTCTGAGAGCTCATCGAAAATCCCTTCCAACCTCTCCTAATATAAATTTACCTTCATTTTCTTTTTTTTTTTATTATGTTCAGTGAGCCAGTGTATAGTAGATCATTAGTTTTTGATGTAGTGTCCAATGATTTGTTAGTTACCTTCATTTGCAAACAAGCACACCTCTACTATAGCAGAATAACTGAGTGACTGCATTCTACTATCCAATGCTTAAAAGAAGAAGTGGTATCTGGAGACACCGTGACTGCTTACCTGTCGACCATATGCTTGTAGGCCGAAAACTGGGTCAGTGGCTAGAGTAACTGTTTTGATAGCAGATGCTGAAGAACTTGCATATTGTCTGAGTCCATCCTGTAATTATATTAAATGAAGTTATTCCAAAAAGGATTAACACGATATTAGTGTAAACTTAAAGTAAAGGAGTCATAACATCAGATGAAAAAATATTCTGTGGTGAGTACCATACCTGTGGTTTCATCAAGTCAATATTAATTACTACTATAACATAATTCATGAACTCTTTAATTTTCTTTCATACTAACATAAAATATTTTGAAATAAATAATAAATTATGAAGAACATAAAAATCACTCCCAAAATCTGGCATCTAAGAAAAACCCTTGTGAACATTTTCATAAACATACATCCAAACTTCTCATCAGGGAAAGATATAATCTATAATTTTAATATTTATTTCTTATTATCTAAATTTCATGGAAATGGGATCACACTATATGTCCTCTCCTGAAATATCCTTTTCACGTTAAGTGTTGTGAAAATGCTTCTACGTTAATAAATATAGAATGGGAATATAAAGGGGAGGATCTTTGTATCAATCACCAGTATCCCTACCAAATCCTGAATGATAAAAAAAAAAAAAAAACTATATCATCACATCAACAGGTGAACAGTAATCTAGTGAAAGTATGTACCATAGATAATTCAATCAATGCCTGCTATTAGAAACTTAAGTCATTAAAACCTTTTTATTATTATAAATGATGCTGTGTACATATTTCAGTTGCTGACAGTGCTGTCCAAGAAATTCAGTCATGAATCAGAGGAAAACCATAAAACAAACTAAATATTCCTATAAAAATATTTGCATATATGAAATAATACCCCAAACCATAAATGCAGAAACTCAGTCCCAAAGTAGACCAAAAACATAAAAAGGAAATATAAAATGACAGTTCACTGAACTTAAAAGAAGACAAAAGAAAAAGATAAAAGTCTCTCAAAAGTGAAGCTACAAGGTACTCAAGGGAGAAGAAATTTGATTGGATAGGGGATTTAAACACATATTATTTATGTACATTCTATTTCTGATCCATGTAAATGTATATAAATGATATATAATATGTATATAAATCATACATATGGATCAAAAGATTTATATATACATATACATGCACACACATATACAATATGTATATAAATCCCCCCAAAACTTAGCAAAAACATAAACCTATAGACTCAAGAACCAATCCATCCTTAACACAAATCCAAAGAAATCCACACAAGACATACCATAATCAAATTCTGAAAACTAAAGACAAAGAAAAAATCTTGAAAGTGGTATGTGAGAAACAATACCTTATCTATAGGGAAAATAAAATAACAGATCTTGGAGCATCAAGAGGGAAGAAAAATTGAAAGAGCAAAATTATGGGTTAATAGAATAGACTTTTCTTCTCTCTTTGAGTTTCCTCATTTATGTTTGAGGGTTGAGGCAAAAATTATAAAATGTCAGAGTTTTCATTTTGTTTTATTCTTATGATGGCTTTATATAGATATCACCTGTCATTTTGAAATGACTTATATTTTCCTCAACCACCAGTAATAGTGATGTGGTTTGAAGTGGTTCTCAATATAGGTTGAGGAAATATTTAAAATAAGTATAAACAGGTGAGGGAAAAAGACTTAAAGGGGGAGAGTAATTCCTAGACTCTAACTGGTAAAATGTCAACACTAATATACTGGGAAAAATCACATATCTATAATGTAATATCTAAAACAACCACTAAAACATCTAAACAAAGATACACCCAAATAAAATTCTAAGAAATAGACAAGTAATCCATAGGAATGCAGACAAAGAAAACAGAATAAAATGAAAAACAGAAGGAACAATCAAAACAAGAAATAAAATGGAATAATTAACATATAAAAAAACTACACTAAAGATAAAGAGACTAAATACACCAATTAAATGACAGAAGATTAGCAGAATAGAGTTTTTACAAAACCACCATGACCCAACTCTATCCTGTATATTTGAATAGAAAAAGATACACCATACAAATATCAAAACAGAGCAAGCTGCTTCTGCAGCTTTGGAGGAGTTTGGCAGTTTTTTGAGAACCTCTATAGTTCTCTATATTGTTTATGAAACTGTATACATACATGTATAAAACACTATCTTTAAAAAGATCTGGAAGAATATAGCCCAAGCTTAGTGGTTGTTCTTGGGAATAGGGAGGGTAATAGAATTCAGAACTGGGATTAAGAGAATTTGCTCTTTCTGTAGGATTTACTCTTTCTGAAATATTTTAGGGAGGAAAATAAAAAAATGAGGCAAAATGTAAGCAGTGTTTATTTTGACCTGTGTATATATGAGCATTATTATATTACTTCTGCATCTTTCAATAACTTTTAAATTTCTTTTAAAAAATAGAATAAGTATAAGCTTATAAATAAATAAAATGCATTAGTTGGGAGCCTTTACCCTTTTTCAATTCAAAGAAAATTGATAAATATAAGGATATACAGATGAATGGATGAATAAATGGACAGACTAACAGACAAATAGGAAGGTTGGGCAATTTATAATTCATATTTATAAATTTCACAGTGAGTGTATCATACTATAATTTTAATACTGAAATGCTTTACCATGAGTTCATGACATCTTTTCATTCATTCATTTTTTTTTATTCCTGATTTACTCAGTAAACAGTGATTAACAACTGAACATGTGCTGGACACTGGTCTATGTGCTATGATCACAGATGCACAAGACAGATACTATCTTTGGGAATCAGTCCTGTGAGGATGACAGATGAAAAAACTTGTTCGTTCATGAGGCTATATAAAGCATTCTCCAAGAGAGTTAGGAATGCTACTACATGGATGTGAGCTGCTTGTGTTGCCTATCGGGGTCAATGAAGCTTCCACAGGGAAGAGGTGATAGTTGAGATGAATTTTGAAAATTTCACAACAAAGGCTGAAACCTTTATAAAGGATTAAAGCCACTAAAATCTGTATTCTATAATGTCTCTGCATTTTTCCCATCACCCAAATTCTTCTATAAATTCACACACATCACATACCTTTTAAAAGTATGATTCAAACCATAGAAAAAAGTAACTAAAAAATAAAAAATAAAAGTATGGTTCAACTCAAAATGAGTCTTGTCTTACCTTTGCAAATTTTTCATCTTCTATGACTGCCATTTTTTTTTTCTGCTTATTATATTCTTGTCTCCTCTCTAAAACACTCATAATTTTTTCATCAGTTAAGTTCTTCCTAAACTCACAAAACTGAGGCCAAAATTTAAATAGAACCCCAAAAATTGTCATCTGTATAAAAAACAATGTCTCAGGTTACAATTTCATACAAATGTACTGATTTAAATTCTAATTCACCATAATAATGGATTAACTATTCTATCTTTAATATACAGCATGTTTCCTCCAACTTATTGTCTCCAGACATCTTGGTATAGTTTAGCTCAGCACATGCTTATGATCAATGTTTTTTACTACCAATGAGAAGTCTTAAAAAAAAAAACACTTAAAAGTTACTTTATTCTTTATGTTTCCCTAACCAATTGATTGTATTAATAAAGAATCCATTAGGTCTTTTCAAATAAGAAATTTATGTCTTCTTTTAAAACATACACTAGTTGATCTGCCACACACTCTGCTGTTTTATGCAAGTATTCCAAATATTCGGTCCATCAAGAGGAACTCCTCTCTGCCTGCCCCCCCCCCTTTCTTTCTTTTAGAGAAAGGAAATACCTCTGGAAAAGCTCTTAAACAAAGCTGCAGATCTAAGAATAAATCTTGAGTAACTTTTAAATGATATAATCTCTTTTATGTGAGAGCAAGAAAAGTAACATTTAAAAAGCAGGGTGGTATCCTGGACAAATGCTTTCTACGAGCACATTCTACATTAAGTGATTAATTGTGATATTTATAGAGATAAGAATTGTTGCTCAAATTCCCATGCCAAGTATTTCCATTAGTTCTAGAGGCATACATTACTTCCAAGAAGGTAGGACTTGCCACATCAGATCAAGCCCAACATCTTGTTGCAGGGAATGACCTTTACCTAATGCCCTGGAGAAAAATGAACCATCCCATTAGGCTCCAAGCCAACTGTTCAGGGGAAAGGAGGAATTTTTAAAAAAGCAAGCACTGCAGTGATCAAGAGTCCTCAACTGGTTGGTATATTTCATTATTCCTTTTTTCTGTACACGGATATTATCAGTAATTCTAAAATTATTTACTCCTTTAAAAATACAGTTTATATACAACTAATGAATCCTTGTGCCCTACACCAAAAACTAATGATGTAGCCAATTATATGTTGGCTAACTGAATTTAAATTAAGGGGGAAAAAAGACAGTTTTATCATTGAATTCTGTAGTCTCTTGGTATTTTGTATACAAAAGCTAAAGATCCTTTATTTGATGAAATATAGGCCTTTTTAAAAATTTCATTTACATTTACCTGCCATGTCTTTATTTAAGTAAGTCCCTGCTCCAATGTCAAGGGATTATGGTGGTTTTTATGCAAACTTCTTAAACTTAAATACTCTCCCTCTTCTTCCTCTATTTACCAACTATTGACCCTAAATCTCAGTTATCTCTCCAAAACCTGAGTCATTCCTAGCTCTCAAATACATTGACTTCAATCTAGAAAGTCTTCCAGGAGAAGTCATCCAAGTAGAACACAATTTTTCAATAGGAGACATAAAACTGCTCTATTCCTAAAAGGTGCAATTACAATTTTAGGTTAATAACATATGTGCTAGTCATGAAAATTACCCCGTGCCTCCAGAACCTTAAAAGAAATCAAACTGTATGTAACAAAAGGTTTTAATAATTTTAGAACTACTTTGCTCACTGGCAGGAGATGGGCCATGGCTTTAGTATGAATAAAAAGGGCCAGTGAAAATTTGGCTGGATGAAGAAAACTTTAAAAGTTTTGCACCCAGTTGTTAGGGGTGCAGGTGGGAGACAGGCAGAGGCTAAACTGATAACAATACCGGAACAGGCAACAGGTTTTTAAATCTACTATGCAGCCCTTTCACTCAAGTTTGCTCTCATTTCCAATTTGATCTTACTCCTCTCTGTCACAAATGATCACTTCTCGTGTTCAGTCATCTATGTGTTCAAAAATGCCTATTCTGTGCCAGGATTTGGGCCACAAGGGTAAATAAACATTTCCTACCTCAAACACCTGACAATCTAGTGGGAAAGTCAGCAGGAAAATAGGCATTTTCAGTTTTGTGTGATAAACAGAGACATACACAGGATCTTACAGAAGCACAGGGGAGAGGTGATAGTGCAAAAAACTCAGGAGGGAAGAGAGTGAGTCTTGTCTGTGCAACTATAGATATGTCAGGAAGACTGGGGGTTGGGTAGCAGGTAGTGGTAAGAGATATGCCTAGAGAGATAGATGAAGATGGTCTTCATGCTGAGGACAGTAGGAAGTAACTGAAATAGAAAGCAGAGAAGCGACATGATCAGATAGACATTTTGAGAAAGGTCGCTCTGTCTGCAGTGAGTTAAATGATTTTGAGAGAGCCCAGAGGCACGTTTGGCAGTTAATGTGAAGTATTGCAGATGTGAGTGGAGGTAAATGGCATGGAGTCAGAAAAAAGTAGATAGGATGACAGATAACAAAGAGACCAATGGATAAATTTTAGGGACTGCAGATATGGGGGTAAAGGAATAAAGGAGAGGGAAGACATAAAGATGGCAATCAGATCTTTGGCTTGCACACCTGGGTAGAAGGTGATGCTATTCTCTGAGCTTCCTTAGGAAATGCAGGAGGAATCATCAGTTTGGTGGGGTGAAGACTACAAAGATTCTCTTATTTTCTGATGCTCCAAAGACTCCAAAGACATGTCCAGGACTCCATTTTAGGAAATCAAGCAGAAGGCATAGACTAGAGGACTCCAGTAGAGTTTACTGGCTTCAATCCCTGGTATGGCGGAACCAACCAATATAAGCAGCTCCAGACATGCACTTGGAGACTCAAGGTCTTTGAGCTACATGGGCAAGCCCTGGTCTAGTTATCCAGTGACCTATGCTAGGCTAAGTGACCACTAAGCTCTTTTCACTAACAGATACTCTAATTCTGGCACCATGTTTTCTCTATTTCTCTCCAGCACATCCTCAAGGGATCCTCTATATTTTTACTTATTTTAATGTATAATTTGGATTGGGAGTCCATTTTCAGTTTCTTAGAGGACTTAGAACACAGCTGGTTCACAAATGAATGTTAAGGAATAAGGGCCTTTTTTCCATGCTCAAGGGCAATCATATCCTAAATCTCTGTTTCATATCACTTAAATCATGACATGGCCTTCCCTATTACCTCTATTATAATTTATTTTTCTTAATCATTTTTCAGGAACAACATCACTAAAAGGCTTTTTAAAAATGCAAATAAATTATGTTCACTGTTTTCTATTATTTATCTTAAAAAGAAGTAACTTGAGCAGGTTAACAGGCATGGTTTTCCTTTCATGAGCGTGTGTACTTTATGCTGGTCGGGTACTTACATCTCCTCTCACTTACTTTATGAGCTATGTGAATATTCCAATCTTTAAAAATACACAAATCTTGGGACACACATATTTTACCACATATTTGTGGTAGCAGATTTTTCTAAAGGAAATAAGGATGGTGGGAAACGAAGGAGGAATTGGCTGGAGTTCCAGAAGTTAGAAACAAAAACGATAATCATGGAGAGTCAAGGATAGTATTTAAATAATTGTATTTGCCATATAGTCTCAACAAAATAATAAGTTACTAGTTTCTTATGATCTGGGGAGTATGCAAAAGTTTTTAAAGATTTTTCTATCTGTTTTAGGGGGTGGGCAGACAGAGAGTGTGAATCTCAAGCAGACTTCTTGCTGAGCACAGAAGCTGAAATGGACTCGACACAGGGCTCAACCTCAGGATCCTGAGATCATAACCTGAGCCAAAATGCAGAGCCTGACACTTGGCCACCCAGGCACTCCCGAAAATTTTTTAATTAAATAGAATAAACCCCAGTATTAGGAAGGTTGGAACCTTGTCAAATATGAATAATGCAAAAGCCTTAAAAGGATATCTAGATTGTTCATCTATTTTAAAATAAAATAAAATACCCTTAGCTGCATACCCTCATCTCTTACCTGTGCCTCTCTAAACACATATGGTCCTAACTCCTTCCTGTGTTCAATAATCTTCTGGGCTTGCTCTACTGGAATGTCAATTTGTAAAGCTGGTGGAATACTAGAATTAATAAAGCAGTGGATAATAGTCATGATCTTCTTATGAATGATGGACTCATCACAATGCGAATGGCACAAGTCCTGAGTAAGGAGATAAGATAGAACAATATATCATTAATGCATTCCTAGAATACTTTATAGAATTGTGCCAACATATCTTTTAGTAATATATACTGCTTAGCTGCAGGTCAAGAGGGCACTAGAACATGTGAAGGCTATCTTAAAAAAAAAAAAAAAACCAAACACCATATCTTTTATTTCTCTTGGGTTTGAGGAACCTAACCCTTTGGTGCATATACCCTATATAAACATGTTTCACTTGATCTGGAGTGCTTCTACGGTCAGGAGAAGGAACAGCTTCAATGTCTATTTTCACTCATTGAATGAATTTATATGGAATGCCTGCTGTCTACCAGTTAAGCCCCATGACAGAACCTGCCCTTTAAAGGCTCAATCTTCCTGGAGGAGAAGTAAGAGAACACATTATTTCAATCTGAGCTAGCTAGGAAGTGCTAGAGTAGAGGCCTACATAGGGTCCTAGGCAAGCGCTGAAAAGAGGCACCTAGCTCAACAGACGGGCTGGATGCAAAAGCTTTTCCAACCAGAACTGCTTCTACTCCAAGGTGACAGGCACAAAAAGGCAACAAAACCAGGATGCTGGCCATGACAGGTATGTCATTATGTATCTCTTAGTATTTGCACGCTTATAGTTAACCCATTAAATTATCCTCCTTAAAACTAGTGATCATACTTTAAAAAAGAGCCACTTTTATGTCACAGTTGTGGGGCTATCATTTTTTAAAATAAAGAGGTAGCTTAGTTTGAATTATGCCATTGCTCTGTCAATGACATTGTTCTCTAAATTGCTAGGAAGCAAACACATTTGGAACTTGTCATTCCAGGCTGGAAATGAGCTAACACTTATTAATTACTCACTGTGTGATGGGTATTGTTATAGTTATCTTATGACAATACAAAAGAAAGAAAAATTGAGTGCTGGCCATACAAAATCTTGCAAATAATTTGGAATAAGTTATATATATGAAACAAGCTTGATACGAATGTTACATTAAGACAAAAGTTAGCCTTTTTTACTCAATTTAGCATACCCTCAGAAAATGCCTATTTATATCACATATGTTTCATATGTTACCAAGAGTGTATTGTTTTCCATTACTCATAAGATATCATATATAATTGTTTGGTGAGCCTGATTTATAATTATGGAATATGTCTTGTGAAATAAAAACAAATTTTTGGAGGGATAAAAATCAGAATTGAACTTTTTTTTTCTAATTGTTCTGCCCTACTATCTCATCAGCCTAGTGAACCTTTTACCTATCATTAAGGTCTCAGTTTAAACAATTTAAACAGGTTAATCAAACACTGTTCTGAATTTTGAAAATTTGGGAAGAATCTAGATCTCAATTTCTTGGCATATTACCATAATCACAGCTGGGGGGGAGGGTGGAACATAACTTAGTGTTTAAGGGCATGAGCTTTAGCAACCGAATGCCTTGGTTCAAATTCCAGCTTACCACTTCATTAACTACATGATGTTAGAAGTTTCTTAACCCTTCCATGCCTTAGCATCTTGATCTGTAAAATGGCAAGAATAACAACTTTGACCTAATAGTATTCTTCTGAAGAATAAATTCGGTTACATGAAAAGAATTAAAACAATATCTGGCAGATAGTAAACATTTAATAAGAGTAAGCCATATCAAAGTGAGCTCAGTAAGATTTCACCATACCAGGTAAAATGCTTTCTACCTAGCAAACTCTCTCAAGACCCAATTCAAATGTTATCCCTGCCGAGAATTCCCTGACCTACAACCCTCTCTGTATCATTCCCACCTCGGTGCCAAAACTGTATCTAGTTAGAACATGGATCATAATCAATATTATGTCATGATATTTGTTTTCATGGGTGTCTCCCTCCTTGAGGGAGGGCAAGGTGCTGCATTCACATTTTTATTCATACGATCTAGCCTAATAGCTGGCACAAAAGTTACTTAATAAATGCTAGTTGAATGAGCAAATTCCCTCCTATAGCAAGATTTTGACTAGTTACCTAGAATTATATGTCCTCCATTCTATACCACAGAGAAGATTTTTAAATGAAGATCAAGGGCAGCCTTGAAGGAGAAACAGTTGCACAACTAAGGATTGACTTTGAATGAATGGGTGGTTCTTTTTTTTTTACTTTATTTACTTATTTATTTATTTAATTTTATTTTTTCAGTGTTCCAAGATTCACTATTTATGCACCACACCCAGTGCTCCATGCAATATGTGCCCTCCTTAATACCCACCACCAGGCTCACCCAACCCCCCACTTCCCCTCTAAAACCATCAGTTTGTTTCTCAGAATGGGTGTTTTTAAATGTCTTTCGTGCAAGGATTATTGCATTACATGAGTAAGTTGGGCTTACTCATATTCATAGCAGCTTAAAAATAATTCTGCCCATTCATATTACTACCTATTCTGAAAAACAGACTCTACCTCCTTCTTAATTCTCAAAAAAATTTTTAATATTGCTTACCTGTGACAGATTTTGAAAAATTTTATCGCAAAACATTTTTTTTTCTGAGAAAATTTCTAAGGTGAGAATACTACAAAAATTGCTCATAACAGAAAAAAATAAAAAATAGTTTCATGGTAAGTTGGAGAGAGTTTGAAAATAGATTTTAGCAAGCAATTAGTAACTATATAGAATAAAAATGCCGCAGAATATTAGTATTGCATAATTTATACTTAGAGTATAGACAAATTGAAAGTATTATCATCTTAACTTCCGGTTTTATTTTTATTCTGTACCTTTATAATGGGATAAATAGGCTGCTCATCCAGAAATGAATCTGCTCCCTGTGGGAGCATGAAGCAGAGTCTGGATGCCTACTCTTAGGTATTTCTAGATAACATTCCCATATTCAAGTCTAGATTATAATATCTAGAAAGTTCTTTCCTTTCTTCAATGCAAAGATGCAATATGGTTTCAATAAACACTTAAACTTAAACCTAAAAATAAACTACCTTTGCACCTAAACTTGTTCTTTCAATTAATTGTTTTGTTAAAAATTTGACCATTCTTCCTAATACAAAAGCTTTTCTCATCTCTGTTGGTTTATTTATCTATAATTGTCTATCTTTGATTACCATTGCTGACAATATAGTTGGGAGGAATTCCGGTAAAGAGATCTTGGTTAAAGTACGAATATGTATGGTCCATTTATAGAGGAGTGATAGGCAAAAAATATAGTTAAAATTCTTTTCAGGAAGGTTCTCATTAAATCATAATATATGTGAATATGTAATATATGTGACTATGTTGAAAAATCTAATTCTATCATTTCAGGGCTCACTCTTACTTTTCACTGTATAATAAGAAATGTGCCTAACATAGAACAATAAACACCTTAATATTTATATATTGGTCTGAAGATGAAACAATTGGGATATCTCATAAAAATCTTGTCTATGGAGTCACAGGTAAGAATCTGATGTGTTAAGACATTTCCTCCACACACACACACACAAAAAGGTGGTTTTCTCAAGTTTCTAATATGATACCTTATATTTTTGTACTTCTTGCCAAAAGAGTACATCATTTTCCAATAAATCTCCTTTTAGTGCCACAAACCGTTGAAACTGTCTTGCAGTAATTGGATTCAATAATGCTTTACGAAAAGCAATGATTTCACAAGATGAAGATATCCACTTACTCTCCACAGGCTGTCCAAAGTAGATAATACAGATAATTAGCTGTATTCTAAAAAGTAATAATAAGGTCATTTATTAGGTTAAAAATTACCAACTTTAACTTCCTTTATTTTGGGCTGTTGGAATTTATGGCATGGATACAACAGAATTTGGCAACTTCTACCTCTCTGTTCTTCTCTCTTTTGTCTCCTTCATATTTTTATGGCATCATTTTTTTTCATTTGTGAATATTTTTATTGAGGTGTAATTGACATGTAACATTATATTAGTCTCAGCTATACAACATAATGATTCAATATTTATATATGCTGCCAAATGTTTACCACAATAAGTAGTTACTATCAGTCTTCATACAATGATACAGAACATTTCTGTTTATGAATATAGCATTTAAGATTTACCTTTAGTAACTCTCAAATATGCAATGAAATACAATGTTATAGACGCTAGTCACCATCCTATAAAATTATATCCCCAAGACCTACTTATTTCATAACTAGAACTGAAACCTCTTGACTCCTTGTTCTCCTCTGGGAACCACCCTTCTGGTTCTCTGTATGCATGAGTTTTATTTGATCTTGTTCAATTTTTAAAGAGGTAGAGAGAAAAAGAAATGATTGGATGATTCAGAACATATAACCACATTGTTTAAGAATGTTAAGAATCATTACAGTTTGGGACTATGGTGAAAAACTACATTTTAATGCATTGTGTGAATTCTGTACCTAAACAGAAAAATGCAGCCATAATTTTATGATTACATATTGTTACATTATTATTATGTATTTTAAAACTATATATTATTATACATGTATCGTATTATATATTAAATATAACTCACTTGCCTTTTTTTTTTAAGATTTTATTTATTTATTTGACAGAGAACACAAGTAGGCAGAGAGAGAGAGAGAGAGAGAGAGAAGCAGGCTCTGCACTGAGCAGAGAGCCCAATGCGGGGCTCGATCCCGGGACCCCGGGATCATGACCTGGGCTGAAGGCAGAGGCTTTAACCCGCTGAGCCACCCAGGCACCCCACTCACTTGCCTTTTAAAAAATAAGACCACTAGAACATTTAAGATATTTTTTCTAAATTTTACAAAAAAGAATTACCAATTAATCCTGTTAATTTAAACAGAAAATTTGCTGTGGAGCTTCTAACTAGAAAACAAATCATATTTTTAGGTGAGACATCTTCATATTATTTTAATAAAAACTGTTATTAATACTTGATAACAAGAAGAAAAATCATTACTACATTATTTTTAGTAAGAAGCTTCTTCTGACTGAGGATTTACTTTACATAACAAAAAAGCCAGATGGACCTATGGTGTGTTAGTAATGCTTACAAGTATTACTTAGTTTGTATCTTCACAGTTTTGAAATACAAGATGTCTACTTTCTAAGTTTTGACCATTTTAGATCACATATCCATCCCTCTTTAGCCTCTCAGATTAAAAAACACAAGACATAGACTTTACTGAATTTACTGAATAAACATTTTTTTTTTACTGGATAAATTTTATTGAAGTTCCCCAAATCTGAGTTTAGTCTACAATCATGCAAAGAAGCACCATTCCAAAGGCAATGTTTTAAGTAAATTTAGGAACTACAGTAACTCTCAGTCAAAACACATGATAAATATCCATTACTGACAATGCATAAAATAAATTTCCTGAAACAAATCATGTGTGACTATCAGCATAAGTGTTGAAGAAAGTTATGTACAAAGCACTACGGGAACACAAAAGGAGTCCCCAGAGGAGCAAAAGCTTTGCAGAAGGGTCTTGAGGATAACATTTGAATTGAAAACTGAAAAGGGAAGGCAATACTAGGCAGTTGAGGTGAACAGCAGTGCCTTAACCCAGATAAAGTGATTAGATACCTAACATGTTTTAGTGAGGCACATATTCTCTAGTCAAAAAGTTAAGCCCTCACCATACGTTCTGTATTAAAATTACAACCCTATAAATAGGAACAACTATGTATTAGACTGGGATGTTTATTTAAAATGCACTCAGCAAATAATGTTTTAAGACCTACTTCTTAATATACAAAACTGAGTAATTTAACACAACAGAAAATAACATAATATATAATGCACAATAAATGAAATGTAAGCCCAGCTTCCTTAACACTTCAACAAAAATATAGCAAAAGACAAGGATAAGGGGACGCCTGGGTGGCTCAGTTGGTTAAGCAGCTGCCTTCAGCTCAGGTCATGATCCCAGCGTCCTGGGATCGAGTCCCACATCGGGCTCCTTGCTCAGCAGGGAGCCTGCTTCTCCCTCTGCCTCTGCCTGCCATTCTGTCTGTGCTTGCTCTCTCCCCCTCTCTCTCTCTGATAAATAAATAAAATTAAAAAAAAAAAAAAGACAAGCATAAGAATGGTTTATTTCCTTTCAAGAGGAAAATATAGAAAAAGAGCACCCTAACAGATACATACAATCCTCTAATAGTCAAATAAAATTTTATATATGTAGGGGGTCACCCGGGTCTAGTCTGACATTCCAGAATGATCTGTAGAAGGATGAATACATATAAATGTATAGGCTCAAAAGGAAGACTGTGTTTATCATGCTTGTTAAGAAGAAAAATGGGCAATTTCTAGTTAGGTATCCTATTATAAAATGATAGTTTTTAATCCTTTTAAAGCCAAAATGTAACTTTCAACAGAGTATAATGCAAGATAATTTAATTTGCTCATTCTGTTGCATAACTATTCTTTTTGTGCAATTCACGCTCAGTAATCAATAAGCTTACCATATGTTAAAATGAACAGCTTGCCTCAATAAATCCACCACTAGCAAAATAAACTAAAGTGTATATTTAAAGTCCAATATTTAAAGCACAATTCTAGGGTTTAGCAGGTCGAGAGGGCTTTAAGAAGAGGGCTCTGGCAGAATCACCCTCTCCCCCAGATTCCATCAGCCAATTAAACAGAGTCAGTGGCTTAGAAAGCAGTGCCTACAATGAGGGTCCTTGAACAAGTAGGGGAGGAAAAAAACAATACTTTGACGGAGTGGAGGGAGCAAGAGGAAGACTATAACAAACTACTTGCCTTCCAGACCCCGATCTTCCTTTCATGCTTCTGTAACAAGAGCTCTTCGGCTATGTCCTTCATCTGTACCTGAAAGCAAAACCAATTATTTTATCCCAATTATTCAGAATGTTTACACTTTTTTATGTCATTTACTAATTTAATAGCTTTTATTTTATTTTTTTTAAATATTTATTTCTTTCTTTAAGAGAGTGCACACTAGTGGGGTGAGGGGCAGAGGGAGAGAGAGAGAGAGAGAGAAACTCTCAAGCAGATACCATGCTGACCACAGAGCCCCACGTAGGGCTCAATCCCACCATCCTGAGAACACAGCCTGAGTGGAAACCCAACAGTTGGCCGCCCAAATGACTGCACCACCCAGGTGCCCCTAATTTATCAGCTTTTAAAAGTGAGGTAAAGGTCAGCATGGATAAGACATAATGCAGTTTTGGAGAAAAAAGACCAGACTTAGAAAGGGAAGCTCTCCCTAGGTGCCTGGCAAGTCACTCAAATTCTCTGAACAGTTTCCCCGTCTGCAAAATTAAGCTAATAATATCTAAGTGTGTTGCCCCAAATGTGGGTAACAGGTCACTTTGGGTCCCCTGGAAATTGAAGCGGGAGATATAATTAGGATTTCCCAGATTTTTGTGCTATTTTCTAGCCACAACTAATTTTAGAAAAGCACAGAAGTTATTCAACACAGGGAGGAAATATAGTGGATATTTCTGGAGGTTATTGCCTATATGTTCTATCTTCCCTTGGGAACCACTCCTGCAAAATCTGGGCTATGTGAAACTACCTCCCTGTCCACAGCAGATAGATAGGAACTGACCTAGAGAGACCACTACTGGATCTTAGGTGCTGCTTTTTTATAGCCACAGCTAGAGAAAAGATCCAGGAACTTCTGCTGGATGTCCAGGGCTGTCCCAGCCCCTGGCCTTTCTAGAGCTTGGGTGTCAACACTTCCCCTCAGTGTGTGAGATGTTCTAGCACCATTTTATAACAAATTCTCTCCTTTCTCCTTGGCTGAAGGTTGCCAGAATCGGTTTATGTTGTTTGCCACCCAAAGAACGCGAAGTCAGTCAGGAAACGGTTATAAGTTACAAAAAAATTATTGTGGTCAACATAGTGAAAAAACGTGGTAAATAATATTAGTAAGCCAAAGCCTAAAGAAAGGAAATGAGGAGATTTGAGTTGCCTCAAAGCTTATTTCCAGGAAATTTTTACCTAAAACAATTCAGCTCTTCTTCAGACTATAAATTCTATTTTTCCCAGCTGTGTTGTGTTTTCCATAATTTAAGGTGCTCTTAAGACTAAGGATTATTTCCACATAAGTAAGTCTCAAAGTTTTTGATGAATATAGAGGACAGTTCTTTTAGATTCTTCCTGATCAACACTAATGGCATGTACTTTTGCATACTAGAGCCCAAAATTTCACCTTCTGTCCCTTTATGTTATTTTTGTAAAGATCAGGTTTGCCTGTGTTTGGTGTGACAATGACATTTTAAATTATCAAAGTAACACAAACTTTTTATAAAGTGCAAACAAAGCAAAAACCAAACAAAAACAAAAAACACCCCATTTCACAAAGTAAAAATTCTTCCTATCCCCAGGAGGCAGTTACTTCTAGACTTTTTTTCATAAACACAAATACAGATAGATAGAAAAATAAATACATAAATCGATACAGAGATATAAGAACATGTAAAAGGATTATCGTCTACATGCTATTCTGCATCTGCTTGTTTCCCTCAAGAAATAATCTTTCATATCAGTGCCTGTGGAAATCTCATTTTTATATTTTAATCTCATTTTATAACCCCATTTTATATAGAAATCTTCATAGCACAGAATTATCATAAAGCATTTAACTATTCCCCCTTGTTTGTCCTTGCCCGTTTATATGAAGACTTCATAACAATATAAAAATAACACCTAGATTAATAAGTACTATTTGAATCGTCGTTGTGTGCAAGGTACCACGCTAAGAAACTACACATACCTTTTTTCATTTCATCTTCACAATTATCTTAGGAAGCAATTACTCTTATTAACCCCAGTTATTTTTCAAATGAGGAAACTAAGGTTATAAAACTTAAAAGCTGTTGGGGGACCTGGCTGGCTCAGTCAAGTAGAGCGTGAGACTCTTGGGGTCATGTGTTCAAGCCCCATGTTGAGTATAGAGATTACGTAAAGTGTAAATGAATGAATGAATGAAATACACTTACAAAAAAACTAACAAAAAACCTTGAAAGTGAACAGTTAACACATGGCAGGGTTGAGGCAAAACCTTGGGAAGGCTGACTCCATGCTCTTAACACCATAGAAGTTCAATGGCTGGGTCCACGGGTAGATACATGTGATGTTTTAAGAGGTACTGCCTATTGCTATGCAAATATTCCACTAACTGATATACCTTTATCTTTTGGCGTGCTGCAAACTGTTCACTTGCAAGAAACAATGGCAGCCACACGTTTTCCAGCTTATTGAGGACGTGCTTCTGAACTTCAAGCAGGACAGAGGCATCAAGCTGCTCATGGAGCATCCTTCCCCAGCCACCACTTAGATTCATTATCTAAGAAAATACAAAGGAAACAAAAAAACTGCAAACTCCTGTTTTAGTGAAGAAACACTAATAGTCATTCATTTATCCATCTACTCCCAAATCGTTTCCCAAGCACGCGTTAGGTAGCACAACTGTCATTTGCTGAAAGATATCTCCTGGCTCTATTGTGGATGGTCAAAATCTAGAACTCCCCTATAACATCAAACAGACAATTATGGGTTATGTGATTTTTTTTTTTTATGTTTGATTTTGCTCGTGATATGTTTCAGAGAACACAGGAGTTGGGTTTTTATCCTGTGTGACTACAAGCAATGCCATTTTTTTTCCTCCACAGCCTCGGCATCTTCAACTATGAAATGAGGGGAATTGTTAGTCTATGTGTTCTCTAAAGGCTCGTCCAGGTCTAAGATTCTATGAATCTGTGATTCTGGAAGTTGACTAGTTGGAGAAAGCGTTTTCTTTTGTGTATGAGGAAAATGGGGCATGATTTACTTAGGAGACAACCTTGACTCATAAATTCTAAATAGGCACAAACAAATGTTGTGTTGGACATGGTGGGATGAGGATGGTCCTAGCAATGCAAGGCTGCCGCAACAACTCTGAAGAAGAAAACAGAAGCAGTAGAAGTACAGAGAGACCAGGGTATACAGAGAAGAATCTCTGACCTGCACAGTGACACCTTTTACAAAACATAATTTCTTGGTGGCCAAGATCTTCCTTCTGTAGAAGTCTCAGCTTCAACAAGCCACAGATGACTATTTCCTGCTATAAATCTCTGTTTTCTGCCTGTTTCTGTGCACACACCATTCAAAACTTCTGGGTCCCTCACTGGAAAAACTACCTCCTTCCTAATCTTACTAATAAAATAATTGTTTTGCATAAAAACAGATGAGAAACCCTCATAGCCATCCTTTAATAATACTGATTTTTTTAATATAAAAAAGGAAGAAAAAAGAAAAAGAGGAAAAGACTGCTTTGCTGATAAAAATGCAAACTTGGCCCACCCAGCTGAAATTAGAACTAGCAAGATCTATATGGAATGTAATGTGATATGAATATCCCTAAGTATAAAATACTTAAACAAAAATAAAAGTAAGGCCAGAGATGAGGAAGAAAGGTCACTGAGGACACTCTCTGGAGTAAACACAGTCATTTGCTGTGATAGCAATGAATCACTTTTTCTACTGAATTTGAAGTTCTCAGCATGTTCTAGTATGGAAGGTTCACACAGTAGCATCAGATACCAGGAACCCTCATACAATGTAGCACAAGCCAAACAGAAAACAAATGCCTTCCATGTGTTTATTTCATACTTGTGCTTATTGAGATACCCAATACTTTTGCTAATACAGCCCAGATTTGGATCTCAGGGAACTAATGGCAAGGCATTTTGTCAAGGTTGCTTAATTCCAGAATTCCTTCTCCTTCTTATTCCCAAAAAGTATTGCTTATTTTACCCCTGGAAGATCTAGCTTTTTAATGTGGTATGCCCTACTTATGAACACGTCTGAATTTTCCTTTAACTTACTGAATTTAGCATGAATCTGAAACTTGGATTTTTTGGAAGTACACCATTAAAATAGGTATCCTTTTAAACTACCAAAATAAAAATATCAAACACTATACATTTGATCTCCAGGTAGTAATGTGGTACTAGCAAACTTCAAATTCATTATAACACTTAATTCTTTACATTTCAAAAGCATAAAAATTGAACAATATTTCATGTGATCAAAGTGTTACATGAACATTCAGTCGCACTGCTGAATTCTCATCTGGCCTTTTTGTCATAAATAATGACACAGTGTAAATAATGACATAGTGTAATAATGACAAATAGCAATAATGACAGTAATATTATAGTAAATAATGACACCATATATCACAGGTATTCATATTTGATGAATGAATGGATGAATGGATGAATAAAAGCTATTTTTATTCTATAAATTACTTTAAAAATAACATTATTATACTATACTGGAGTGAATTTTAAAGGCATTTAATTTGTAGATACTTAGAAATAACTTAGAAAAGTTAAGATCTTCAAAGTATCTAACATATAAATCATAAAAGCAAAGGACAAAATAGATGACTTTCAAGTTGTTGACAAAAAGAAATAAATTACTGGTTTTCAACCACAATGACTTCACACCAGTCAGAATGGCTAAAATTAACAAGTGAGGAAACAGCAGATGTTGGTGAGGATGAGAAAGAGGAACCCTCCTACACTATCGGTGGGAATGCAAGCTGGTGCTGCCACTCGGGAAAACTATTCGGAGATTCCTCAAAAAGTTGGAAATAGAGCTACTCTACAACCCAGCAATTGCACTACTGGGTATTTACCCTAAAGATACAAACGTAGTGATCTGAAGGGGCACATGAACTCCAGTGTTCATAGCATCAATGTCCACAATAGCCAAACTATAGAGAGCCCAGATGTCTACCAACAGTGAATGGATACAGAAGATGTGGCGTATAAATACAACAGAATACTGCTCAACTATCGAAAAACTGACATCTTTCCTTTTGGAATGACGTGGATGGAACTAGAGGATATTACGATAAGCAAAATAAGTTACAGAGAAAGACAATTATCATATGATCTCACTGATATGTGGAATTTAAGAGACAAAACAGGATCACAGGGGAAGGGAGGGGAAAATAAAACAAGACGAAACCAGAGAGTGAGACAAACCAGAAGAGACTCTTAAATCATAAGCAATAAACTGAAGGTTGCTGGAGGGAAGCGGGCTACGGGGATGGGGTCACTGGGTGATGGACATTTAGGAGGGCACGTGATGTAATGAGCACTGAGTGTTATATAAGACTGAGGAATCACTGAACTC
Source organism: Mustela nigripes (assembly GCF_022355385.1). Lineage (NCBI taxonomy): Eukaryota > Metazoa > Chordata > Mammalia > Carnivora > Mustelidae > Mustela > Mustela nigripes. Next base: position 160,880,732 of record NC_081559.1, read on the forward strand.
TACCTCTGAAACTAATAATATACTATATGTTAAATAACTGAATTTAAATTTTAAAAAATTACTGGTTTTCATACTTCACCAAAGAATATATGTTTACATATTAATACCTGGTCCTGCTGATATGGAGAAGCTGGACTTTGGGGGCCAAAGAAATATTTTTTATTAAGGTATTTGTTTTTAATATATATAGATTTTTCTTCCCTTTGCTTTTGGTCTCCATAAACTATTCTTCTGAACTGTTCAATGTCCGTCCAGCACATAAGGTCCATACTAAAATGAAAACAAAAACAAAGTACAGGTCTTTTTTATTTTTTTCTCTGAATGCTACTAACCCACCAAAAAAGTTGTTGTCTTGCCTAGTTAGCCGAACTGATTGGATCATGAAACCAATGAGTTCAATAATATATCTAATCCTGGCTAAATATATGAATGAACACAGGAGTGCTGGGATCAGAAAAGAATCTGCCACTGTTATTGACAGGGTTTCAGAGTTCCTCCATCAATGCTGGACTTATATTGTTGATATCAAATCTGGGAAAATTTCCATCTACTGCATCTGTATTTGGCAATATGCTAAATTCACAATTCCCATCAATAAGAAGGGAAACTATATATGTGAAATTTGGCTCCCAGGTCTAAACTTTTTCTGCTAACTTGGGAGAAAATTATTGGAAAAATATATGATCAATATTTCAGTTTACATTAGATAAATATGTCATAAGTTTCCAAGATTCTGTGCAAAACTAGTATTTCATTGATGTATTAGCTAATAAAAATTACAAGTATTATAGTAATAATTTCAACAGTTTAGAAAAATATAAGGGAGATACTTTTTAGAAATACTAATTAAAGCAGCTGTCTAGAAAAATGCAAAAGAAAGAGTAGAAAAGCAAAAGAATAAAACACATTGGTGTTTTTATTTAGCCAATGCTAAAAACTACTAACAAATCTTATTTGACGACTTGAAATAACATTTGGGAGGTTGCTCTTATCAAAATGCACTCCCCAACAAAAAGTTACCCATACAGATTTCAGAGAGGTATGCTCATTACTTTTTATTGTCATGGTGAAATCTTGCACCAAATCACTTTTATGATATGTTCAATCAAAATAAGTAGCTTAAAAGCATAAGTAGCTTAGAAAATGATGCTTTAAGGGAGAAATACATTTTTAAAATGCTTATGTTCCTTACCTTGAAGAATGAGCCTCAAGAAACTGGCGGAAATGTTCAAACTCCAGTTTGTTGTTAAGCAGGTCATTAAAACTAAAGTGCTTATATTCTTCAGGAACATTATTCCAGTATTCTGGTTTTTTAGAGACCTCAGGAAGCCGTGAAATACCAGTTCCAATTTCACCAGCAGTGTCCTAGTGAAATAAAATTTTTCATTAAAAAAATCTCTTAAATACAGCAAATTATTTTCCAAATCTAGAAAGGGAAGTTGAAATAAAAATGAACAATTAGGCCAAAACCATCTAACAATGCAATGGTAGGAGTAGGTGAGGAATCTAGAATCTAGAATCTGGCTCTAACTCCTCTCAACTTCTGTTCTGATCCTTGCTGTTCCATTTGCTTCTTTTTAGGAACACTTAGCAAATATTTACCATATATTTGCTTATAAAATATTTAATTTTCTTATTTTTGTTAGTACAAGAGTAATATATCTTTTGTAATAAGAAAACAAAAAACATACATTCTACTTACTATCCCTCTCAGAGACAACGACCGCTAACATTTTAAAATACAAATCTTCTAGTCTTTTTTGGGTACACACATGTAGTTTATTAAAAGCCAAGATAGGACTGAACAACTATGTATGGTTTTGTAACTTCTTTTTCTTAACAATGTATTATGAACATAAAATGTTCTTTTATATATAGCAATTTTGAAAGTTATAGAATAAGGCAACATAGTTTTCCAATAGCACATTCTTTACATGTAAACTTCTTCATATAAAAGTTAATGTTTAGGCATTTTAAGACCTGATGTTCTGCAGTTTATAAGTTCTATTTAAGGGCAAAGAGCTAGAGAAGCTTACTCTTTGAAAAACCCTTCCTTTCCTTAAGGAATTCCTTATATAATTAATTCGCCCCTCTATTTGTGTTTGAAAAGCATCAGACCACGAGAGAGAATACCAATATTTAAAAAATCAATTTCCAGTGTGGAAAAGGATTATGGGGAGAATTACACATTTTAGTTCATAAATTTTTAAAAACAACCTAAAATACAACTAACTACATTTCAGTTCATAAGGTTAAAACACAAACGTAAAACACAATTTTATGAACATTTTCATTAAGTTTAAAATGCAACAAAATGTGCTACTTTTTTGGATTTTTATGTAGTCTTTCCAAGATACTAATAAGTAGTTTCTCAAATAAAGAATTTCTGTGTTAAAAAGGCAACTATCATGAAGATTACATTTAACCATCTGAGCCCACCAGGTGCCCCTCATGAAGGTTACATTTAAAAAACTCTCCTGGGACACCTGGGTGGCTGAATCTGTTAGGTGTCTGACTTCAGCTCAGATCATGATCCCAGGGTCCTGGAATCGGGCTCCTTGCTCAGTGGGGAGTCTGCTTCTCCCTCTCCCTCTGCCTGCCATTTCCCCTGCTTGTGCTCTCTCTCTCTCTGACAAATAAAAGCTTAAAAAAAAACCTTTACTGTTTGTGTAAAATTTTATTGTAAAACAATAAAAATTTGAGATAGGGGGGCGCCTGGGTGGCTCAGTGGATTAGGCCGCTGCCTTCGGCTCAGGTCATGGTCTCGGTGTCCTGGGATCGAGCCCCGCATCGGGCTTTCTGCTCAGCAGGGAGCCTGCTTCCCCCTCTGTCTCTGCCTGCCTCTCTCTCTGCCTACTTGTGATCTCTCTCTCTCTGTCAAATAAAGTACGTAAAAAAATCTTAAAAAAAAAAAATTGAGATAGGCACAGAGGAGAAAGTAAAACTATCTCCTGAAAAAAAAAAAAAATCAGTTAAACCTTATCACTCAGAGCTAATGGTCTTCAACATTTTGGTGAACACCTTTCCAGATACCTCTCTTTGCATATATGTATACATGGAGAAATACATACATATAATTTTACATAAATAGGATTATATGATACCAGTATTTTTTGTTCCCCATATTTTTAAAAAAGATTTTATTTATTTATTTGACAGACAGAGATCATAAGTAGGCAGAGAGGCAGGCAGAGAGAGGGAGCATGAAGCAGGCTCCCCATGAGCAGAGAACCCGATGCAGGTCCTGATCTCAGGACCCTGGGATCATGACCTGAGCCGAAGGCAGAGGCTTTCACCCACTGAGCCACCCAGACCCCACCCCCATTATCTTTATATAATAATATGTCCTGGGCATTTTCCATGTTAATAAATGTGAATATGAACTCTCACTTTTATGTAGATATACAAATTTCATTTTATGACTTTCAGGTTCTACCATGGTTTATGTAGCTAATCCCAAATTTGCAAATTTATAAATCAAAATAACACGTTACTATCCTAATTTATCCTATCATCTTTTTACGGACTCCCCCAGATCCCTTCCATATTTTATCCTTTATTGTTTTGCCTATTGCTGTCACAAGACAGTTCCCTTTCTGTTTGGAAAATTCAATTTAACTCTTTTTTTTAAATTGACAATGAATAGAACAGTTGCCATACAGAAAATAACCAGAAACATTCGAAGGAATAATGCGGCTTGAAGGCTCTTAACTAAGTCAGGCAAGTGGCTTGGCTCCCCTACATTACTGCATCTGCTTTGTTCTTTGGGCTCTGTTGTTTAATGTGTCAGTATAAAGTGATACCTGTCAAACACAGCATCCTAGGCAAAGAAGTAGCAGAGGAATGAAACGGCCTATTCCCTACTTTATCAGGATATGATCTTCTCAATATATGATCCCTCTGCCCCATGCCAATATATACAGCGGTAATCCTCTCCAGGATAAAAAGTTGATTTTTCTAAGTAGAGAGCTGTCTTACCTCAGTTTTCTTGGAAAATGTCTCCTTATGCAAAGCCTGTAGCTTTCTGAAGTATGTGGAATCTAACTGTCGAGTTTCTTCTATCAGCTCCACCTAATAAAATAATAATAAAGCTCGTAACATCAATAGAATGTACATTATGAAAAAGTGGGGAAAGAATGCAAAATTTGCCAATAACAGTGGGCTCAAAAATGAATACATTTGCCAATAAAATAAACTGGTTTGGCGGCAAAAGCAGCAAGACAAACATAAAAATATTAACTACAAATTCTTACTTTGCATGCATGTGATAAAATATTTCTACGTAATGATATAGTGACACCAGAGATCATTCCTCCTTTCTGAACACCCCATGCGAACTAACAAACACTGCACACATGTTGGGTCACATTTCTGTTTTCTACTCATTACAACAGGGTAAGGGTCACAAAGACAGGCATTGCTAGTGTTAATAATCAAATAATCCACAGTAGTACAAGAAATGACTGCACTCCATTTGAAATACTCTGTGACCTAAGGTTTTTTGCTGTAGCAAGAAAGGAGTCATTTATCAGATTAACCTCATTGTACATGTCCTGCTGCAGAGCAGGTTTTGCACTGTTTTAGACAGCCACGAAAACAAGCTCATTCTCAATTTCTCGATTCCAGGGAAAAATCAGTTTAGTGGACTGAGAACTTTCTACATTTAATAACTAGCTTTGGTAGTCTCCTTAATTATCCTTTTTGGGAGCAAGTCTACATAATCAAGTCAACTGGACTTTAAGAGAAATCCTCTGGGTTGAATTTAAGGAAGTTTCTAGTTTCCTGTTAAAAAGAGTGTATCATTTTTCCACACATTTTATAAGAGTCATCACCAAAGCCAAAACTTTTTGGTTTAGGGAAGTTAGTTGTAATTCTAAATCTTTTTTTTTTTTTTTTTAACATCTCAGGACCCTATCTCAGGTTATGCCATGCATTATATTTAAAATAATGACTGGAGAGAATTTTTTAAAAATCTCATACAATAGCCTAACTTTTCTAGTGTAATAGATGTATTTTTGTAGCAGAAAAGTTGGGATGCTAATTTTTGAGGACAAAGAGAATTTAGGATGGAAAATTTAATTTTCATCACTGAATTTAGTAAGCCCTGAGAGTTGTTCAATCACAATCCAATAAGGTAATTCTATCCAGGGTGTTTTGGTATTAATTTTATCTTAGTTTATATTTCTAACATATTATTGCTACCTCCCAAAAGCTATTCTTTCTGGTAGAAGACAAGACTAAGAAGTGGTTGAGGAGAGAGGAACAAAGAACAGCAATATGAAGACAGCAGAGTTCCACTGAGAGGGACCTGATGTACAAGGTCCATGCGTTAACTTCATAGGGAAAAAAAATGCCCAGGAATGGTTCAAATCTGTGGTTCAAAATAAATACTGAAAGAAATTTCCTCCACCCCTCAATAAGAATAGTGAAAACATTCAGGCACTGAGACTTAAAATGACCTCTTTGGGAATTAAAAAAGTTGTGTTGAAACTCGTATCCAATCAAACAGCCCAATATAATGAACATTTGGAGTGCCTTCAAATAGCAATACTGAAGTTACAGAATGTGTTTCCCACAATATATACGGAACATTTCTATTTTCCATGGGTGTCATATTTACCATAACTCATCCAGGAGAAAATTAAATGGGATTTTTCCATTAATCTAAATGAAGGCCACTGCTGAGAAATGGCGAAAAGGGACAAAGCCGGGACATTATCACGGCAGATTTTGTTGGTTCGCAGGAAACCAAACCTCAGATTTCTCTCTGCCGACATAATTGTACAGAGAACTAAAAGTGACAAAGATTTTAGTCTTTTGTTAGAAGACAATTGAGAAACTGGCAAAAAATGAAGTTAATAAATACTTTCGCTGCTCCAATTTTGAGCCTGCCAAATCTTAACGCTGAGTCCCTGGCCCATATGAGATCTTTTCCAGTTTTTCTCTTTTTCCGTTTTTCTCTTGTGAGTTAATAACGTTGCTTATCCTCAGTTTTGTAGTAAACCTGAATGGTCACCTGCCATTTCTTAGTGCCACAATACCTTTCCAAAAGCAGCCTGGTCGAATTTTACCATCTTTGTCCAGGGCTCAAGAAGGAGGAGGAGGATATATTCTTCTGCCGTGTCAAAAAGGTCTTCAAATGGTGGCTGTATTTTCATATAGATTTCTTTTTTCCTTTCCTGTTGGAGTCCAATGTCAAGAGTAGCCGAAGGAGCAATGTATGTGGCAAAAAGATACTAAGGGAGAAAGGAGAGAAAGAAAGGAGAGGATATTGGGAGAAGCCATAATGGTGAGTGGGTTCCTCAGTAAAGGCATTTAAAAAATGTAAGAGAAGGGAAACAAGCTCAAGTGATGTCTTTTTCTTGAAAAGATGCATGGAACTACTTAAGTCAAAGCACTGTGTTTATTCTCATTACTTTTCCTATTTCTTCAGTAGTAATTAGTCAGTTTGTAGTAGTTCTTACTCAAGAGTATATCATTTGGATATTCCACCTTTTTATCAGATTACTTCTATGTTTTATTATGATTGACTTCAGGTTATAGGTCTCCTTTTCCCCTTATGTTCATGATATTTCTAACATATTATTGCTACCTCCCAAAATGGCTTGAAATGCCCATTTGGAAACAAGAGGCAAGAATCACTGGGGCTGAAAAACTGGCTATCAGTCTTCTAGGACAGGGACAAGAGACTACCTGCCCTACCCAACAGAGCTGCAGAGTTCTTAAAACTGTAACAAGTATCTCTTTCTGCTGTAAAAATATCTCCAACTGGTGTCCAATGCTGTGGAATAGATATGAGAAGGAAGTAGGAGTGAATGGAAAGATACACAGATACACGTGGAATTTCTAAGCTTCCTAGAAAAAACTGCATAAACGTCTATTCCATTCTACTCATTTGTCTTTTCTCCAAATGACAGCCATTTACATCTGAGAAGCAATTTAATAACATTTTATTTTTAAAATATTATATACCAAATATGTCATGCTCTGTGTATCAGATTTAAATGTAGTTTTACTAACAATCTCTAATTAATTGCATTCAATTTTAATTTTATTTTTTGACTTAGTTTTGGACCTGATCATGTCCAGATTCAACCCAGGCAATAGACAGATGACAGATGGATAGATACATTTGTACCAAATACAAATAATAGTATTCTGTAAAATAATCTTCTTAGAAGTTTTAAAGGGTCCGCACTAACAACATAAGCACTTACTGAGTATCCATCTTGGACACGTGGATAGCTGCTATTTAAGCAACGATTAATGATTAAGACCCAATACCTACTTGAAGGAGCCACTGGTGGTGACCTCGAAATGAAAATAGGTCACTGCAATACAGTATGATAAGTACTACAATAGAAGTATGCATTGTAAATAAGATCATCAACGGTTGCCTGTCCATTCTTTTTAAACTCACATCCCATTAATTGCCTTTAAAAATTTACACTCAAATACCAATTCTTCTGTTATTTTCCTAAACCTTGTTGTTTTGCCATTCCATACCATTGCATATATTGTTTGTTTGATCTTGGATATTCACCTTACCCCATGCACCTTGTCTGCTTGATAAACTCTGACTTATTCTTTAAAAATGAACATGGATTTTTCCTCCTCCAGGAAACCTTCACTGACACCCTCCTCCCAAAATCATTTTCTACTGCTATCCACACCACACTATAATGAAGTTATGTATTATGTATCTTCTTCTAGAACGAGGTCCTTGAGGGCAAATACTGCAGCTTATTCTTTTGTCATTCTCCAACTCCTAAAACTGTTCTTGGCAGAGAGAAGATGCCATAAATGTTTATTGAATTGTACTAAATCCGCAGAAAAGACTCATTTATGTCTTGGAATGGGAAAGGAAAAGATTCCCGAAACTTTTCCAAGAGAAGATAAGTTTCTTTTATTCTTAATCCTTCAGCTGAATCTTTAAAGATGAGTTGGAGTCAATCAGGCAAGGAAAGGGAGTTGATGAGAAGGATGGTTTAAGGAGAAAAATATGGGCGAGGCGTGAAGGCTTACAGAAGTTTTATGACCTATGGAGAGATTCTGGGCTCCAAATAGATACCACTGGCTAAAGGAAAGAAGTAGAATAAGAGGGGATGCTAGAAAGGGAAGCAGAAGCCAGAACGTGCATATGACCTTTTGTCCCTTGGTGAAGAATTTGAATTTTTACTTAAAGATAGGTAATGAGGTCTCTCTGAGGAGTGACATCATGGGATATAAATCTTAGAAATAAATCACTATGGTGTCAGGAAAGAAAAACAGTTTGAGTAAGATTTGGAACTTATTTCAATGGCCAGATAAATTATATGACACCTTCATCTCTCACTTGCTTTTTTGCAATAGCCTCTTAACTGGTCCTCAAATATTCCTCTTTGCTTTCTTAGTGTCTTTTCTTTTCACAGCAAACAGAGAAGGCCTTTTGTCTATCACTCTTCTGTTCAACTCTTCAGTGACTTCTCCTCTTGCACACAAAAACAGCCAAAGTCCTTATGACTCCCTATAATTGGGATTTTTGGAAGTTTCTCAATACCAAGAGGACAAGGACTATAGTTCAGGGCCTGCCATTGGGGAAGCCCCTGTAAATACTTTAAGCTCTCAAAACACCCTAATATCAGAGCTGGACCAGGTATAGACTCTAGTCTTGAATCTTTAAAGTGCCAAGAGAAAATAACTGCTAACCTGTAATTCTGTACCCAGCAAAAATATCCTTATAAAGTGAAAAGAAAACAAGGATGTCATAAATCAACAAACAGCAGCAGACAATTCATCACCAGCAGACCTGCGCTATGCCTATGAAACAAAGGTAAGAGCAGGATGGAATAGAGAACAACAGATGCATAAATATATAGGTAAAGATGAATAAATACTGATCGTAAAGCATAGTAATAATGAAGTCAGAGGAAATAGTAAAAGAGCTGAAGAAAGAGAAGTTGAGATTAAAAGGGCAGGTTAAGATGCAATTGAAATGATATATTGGGAGCTTACTGTAGGGAGGAAAGCAGATGAGGTTAGAATCAGGATAGTAATAACAATATGCAGAAAGGAATTTCAAAGAATGAGAGTGAATGAGGCACCTGGCTGGCTCAGTCAGTATAGTCATGACTCTTTTTTGTTTAAGTTTTTATTTAAATTTGAGTTATTTAACATACAATGTAATATTGGTTTCAGGAGTAGAATTAGTGGTTCATCCCCTTCATCTAATGCCCAGTGCTCATCACAAGTACCTTCCTTAACCCCCTCACCCATTTTGCCCATCCCCCATCCACCTATTCCCCAGCATCTCTCAGTTCATTTACTACATAGTTAATAGTCTCTCATGTTTTGCCTCCAGAGTTATGAGTTCAAGCCCCACGCTGAATGTAGAGCTTACTGGGAAAAAAAAAAAAATAGAGTGAAGATAAGGGAGAAGGACCTGTAGAGCAGTTAAAAGGGAGTATTTATAAAGTTCAGTATATAATGTGGCACTCGCTCAATAAATATATGTTAAATGGATGAATGGAAGCTTAATGTTCTAAAGTGAAATGATGATCTGAAAGAGGAATTTCAGAGTTCCAACATTTAAACCTGAAGTCATTCTAAATTATGATGGATTCTAACACATGGCTATCTCCATAACATGGGGAAAATGGAGATAAAAGATATTGGAAGGGCGCCAGGGTGGCTCAGTGGGTTAAATCCTCTGCGTTTAGCTCAGGTCATGATCCCAAGGTCCTGAGATGGAGCCCTGCATCTGGCTTTCTGCTCAGCAGGGAGCCTGCTTCCTCCTCTCTCTCTGCCTGATTCTCCGCCTACTTGTGATCTCTGTCTGTCAAATAAATGAATAAAATCTCTTTTAAAAAAAAGACATTGGAATTGGGTGAGTTAAAAAGCACTCTAGCACAGATGTAGTGAAAAGAAGGGCCATCTGTATCCCAATGTTTATAGCAGCAATGGCCACGGTTGCCAAACTGTGGAAAGAACCAAGATGCCCTTCAATGGATGAATGGATAAGGAAGATGTGGTCCATATACACTATGGAGTACTATGCCTCCATCAGAAAGGATGACTTCCCAACTTTTGTAGCAACATGGATGGGACTGGAAGAGATTATGCTGAGTGAAATAAGTCAAGCAGAGAGAGTCAATTATCATATGGTTTCACTTATTTGCGGAGCATAACAAATAGCATGGAGGACAAGGGGAGATGGAGAGGAGAAGGGAGTCAAGGGAAACTGGAAGGGGAGATGAACCATGAGAGACTATGGACTCTGATAACAACCTGAGGGTTTTGAAGGGGTGGGGGGTGGGAGGTTGGGGGAGCCAGGTGGTAGGTATTAAGGAGGGCACGTATTGCATGGAGCACTGAGTGTGGTGCAAAAATGATGAATACTGTTACGCTGAAAAAAACTTAAAAAAAAAAAAAAAGCACTGTAGCATATATGCTATAAGGGTTATTTGTACAGATGCCAAAAAAGCTTCATATGATAAACAAAAAAGAGAGAGAGAGAAATTTCATGATTTATTCATTCTGACTTTCTAGATAGAGAACTTAAAAGGTCTTTTGGCGGCATTAGTGGGACTTAGGATAGGGGCTATTAGTAGATGGAGCTACTTAAAACTTTTGAAGTATTTAAAGATGAGTCTTGAACAGCAGCAGAGAACCTCTCTTTATTCCTAAGTGTTGTGAAATGTGGGAGAAGGGGCATATTTAGGAGACATTCTGGATATTCTATTTAATTAAGCAATCTGCAGCCTGGAAATTTCCTTCCCTAAGACAAAGAAACATAGTCCATTAGGCAGAATAGCAGAGATTAAACCATCAAATGATGGTTCATACCAAGTGATTATATATATAATATTTAAAATGAAATTTGCTTTGTACACATACAATTTTTTCTAAATTTGGGAGCTCGTTTTTCAAAATTTTTAATTTAAATTCCAGTTAGTTAACAAACAGTGTAATATTAGTTTTAGGTGTATAATATAGTGATTCAACATTCCTATTCAACACCTGGTGCTCATCACAAGTGCCCTCCTTAATCCCCATCACCTATCTCACCCATCCCCCCCACCCACCTCGCCTCTGGTAACCATCAGTTTGTTCTGTATAATTAAGAGTCTGTTTCTTAGGGTCTAGGATCGAGTCCCACATCAGGCTCTCTGCTCAGCGAAGAGTCTGCTTCCTCCTCTCTCTCTCTCTGCCTGCCTCTCTGCCTACTTGTGATCTCTATCTGTCAAATAAATAAATAAAATCTTTAAAAAAAAAAAAAAAGAGTCTGTTTCTTGGTTTGCCTCTCTCTCTCTCTCCCTTTTTTCTTCCCTTTGTTCATTTGTTTTTTTCCTTAAATTCCACATATGAGTGAAATCATATGGTATTTGTCTTTCTTTAACTGACTTATTTTGCTTAGTGTAATACTCTCTAGCTGCATCCATGTTTTTGCAGATGGCAAGATTTCATTCTTTTTTATGGCTGAGTAATATTCCATCATGAATATATACCACATCAGCTCTAGTCATTCATCAGTTGATTGGAACTTGTAATCTAACCAGTCTAACAAGTTAGGTTTGTATCAGGTTGAAATCTATTCTTAAAGATTTTCTAAGCTGGAGATTTTTTAAATATATAAATTAAAATAATGTCATACTAAGGTAAATTAAGAAACTAAAGACAAAAATGATCAAATTCACAACAGTAAGAATGTCTCTAAAATTTGCTTCAATAATTTCAAATTACCTCAAAGAAGGGTATATTTGACTCCCCAAATCACTTCATTTAAAAATTGGTGGTCAGGTTTTATTTGGGGTTGAACAACTTCTAATGGAAAAATAAAGCAACTGCTTAATCATTGGGTCAGCTCCACTGAAAGTATAGTATAAATAAACACTTGATGTGACACATATCAAACTCTTTGTGTAGAAATCAGGACAATTTCTTTGATTTAAAAAACACAGTAACAGTGAAGAAGGTAAAGTACAAAAGAAGTTGAAATGGTGACTAGAATACCAGTGATAGAAATGATAGCTTTTGGTGGACACCCCAATCCATCCTTTTCCCTTTCTCTCCCAGTCTTGCCTTCACTCTTCTTGTCTTTCAAGATCTGCTGCTATCCACAGTCTTGTGAGAAACTCTAGGTGCTATTTCTATTGTCTATCATTATACCTTGGTGGACATTTCACAACGCCACGGCAAGGCCATTCAGGTTATAACTATCTCCAATCAGTTTGGGCTTTTACCTTCTGAAATTTTGCTTTATGATTTTCTTCAGAATGAGTGTCAGTTTCCTTTACCAATTACTATATTAATGGTACAACTTCTTCTCTCTGAACATTATTCTTCATCCTTTTATACCTCTCACCAAGCTTTTCTTTACCTTCAGCACAATCTGTAGCTTCTTCCTGTCTTCCAGATAAATGGGGCCACCACCTAGTTTCTCTTTCTTTCTTTCGTGATCGGGTCTGAAGATTGCCCATCATTTCAAGTACACTCTTAAAACATCCTTAATTCCTCCCATCTTGATCTTCCGCCCAATTCTGAGTCTGCCGAATCATTTATCCACTTTTCCAACTCTGTCCTTGAGCTCCCAATAAAAACTATGACAACTGGCTTCATTATACATAGATTTAAAAAGAAGAAAAAGAGGTACCTCAGCCATGATCACAAAGCTTGGTAAGTTTTTGCATATTTCTAATCAAACCTTATCTCCCCATTTCTAACCTTTGCCATTCTCCATAAAGTTCCCAACTGTTCCTTATACTTCTTCACTTTCAGAAGATTGATCTTCCACTTAACTGGGAAAAACTCTGGTATGGATACCCTCAACTTTCTCCTCAAGAACCTTCTAAATATTTTTTTTTCTCCGATGTTTCAAAGAAAGACTCCTTTCCAAGATAAAATCATTCATGTGTGGCCTTGACTCCCTTCCTCCCCAGAACCTTGCAACATCAATTATTTCCTTAGTGCCGATGTCCTTAATTTATATTGCCATTGATTCCATCTTCTCAGACTCTTTTTTTTTTTTTTAAGATTTCATCCACTTATCTGACAGAAATAGAGATCACAAGTAGGCAGAGAGGCAGAGACAGAGAGAGGAGGGAAGCAGGCTCCACACTGAACAGAGAACCTGATGCGGGGCTCGATCCCAGGACCCTGAGATCATGACCCAAGCCGAAGGCAGAGGCTTAACCCACTGAGCCACTCAGGCGCCCCTGATTCCATCTTCTTTCTGACGCTACAAACCTGTTCAGGTGAGGTGTCTCTCCCTTTTTCAAATAAGTTTCTTGGCTCTTTTGCCTACAAACTATCACCCTTCTCTCTTACCCATCTCTACAAATCTTCTTACTCCCTTTTCACCCACTTCTCTGTCTGCAGTAATCTGGTTTTCAGGCCAATGAAACTGATCTCCAAGATCACTAACAACCATACAAACACCAGTTCAATAGTTTCTCTCCTTAATCTTCACTATACTGTATTTCCTTGCAGCTTTTACATTGTTGATTACCTCTCCTTGACCTCAACAGTGTCTCCTGATTCTCTATTTCCACTCTTAGACTCCTTTGGTGATTCCTTTTCTCTCTTTCCCCTTAAAGGAAAGCATTCATTAAAATTCTTTGTTTAGAGTGCCTGGGTGGCTCAGTGGGTTGAGCCTCTGCCTTTGGCTCAGGTCATAATCTCAGGGTCCTGGGATCGAGGCCCACATCGGGCTCTCTGCTCGGGGGGGCAGCCCGCTTCCCCCCACTCTCTGCCTGCCTCTCTGCCTACTTGTGATTTCTCTCTTTCTCTGTGTCAAAGAAATAAATAAATAAAATCTTCATTAAATTCTATGTTCAACTATACTTTCTTCTCAGTTCACATTCTTTCAGTTTCTCACACACGCCACACACCGTCTCACAGGACTTTCACACTATGTCTTCTATGCTCTCTATGCACTCCAGCCTTATCCTCTTTCTGCTTTTTGCTCAGTCTGACCCCTGCAGTTTGTCTTCAGGATCATTCATACATGCTCCGATGGGGCCTTGTACTTGCATGTTTCTCCCACAGGACCACAAGGTCTATGAAGACAGATTAGGTCTACTTTGTTACTGTATCCCTAGCATTTCGTGTAATGCTAAATTTAGGATGAACAAACAGATGAATAAAAGACTGTGTCCATTCCCAGAGATTTAACAGTTAACTATTTGTAGAAGAAACCCAAATATATATAGCTTTAGACCTGATTTCTTTCCCAAGCTAAAAAATCTCTGCTTTTAGTTGCTAACTTATTACTACTACGTGGATAGGCTCTAGACTTTCACACTCAGTGACTCAATAATATAACAAATTGTTGTTTCAGAGCCTCCAAGTGCCTCCCTTCCTTCTGTATTTCCGGTTTCCATTAATAACATACCACTCATTGCACAGCCTTTGACTATTTCCCACTTTGCTTCCTCAAATGCAAGTCCTCTGAATTCACCTCTCTACATTGAAACAAGGAGTAACTGATCAGAACAAATATAAAAATGTGAGGAGGAAATAAGAGGCAGCAGTTCCATTCCCACAAGAAGCAAAATATAATTCAGACTTCGGCCAAGCTCAGTGAGACTCTTCTCAGGCTACTATCTATGACCTTCCTTCCTGACCTCACACTTACTTCTCTCTATGAAGCCCCAAGGGCCCATGCATATTTTTGTTATTGTTGTTGTTGAACTATTTTTTGTCTAGTCTTACTGAGAAATAATTGGCATACAGCATTGTCCAAGTTTAAAGTAGACAGCATAATATGACTTATGTATATTGTGAAATAATTACCACCATAAGTTCAACCATCCATCATCTCATAATGATACCAAAAAAAGAAAAAATTTTCTCCTTGTGAAGAAGGGAATATCCACTCTCTTAGCAACTTTTGTATAAACCATACAGCAATGTTGACTGCAGTCATCATGGTGTACATTACTTCCCCAGTACTTACTTATGTTATTCCTGGAAGTTTGTACCTCTGACCACCTTCACTAAGCTTCCCCTTCCCTCAACCCCTACACCTCTAGTAACTACAAATCTGATCTCTTTTTGATGAGTTTGGGCTTTTGCATATTATTTAACTGTCTATTCCCATAGTCTCAAGAAGCTCTAATGAGGGTAGCCATATAATCCCATTCTAGTTTAAGCCAACTGTTCTGGCATAATTATTAATAGTTTCCCTTTCACTCTGAAAAGAATCCTGGTTTAGATAATAAATTATATGTTCTCCCCATATTTAACCAACACCAGTTAGATAAAACTACAATATTTCTCTAAAACAAGAATCGTAGACATGCGCAACACATATTTAGAGCTGAACATAAAGGAAAGACAAGCAGAAAATATTACTTGCTAAGAAACACACATTCATCTGATTGCAATCATGTGAATTGAATAGCTGTTACCCAAGCCAAAATCCCAACCATTTTATTTAGAACTTGGATTGAAGCTTCACAGACTTCTCTGTTAAGACTAAATGCATTAGGAACATCTGGCTGGTTCAGTCAGAAGAGCATATGACTCTTGATCTTGGGGTTGTGAGTTCAAGCCCCACACTAGGCGTAGAGATTACTAAAAAAATGTTGCTTTTTTAAAAATTATTTTTAAAAGATTTTATTTATTTATTTGACAGAGAGAGAGTCAGAGGTCACAAGTAGGCAGAGAGGCAGGCAGAGAGAGAGGGAGGAAGCAGGCTTTTACCGAGCAGAGAGCCCAATGCGGGCCTCAATCCAGGGACCCCGAGATCATGACCTGAGCCGAAGGCAGAGGCTTAACCCATTGAGCCACCTAGGTGCCCCAAAAATATTTTTTAAAGAATGAATACATTAGGGGTGCCTGGGTGGCTCAGTAGGTTAAAGCCTCTGCCTTCGGCTCAGGTCTTGATCCTGGGGTCCTGGAATTGAGCCCCATATCAGGCTCTCTGCTCAGTGGGGAGCCTGCTCCTTCCTCTCTCTCTCTTTCTGCCTGCCTCTCCGCCTACTTGTGATCTCTCTCTCTTTAAAATAAATAAATAAAATCTAAAAAAAAAAGAATGAATACATTAAATGTAAATCTTAACAGAAATTTAAAAATCTGTCCCCTCTCCATCACACCTAACTTTAGATACTTGTTTGTCTTCTTCTCACCTGTTTTGGGGGGAGGGCTTCCTCGCTGTTTATTGAACATTATTCATTATCACATAAGCAATTTCTCTTTGTTCAAGTGTCGATCCTTATGATAACCAGCACAATCCTTAGGAAGATATATACTTCCCACCACCTCCTTGATTCTTTACCAGTATTATAAAATTAAAGAACTGAAAACATTAGAAAAGGGCTTGAAAGATCATCCTTTCCAGAGTGTCCCAAGATCACATAATGCACGTTTATTATCTTCTTTTGAGACTCAGTCTCGGGACTCTCTGCTCCCAGAGTGGTAGGGACAACAATGGGTAAGGGGATAAGAAGGGAAAAATGGATGTGACTGTCAATTCTTTATTGGGCCACTCTGTAAATTTATAGTACATTCAACTGAATTATGCCGCTAAAATCTAACAATGTCTTTCTAGTACGTTTCTAATCATCCAGGGACAATGTATAATTGGACTGACAACTGACTACATATAACAAATACAAAGGCCAAAGAACACCTTTTAAAACCGTATAAAGACGATGAAGATCATTTTTAAGTTGACGTGAACTTACTTGAAGGAATATGAAGACTATGCTATGTGATCACTAAAAAATAGAGTTTAATTGTGGTTTACAAACATTGCTTCAGTGTCTTGGGTCATTTGCCTTTTTATTGGCCACCCAGTTCTTCCTTTCTAACCACTGGAGAAATAACAATGTAGCTAATGTTGGAGAAGAAAATGCGCCCTTCATAGCCCAGTCAGTGACTCTGATTCACATTAAAGCAGAGATTCACTCATGCACAGCTGTGGCCGACAAGATTCCAATTTAAACATGAACCTGTGATGTTTTAACGACCCAACAGGAAAGTTTCTGAGAAGGGACAGAAGCACTGTCTGTCCGTGATCAGACTGCCTGGCACTGCACACTGCACGGCTCTCGGCCCCATCTCTCCTGGAGATGCTCAAAGGTTATGTAATCAGGAAATGCACGATGGGCGGCTTGCCCAGACTGCTCTACACCTGTGCCTCTGACTCACTTTTTTGGCCTCTCTATCAGATGGGGGGGGCGGGGGGAAGCAATGCCTCCCCTTAAAAAATCCCTTACGGTCTTGAAATTCTGGGAATGAACTTTCTTGTTTAATTAATCTCCAATGAACATAGGATAGCTAACCAGCCCGTCAAAGAGAAAAACATGTAGGATGGATACTGTGGAGACATGAGGAAGAAAAGCTGAATTGGAGAGAGGAACGGAGAAACAAACGGAGAAATGAAGACAAAAGAGAGAAAGAAACAACATTTTTGACAACCGTTTTGTTTTGCTTTCTAAAGAATGGCAAAATGATGGACAGTATTTCACCTAAATTACTTATGATACACATTAGTTTGTTGCCATTACAAGAAATAAACCATTAAAATGTTTCTATGCTTGCTTCTTCAAGGAAACCTCTGATGCTTCATTTATTAGAGCCAATATCCTAAACGAGACGAGCATATCACCAACTCAGGAGATGGCTCAAATTATGCAATTTCCCATTGTGATTTGCATTTTTTTCCAACCTTAAGGTAATTTTGCATGTCAGATTTCAGCCCTGCCGCTTAGTACTTTTCAAAATCATTCTGAAATGGTTATGATAAATTTACATGGTAAACATATTCTTGGATGGAAATGGACCCCAATCTCCTTTCAAATATACCACAATGTATTCCAGGCTTAGTTTTCTCACATTTGATTCATTCTCATAGGCCCTGGAATGGACTGATGTTTTCTCACTGCATCACAAATCCTAGGAAGACATACCTGAGACAGGACAACTGCAGGCTTATTGAATTTATTTTTGTTATTTTTAACAATGTCAAGAGCAAAATATAAAATGATTTCCACAACTGCCTGTGCTATTTGGCTTTCTCATTGTACCAAAGACAAAATGATGACAGCTACCGGGTAAGATTCCAATTGCTGTGCTGTGGAAGCACCCAGCGAAGCGGTCTTTCTGGGCGGAAGATGTGCTAAGTCTTTGGGAAAGCATCTTTCCCATAAGTAGGGGCCATTTGATGACCTTCAGCCTGATGCTCATCTGTGCTCCAATGAAAACAAGAACAATTTCTGTGTAACCTTAAAAGGCGAAGTCAAGAATCATAGCAAATGCTGGAGCACATGTGTTGATTTGTTATGTTACATTTCAGCTGTTAGTTATGTTAATGGAACAGTTTCACATATTTGGTTTTGAAGGATTTGTTTTAATGATCGTGTGTATGTATCTTTCTGTGATTGCCTGGTAACACTGATTGCATGATGTTCTGCTGTCACCACCAGGCCAGGAGTGGAAGTAAGGGGGGGAAAAACATAGAGCTTTGACTTTAGAAGTGTACAGCTTAAAGGCAGTCCCTCAGTACAACAGGGACAGGATGTGTCAGAACCTATAGGATGTCAGGCCTTAATACTAAATCTAGCAGAGCCTATCAACAGGTTAACTAAAATCGGGGACATTTAAAAAGTGGATTTTCAATACAACCTATTAAAGTCTGCTAGATATTAGGAGAACACGCTTATGCTTCAGCCTTTGGTGTTATTTGCAAGCCCATTTTTTAAAAAATATTTTATTTATTTGACAGAGAGAGATAGATCACAAGTAGGCAGAGAGGCACGTAGAGGGGGTGGGGGAAGTGGGCTTCCTGCTGAGCAGAGAGCCTGATGTGGGCTTCGATCCCAGGACTCTGAGATCATAACCTGAGCCGAAGGCAGAGGCTTAACCCACTGAGCCACCCAGGCGCCCCACAAGTCCATTTTTTCCTTAAGCTGTCTCACCCTGCTGCAACAGTGAAATAAGGGATTCTAATCATGTAATTAGTAAGGCTGCAGGAAGATGTGTATCTTTCACATTCTTCTGGTGAGTGTCCAAGATGCCCACCGAGAGCACAGGATATATAAAACTGTCTGCTGCTATTGCCTTCTACTTATTGGGAGGCAGACTTAGTGTTCTGCCAGATGGACTGACAGGGTGATATCAACAAAGCCCTAGCCGAGAAGAAGACATATTCCATAAAACCCATGACACTATTGCAAACACCCTAAAGATAAAAGAAGAAAAGAGTTTTTGGCTACTGAAATATACAGAATTTTTCTTTTCTTTCTTTCCTTTCCTTTTCTTTTCTCCTTCCTTCCTTCCTTCCGTCTCTTTCTTTCCTTTCTTTCTTTTTTCCCAGTAAGCTCCTTCTTTCAGTTCATAATAAACAAACTGTGCAGGACCTAGAGATTCTGGAGCAAAGTGATGCAGCCTTCTTTGGTAGGTATAGACTAAGGGTTCATAAGCAGTCTCTAAAGCACACAATGAAAATAAAGGTGGAGGGTAGCTGTGACATGAGAAACTTAAAAGGGGAAAGGCTCAGAGTGGAAGTTCTCATCATCTCTTTTCCTCCGTCTTAAGCAATGGTACACTGGAACCACCTCGTCCCAGTTCATGGATTTTTCAGGGATTACGTGAGTAGGTTTTTATTTTATTTTATTTTATTTTTAAGATTTTATTCATTTATTTATTTGGCAGAGAGAGAGAGAGAGAGACAAAGATCACAAGCAGGCAGAGAAACAGGCAGAGGCAGAGAGAGAAGCAGGCTCCGCACTGAGCAGAGAGCCCGATGCGGGGCTCGATCCCAGGACCCTGAGATCATGACCGGAGCTGAAGGCAGTGGCTTAACCCACTGAGCCACCCAGGTGCCCCGTGAGTAGGTTTTTAAATGCAGTTATTATTCAAAGCTAAATTATATAAGCCTGCAATGAAATCAAACTGGAAACAAAAATAATACCCAAAACTCATCACTTCCCAATGATTTTACTGTTTTTACTATCATCCATGCTCTTGAGGTTATTTACTCTATTACAACTGAATGGTGGAAATACGACTGCCTTTTCTACTACACATCCCTTCCCAGCTCTGCATTCAGTGACGTCATGTCAGCAGCTTGAAATTACCCATGGTGAGAGTGTTGCAAATCTGCAAATCTCTGAATCAGGGGTGCCTTCCTCTTTTGGGAGAGCTGGTTGTTAAATATTTCTCATCATGCCAATGATTATAAGGCAAATATACTTCTCTTTTCCTATCATGATCGCTAAAGAAAGACAAATAGAGGCACGTGGGTGGCGCAGTAAGCTGAGTGTCAGACATCTGATCTTGATTTCGGCTCAGGTCTTGATCTCAGGGCCCCAAG
Source organism: Mustela nigripes (assembly GCF_022355385.1). Classification (NCBI taxonomy): domain Eukaryota; kingdom Metazoa; phylum Chordata; class Mammalia; order Carnivora; family Mustelidae; genus Mustela; species Mustela nigripes. The sequence goes on from NC_081559.1 coordinate 160,901,031, forward strand.
TTGGGCTCTGCGCTCAGCAGAGGATTCTGCTTGTCCCTCTCCCTCCCCCTCCATCACCACCCACTCCTTTTTTTCTAAAATAAACCAATTTTTAAAATCTTTTTAAAAAAATTTTTTTAAAAAAAGAAAGTAAGTTGGGGGGAAAAAAAGGCAATCGACATCAAATAATTCAAATACCCCCTGAAGGCAAAGTCATATACTGGAAAATACCAGTTCATACCAAAATATGCCAATTTCTAACAGTTTACCTAAATAGTGTTTAACTGACATCCAATTTTTAAAAATATGAATATGCTAAAGTTCTTTTTAGTAGTTCAATTGCAGCAAGGCTGAACTACAAGAAGAGAGCCAACAAGCTCCTCTTTGAAACCTGACATCTTGAATAGCCTTTACTTAGAAAAGGGCAAAACGAGCTTCGACGTTCAATTTCCCTTTAGTCCCTATTAGTACATCAGAGGCGGTAAGAGTTTAGTAGGGAAAAGCTTATAAACTTGTCCTCCTGAGAGAAAATAAGGAGCAGCTATGAGGATGAAACACGAAGCATCATGAGAAATAAAACCGATGCTAGCGCATCTTGATATAATGTCTGGCCCCAAAAAGCCCCCACAATGGCTTGACCGATAACCTCAAACACAGCAGAAAAGACATCCGCTGTCCCAGGTCATCAACACCTAAACATATCGCTGTGCTTGAAGGCAAACAGCAATTAATGTAGAATCTTCTCAGCTGGGCTCAATAATTCCATCCTTGGAATTTATATGAAACAATACAATGAAACTGTGTCCCAAACAGCTAGAGGCAAAGGGTCCCCAGAGGGGTTTATAAGAGGACCATAAATGCCCTGATACGTGACACTTTCAGAAATTACAAAATATTTACTTCAACAAAAAGTGAGGTCTGTTTTCATAACCATTGACAGCTCTACCGGGCATAGAACATCATTATCTGAGTTCATATGAGACAGAAAAAGAAAATAATGAGCATGTTCAGGGAATCCAGTATTGTTTTTTTCTGCAAAAAGAGGAAAATATGATGGTTTTTAATGACCTCTCAAATCCCACTAGGAGCTCAAAAACATTACTGAGGAGCTACGCCGAGAGGGAATAAATTGCAGATGGAGCTTTCCACAAATGGTTTTTCATGTGAAGGACCTTGGGGTTTTTCAATTAGGAATCTTCAAGATTCCTAAAGATTGCCACATCCTGATACTGAGAGGCAAACCACTGCAGAGATCACCACAAAATGGAGTTGCACACAAAAAGATAATGTGATGACAATCAATCTGAGAATTTCTGGCAATTACTCCGACTCTATTATGGAAGAACTCAGTGCAAAAGAGAATCTAATGGGGAAAAAAAATGCCGGTAGGATAGATAAAAGAATGAGACAAACTTGAATCATTTTGGACTGAATGAAAAATCAGAAGGGAAAACAGAACATGTTTAGGAAAGCCAAAAAACAAGCCACAAACTTAAGTGACAAAATATACCAGGCTTAAGAACAACTTGGAAAAAAAAAGAAGAAGAAAAAAAAAGAATAACTTGGGCCATTGCTTCAGGTACTTTTTTTTTTTTTTTAAAGATTTTATTTATTTGTCAGAGAGAGAGAGGGAGCGAGAGCAAGCACGGGCAGACAGAATGGCAGGCAGAGACAGAGGAAGAAGCAGGCTCCCTGCCGAGCAAGGAGCCCAATGTGGGATGCTAGGATCATGACCCGAGCCGAAGGCAGCTGCTTAACCAACTGAGCCACCCAGGTGTCCCTGCTTCAGGTATTTTAAACATAACTGATTAATACAGAATGGAAGGAAGTAAACAATTACCCACAAAAAAGTTACTACTATGTAGTTCAAGGCATACTAAGCAAAAAATAAGTATTTTATTTTGGTAATTTGGGGATTCATTTTAAAAAATCCTTTTAACTGACAAAAGCAAAATATGTGTTTAAACTAATGGAATCATTTCACCTCCAATAAAAATAATTTCTTTAAAGTCAGTGAACAAAGAATAATTCAATGAGAAAAGCATGACTATATTAACATTTTCAGGCTTAAGAAAAAAAACAACCCCCAAACCTGTCTCACAAGGAAGCTAATCCACACAAAGAAAGAAAGAGCAGCTGATCATGAAACCAGATCATTGAGGGATTACTTGACAATGAGAAAATCAACCGTCAGACAAGTTGGATGTTTATGTCAGCCAGCCCATCCCCTTAGAAACAAAGCTTAAATGTAGAGGTTGCTTACAGTCAAGTCAGGGAAATTAACTATGGCACCCATGAGTGTTCTCTCTGTGGGATCTATTAGACTAATCAGGTGCTCACAGGAGTGGACTTGCTCAGGAGAGCGCTTCTAGTGCAAGGTCAAGGTCAGCCTCTGCAACACTTCCCTTTCTGGATGCACTGTTGACTAATGCTTCCCCTTGACGGGAACATATTTTCTTTAAATGTCCCGGTGCCTTCATGTTAAGTCTTGCAGGCCTGTGAAACCATTCTCTAGACAATAGCTCCGTTTTATTTACTTACTGTTTTACACAGTGATTTCATAGTTTCAGTTTCAGGAAACAGGCTTATTTTTAAGTTCTTTGGGTGAGGTGGAAAGGGACAGGGAGACTTCACTGATGCTCCAGGGAAATCTCTTAAGAGCTTTTTTTTTTGTTTAAAGATTTTATTTATATATTTGAGAGAGAGAGAGTGTGTGTGTGTGTGTGCACAAGTGAGGAGGAGTAGGAGGGAAAGAATCTGAAGCAGACTCTGCACTGCTTCAGTGCATGGAGCCTGAGGTGGGGCTCAATCCCACGACTGATTTCAAGATCATGACCTGAGCCAAAAACAAGAGTCAGGCGCTTAGCTGACTGAGCTACCCAGGCGCCCCAAGAACCCTTTTTTTTTTTCTTTTAAGAATTAATTTATTTATTTGACAGAGAGAGAGAGATCACAAGTGGGCAAAGAGGCAGGCAGAGAGAGAGGGGGAAGCAGGTTCTGTGCTGAGCAGAGAGCCCAATACAGGGCTTGATCCCAGGACCCTGAGATCATGACCTGAGCCAAAGGCAGAGGCTTAACCCACTGAGCCACCCAGACGCCCCATCCAAGAGCTCTTCTTTAAAAGTAAACTTGGGCTATGGACACAGCATGCCTAGAAAAAGTCTTGATCATGGTTGAAGCTGGGTGATGATATTTTTATTTTTTTAATGTTTTTAAATAAAAACACTTGGCTGGCAGTCATATATAATCAAAGAATATCTATAATTAGGTTTATAATATGTTGCTAAGGATATAAATATGCCAATGAGTCCATTCAGTCATTTAATCAATATTATTAGAGCATCTTTTATATCCCGGCTCCAGTTTTGAAGACACGAGGTAAAAAAAGCAGTCTTCTTGGAGCTTACAATCCAGTGGGGGAAAATGTTAAGGGTGAAATTTGGTATTTTGGCATTTGGTGTCTATAAAGATATTACCCTGAAAGATTAAACAAGGTGATAAATAGACACTCCTTTTTCTAGAGACAATAAGAAAGCAAAGACTTAGAAGTTAAGAGTCTGGAGTCCACATATTTGGATCTAATCCCAAGCTCACTAATTGCTGAATGGATGGCCTTAAGAAAGTATTCGATTCCTACAAATGTCAGTTTCCTCATCTGTAAAATGGGGAAAATACCAACATCTGCTTGGTAAGATGGGAAGAATTAAATAAAACTAGCCTTCTAAAGTGACCACCAGAGAAGCCAAAAGATAGTAAACATTAAATAAATGTCAGGTAGGATGCTAATGATGATTTAGAGAACTTCATATGGTGACTTTTCCAGAAACAAGATTAAAAGTGGATCTTTGGAGATCCTTTTTTGGTTCATAATCCTATAATATTCAAAATCTGAACACTGAATGTAGATGGTTGGTATAAACATCAGGAACAGGAGAAATGAATGAATAACCATACACCAGAAAGTGAGCTATTATATATGTGTTCTTCCTGAATTCACTAGCAAGCACGATAAAATGGGATGTAAGATGAGAACCCTGCTGATTCTGTGCTCAGTGATTCATAGTGCTCACGATTCCAAGCCTGGCTGCTACTTGGGACACCATCTCTCTGGTAACAAAAATAAGCAATGTAATAAAGCCTGAATAATAAGTGCCCAGCACACAAGAAGCAGCCTAATTATAAAGACACTGCAACCTACCATAAAGCTATGAAGAAGTACAGGATTTTCCACATTTAATCACCATCCCAACCTCACCCCTCACCCATGCCCATTCATCTTTCAGGAAACACAGCGTGATTCTTAAGGCTGCTGCTATATAAAGAAATAATGAGCTCTGTTAGTGCACCTGAAAATACACCATCAGCCTAGACAGAGAGCACTTAGCTCATAGCACTTTAATGAAAATGTCAGGACCACCCTGAAGTATTTAAGTCCTGTAAATGCCAAGGAAGGAGAAGAGCTAAACAATTAAGGTCATGGATGACAGCAAGCAATGAAAAAAAAAAAAAAAAACTAAGCTGATTATCAGAAAAAAAATTTGACACTGCTCCTCTTGTGCTATAAGTTTTTTTCAAAGGAATTTATGGTAACACCCAAGGATTTGGTTACCTAAAATTAGCTCAAACTGTGTCGAGAACCATTGTGAAGACAATGCAGAATTTATGGGGGAAAGAGCCACAATGTCTCCTCTTTCTCAATATTCCTAGTCTTTTCTGGAAAAGTGGGCAGAAGAAGAGTACCTTCTTGGACCTTGACAGAACTTGAGTAGCAACACCTGTGTGTGCTTTGTTCCCCAATGTGCTCCCATCATGGATCAGAGCCTGGTATATACCAGATGTTTGATAGATGTTTGTGAGAATGTCAGCATAAAAGTTTTCAAACTAGGGAAAATGTGCTTGTAAATGGTCATCTAACAGCTATCCTGCTTACATTGATTTTTTGCTTCCACACTAACAGGAGTAACAGCAAAGGAGTCAAACACAGACACACCTGTACGTAGGTAGGTAGGATTATGCTGCCCAATTTGGTCTGAACTTCATTTGGCTCCACACTATGTCTGAGATCACCTAATAGGAAACTAGAGTGATTTGGGCACAGAGAGAATGAGATGGATAGCAATAAATAATTGCTGAATGAATATATTGATGAATTCTGCATTATTATCACATCATAAACTTATGGCTTCCCTAAAAATAATAATGCATAATACAGGTCTTGATGACATTTACTGACTCAGATTTTGTGTTTTCTTTCTCTCTGGTGAAATTTTGTAAACCCAAGGGTAAGCCAATGGCAGTACTACAGACTAGGTAGATAGGAGTAGTCACTTAGACTGATATTATTTGCTAATATTATTAATATTATTTGCTATGGGATTTGCATCAAGTGATTTCTTTGTAAGAAAGTACACACATAGGAGCAACAGTCTCTCACAAAAGCATTAGGTCGGAATATTTCCAAGCTATCAAATTACTGAGGGATATGTCAGGAAAGAGACTTCCAAATGTCAAGATTTCATCTAGTTATGGTAAAAGATACTGCAAAGATTTGAGATTTAGTCTAAAGTTGTTGATCCAAATAAAACATGACATTATAACTTTTTGTTTGAAGTGTTGTCACCTAAAAGAGATTTATTTTGTATTGTTTCACGGGTGAGAATAAGACCAAAGCATGAAAGGTTTTGGCTCAAAAGTGAGAAAAAAAGGAAACCATTCTCTTCCTCCTATGGGTATTTGAGAAGAAGCCAATGATTATCTTTTAAAAAAAAATACCAAAAACACTAATTCAAAAAGATATACTCACCCCCATGTTAACCAGCATTACTTACCATTGTCAAGATATGAAAGCAACCTAAATGTTCATTGGTATATGAATGGATAAAGAAGATGTTTGGGGGGTGGGTGTGTGTATTACTCAGCCACAAAAAGAATGAGAACTTCCTCTTACAACAAAATGGGTGGAGTTAGAGGGAATTATGCTAAGTAAAGTAAGTCACACAGATAAAGAGAACTCCCATATGATTTCCTTTGTATGTGGAATCTAAAAAACAAATGATCGAACAAACAAACACACTCTTAAATACAGAGAACAAACTGGTGGTTGCCAGAGGGAAGATGGGTGACGGGATGGGTGAAATAGATTAAAAAAAAAAAAAAAGGTTAAGAGCTACAAACTTCCAGTTATAAAGAAGTCACAGAGAGGAAAAATATAACACAGGAAGTATAGTCAATAATATTGTAATAGCTTTGTAGGGTGACTGTACTTATCATGGCAAGTACTGAGTAATGTATAGAATTGTCAACTCACTCTGTTGTATACCTGAAACCAATATAACAATGTATGTAAATTATACCTCAATAACTTTGAAAAATGGGAAAAAAATAACCAACTGTTACCTGCTGGTGAAGAAAGAACTGATTTCCAGTTAAGAACTTAATCTTAACTTAAAACTTAACCCCAGTTAAGATGCTATTAATTTGGTTTTATTTTAAACATAATCGAAGTACTTCAGTAATTATTTCTCTCCCCACTAGAAAGTGAGCTCTTTAAGCCAAAAACTTTTTTTAGTATTTATTTATTTATTGAAGATTTTATTTATTTGACAGAGACAGAGAGAGAGGGAACACAAGCAGGGGGAGTGGGAGAGGGAAAAACAGGCTCCTCACCATGCCACCCAGGAGCCCCTAAGCCAAGAACTTTGTCCCAACCATGTCCTTATTCATAGAACGTTGCCTGGCACATAGAAGCTCTCAGTGAATATTATTTAGTAAGTAACAATATTGCAAAAGATATTCTTTAAAGGTTGTGATTCTATGAATTGTATTTTTGAAAACTCAGTAAGTTCTAGTATTGATTGAATGAACTCCTAAACTATGAATTTAGGAGTTGCTGCTCTTCCATCCTGTTTGTTTTCAGAGCCCCAGGTTCCTCTGTTTCTTCCCCATTATCTAGGTAATGGAGAGAACCTTAGTATGGACTCTAATAATATTTATCTATTCCGTAGAGTGCTCTACAGTATACAGGCAAAACCTCTTATTGCACTTCACTTAACTGTGCTTTGTGGATACTGCATTGTCTTTACGAACTGCAGGTCTGTGGTGACCCAGCATGGAGCAAGTCTATTGGGACCATTTCTCCCAACAGCAGTTACTCGCTTTGTGCCTCTGTGTCATGTTTTGGTAATTCTCAAAATATTTCCAACTTTTTCATTATTATTATATTTGTTACGGTCATCTCTGATCAGAGACCCTTGATGATACTGTAATTATTTCGGAGTGATAGACCGTGCCCACATAACATCGCAAACTTAATCAATAAATGCTGTGGGTGTTCTGACAGCCCCATCACCCAGCCATTACCTCATCTCTCTCCCTGTTCTTAGGCCTCCCTGTTCCCTGAGACACACAATTAGAATTAGGTCAGTTAATAACCCTACGATGGCCTCTAAGTGTTAAGTAAAAGGAAGAGTCAATCAATGCAGCAAACTTCATTGTTGTTTTAAGAAACTGCCAAAGCTACCCCAACCTTCAGCAACCTCTACTCTGATCAATCAGCAGCCATCAATGTCAAAGCAAGACCCTCCACCAGCAAAGAGATTGACTTGCTGAAAGCTCAGATGATGGTTAGCATTTGTTCGCAATAAAGCATTTTTAAGGCATATACATTGTTTTTTAGAAATAAGACTATTACATACTTAACAGACCACAGTGTAATGTAAACATAACTTGTATATGCACTGGGAAACAAAAAAAAATTCACTGGACTCACTTTATTTAATTTTATTTTTTTTAGAGAGAAAGAGTGTGTGCAAGTGGGAGGGGAGGGGCAGAGGGAGAGGGAGATAGAATCTTAACCAGGCTCTACACCTAGCACAAAGTCCCAGTGCAGGGTTTGATCTCATGACCCTGAGATCATGTTCTAAACCAAATTCAAGAGTCGGCCACTTAACCCCACTGAACCACCAGACACCCCTTATTCGACTCACTTTATTGTGATATTTGCTTTACTGCTGTGGTCTGGACCAAACCTGCCATATCTCCAGGTATGTCTGTATTACTACAAGATATTCCCACCTACGTTGTCTTACGTAATCCTTACAGAAGTCCTGGGAAATAGGCATGAGAGCTTTGGTAGGGTAAAGGAGGCAAAGTGCAGCTTTGAAATCAGTTCTGCATCTCAAGTTTGAGCTTAATTTTGTTTCTAGCTATGAAACTTCAGCAAGGTTAACATTTCAGAGATACAGTTTCTTTTTATCTATAAAAAAATAGGATAAAAATACCTGTATGATGACTGTGGGTATTAAATTGGAAAATACATGACTGCTTCCTTTTTGGGTATGCTGACAGGCTAGATTAGTTGAAAATCTTTTCTCTATAAAATACCTAAAAATACTGGATAAAGTATAACAAATATTCTTCTAAACATGTGGCTGGATAGGAAGGAAAACCAACATAAGGGCCAAAATTAAGGAATATACTAAAAATCAGGATGATAAGCATGAGCTGCCAAAGGGAGGACCAGGGGGCAAACTGGGATTAAGAACGTGCATTTTAAGAGTCACTGGGTACAGGAGACAAGGCCTTGGATCCTCACTAGGGTGGAAAAGTTATACTAAGAGCCATACATACCACAAGGTCTTTGAAGGGTCATACACAATGTGAAATGCAGAATGGAAAAAAAAAAATGCACACATGGGTGTATCTCTATGTCTGTCTCTATCTCTGTCACTACCTACATCTACACTGACCAAACCTAGGAAACAAAATGGAAGCTTCCTTGTCCTGGCCTAGACTCCATGCAAAAGAATAAAAGAATAACTCCTGAGGATCTGTTATTATAAATTTACCATCTCGTGAGTTTGTTTTTCAAGATTATACTTGGCAAATAAGGAAACTTCACAGTGAGAAATCAGCAATAAAAATGTGCCTAGGATAAGCACCATAGGTAAAAACCTCACTAAAGAGCTCATAATTCAGACTTCCAGTACCTACAAGAAGGAATCCAACATGTTCACAGAAATAATAAATAACAAAATTGGTTCTTCCAAGAACTACAAATCATAGAATTATTGGATGCTTAGCATCAGACTCTCAGTGTCTCCTAGTGCTCATGCCCTTTTGTAATTCTCTCCCTGTGTAGGCCTATAATGTAGGGCTTGCTTCTGAGCAACAGAACACAGTCATAGTGATGAGATATATGTGGTTTTGTGTATCTGGTTATGTTACACACAACGGTAATGCCTGTCTTGCTAAGAAACTCCTTTCCTTGCTGGTTTTGGAGAAGCGAGCTACCATGTTGTGATTTGCCACCATAGAGAGGGCCACGCTATATGGCACAGAGCTGTATAGCCTCTAGCTGACAGCCAGGGAGAAAATGAGTTCTCCTCAGGCCAGTGGCTGCAAGGACCCAGATGCTGCTGATAACCATGAAGCAGATCCTGCCCCTGTGGGGCTCCAGATGAGAAAGCATCCCTGACCAACTTCTTCTTAACTTACAGCCTTGCAGAAGATACAGCAAAGCTGTGCCCAGATTCCTTAACTGTATAAACTGTGAGATAACACATGCATATCATTTTAAGCCACAAGCTTACAGTAATACTCTCATGCCATGCAGAAATAGATAACTAAGACAGCTAGACTATAATATATGTTAAAATGCTTAAAGACATAAAGGAAAAAATTAAAAACTTAAAAAAAAAGAGACGAAAACATCAAGAAGACTTGAAAAACACAAGCAGAACATCTAATAATAATAAAAAAAAATTCTTAAAATAATTGAACTCAATGGATGGGTTAAATAGCTGTTGAAAAGCTGTAAAAAGACAGAAAAATGGACACTGGGGAGGCTCAGTCAGTAAAGCGTCTGCCTTCAGCTCAGGTCATGATCCCAGAATCCTCAGATGGAACCCACATTGGACTTCCTGATCAGTGGAGAGTCTGTTTCTCCCTCTGCCCCTTACCTCACTTGTGCTCTCTCTCTCAAATTTTTTTAAAAATAAAAACGCAAAAGAGAGATTAAGAGAGATAGAGGATTGACAGTCTTGACCAGACAGGGAATCCCGAATGTGGCAAACACAGAAAAGAGAAGTAGAAAGACTGAAAGAAATAACAGCTAAGGACTTTCCAGAATTGATGCAAGACATGATTCTTCAGATTATAGAAGCCACTTAGACCCAAGAAAGATAATCATGATAAACACACTGACATGAAATATGGAACACTGAAGTCTAAGAGAAGATTAAAAATTAAATGAGGAGAAAAAGCAAAGGAGCAACAGGAGACTCTTCAAAAAGAGCAACAGAAACCCTAAGACCATAGAGTAGTATCTTCAAAGTGCTGAGAGAAAATCATCAACCTAGAATGATATATTCAGCTATATGACCGATGAGAGAATTAAACTTTTTCAGACAAATAAAACCTGACTTTTACCACTAGTAGATCTTAATGGAAAACTTACTAAAAGATATTCTTCAGAAATGAAGCCCAAAGGAAGGAGTATGATGCAAAGGGCAATGGTAAGCATGAAATCAATGTATAAATAAACCTACACCAGCATCAAAGGTCTTAAAACAAAAGTGATGAAGGGCACCTGAGTGGGTCAGTCATTAGGCATCTGCCTTTGGCTCAGGTCATGATCCCAGGGTCCTAGGATTGAGCCCAACTTCGGGCTCCCTGCTCAGCGGGAAACCTACTTCTCTCTCTCTTCCACTCCCCCTGCTTGTATTCCCTCTTTCACTGTCTCTCTCTGTCAAAGAAATAAATAAAATCTTAAAAAAAAAAAGTGATGATAGCTACTTGGTAGGTATATTTTAAAAAATTTAAATGCCATACAAAAATGATACGTAAAATGGGCAAGGTGTGATGGAATTAAAGTGTTCTAAGATCTTTAGATTATTTGAAAGGATAAAGATAATGATTAATTGTAGACTTTGTTAACTTTGGTATGCATGTTAAAACTATAAAGGTGAAAACAGAAATAAGAAAATAAAATGTGAAGCATTATTACCACCCACATTTTATAAGACATGAAACTGAGGCTTACTAAACTGACTGACTTGACTAAGTTTACCCAGCTAACAACTAGCAGAATAAGAGCATGTGATGTAAATTCATTTCTTTCCACTCCAAGTCTGTGATTTTTTATTCCTTCTATGTCATACACCCTCTGATCTAGGTGACACACATTCCTTTGAATAAGTCTAAAAATCTCACACTATTGCAAGAATATCTTTATATTGAATAGCACTTTTTAGTAAAAATAAGCAAATCCTCTTATTCCTCATTTCCATTTCATTCTTACCTACCCTCTCCACTCATTAATTCCTACATACTCCAAATAATTTTTCTCCTGGGCTCTAATTTTTACTGTTTTTTTCCCTCTCTTCCTCTTTCCCACTTAAATATGCATGTGATTAATAACTGTCTGTACACATGTGTAAACATGTGCAATATTTATGATCATACTTGTTTTCTATTTTCAAAAAAATTCTCAACATATATGCTGTAGAGAGTGGTAAATTTTAAATGCATAGTTTTTGCTGGAATGCATTTTGTTTGAAAGATTTCTACAAAGATGGAAGACGTCATAAAAGATAGTGCTACCCAGATCTGCTTCATTCTATTGTAGTGCTCTATCATTGAAGGGAGTATGTAGTATAAAAAAAAAAAAAGCAGTAGGGGGCGCCTGGGTGGCTCAGTGGGTTAAAGACTCTGCCTTCGGCTCAGGCCATGATCTTAAGGTCCTGGGATTGAGCCCCACATGGGGCTCTTTGCTCTCTGGGAGCTTGCTTCCTCCTCTCTCTCTGCCTGCTTAGGATCTGTCAAATAAATAGATAAATAAATAAATAAAAGGCAGTAGGACTATCTGTGGAAACAATCTAGTCTCCAAATCTTAGCAGTGGTTCATGCTCCCCTGGCAAACTCTTGTTAGAGTCAAAGACTTTACCTCTGCACTACAATAAGTGATTCCTTTTCTCCTTGCCAAGACCATTTCCACTGGCTTCTAACTGAACTATTCTATCTTGAAACCATGCAGTAAAATCTTCAGTATGTGCCCAAGATTTCAGTTCAAACTGATTCCCCATCTAGTCTGCCTACAGATACTTCTGCAATATTTTATGAATCAATAAAACTTCGAGGTATGTAATTTGCTTACTACGATACAGGAAAAACATGTAAGTCTCTTGGAACCAATTCTCAGTTTCCTACCATATAACTTGTCAGATGTGTAAAAACAATATAAAATCAAGTTGACAGTGACTTTAACATAGTGCTACCTGATTACATTCTGCATTAGCATTATTGATCCAAATATTTGTACTGTAAATATACTCTTGAAGAAGGCCATATGCCATTTCTGTTATAAAGAAATGATTGAGAAACAAGACAGAGGATCATAGGGGAAGGGAGGGAAAATGAAACAAGATGAAACCAGAGAGGGAGACAAATCATAAGAGACTCTTATTCTCAGGAAACAAACTGAGGGTTTCTGTAGGGGATGGGGGCAGGGGGGAGTAATGGCGTGGCTGGGTGATGGATATTGGGGAGGGTATGTACTATGGTGAATGCTAAGAATTGTGTAAGACTGATGAATCACACAAACCATAAGTGACTCTTAATCTCACAAAACAAACTGAGGGTTGCTGGGGGGAGGGGGTTTGGGAGAAGGGGGTGGGATTATGGACATTGGGGAGGGTATGTGCTTTGGTGAGTGCTGTGAAGTGTGTAAACCTGGTGATTCACAGACCTGTACCCCTGGGGATAAAAATATATGTTTATAAAAAATAAAAAAATTAAAAAAAAAAAAAGACTGATGAATCACAGAACCATACCCCTGAAACAAATAATATATTATAGGTTAATAAAAAGAAAAGAAATGAATGCCATTTCATACTGTGAAACAAATCTAGAGGATTATGGTATTAAAGGTGATTCTTATATCTAGAGGCACAGAAATCTTGGATAATTAAAACCTAAACTAATCTAGACAACTTGCTCCATTAACCAAAAAATAAAGTAACCATAGAAGTAAAAAGCAAACAAGCCAAAAAAGAAAAAAATCACATGACTTGCTCCTTCAGTTTCCTGCTATTCACCTGAAGGCAACTTTCTCCATTGTTTCCCTCCTTCCACTTGCTGCGACTCCCCAAAAGATAACCTAGGGAAGAATAAGTGAATTCATAGGGTATTTATATTTCTCTGTCTGGCTTATCTCACTTAGCATAACACCCTCTAGGGTCCGTTCTTATAGGTGGAATCTAAAAAACAAAATGAACAAACGACAAGAAAACAGATTCTTAAATACAAACACAAATTGGTAGTTGCTGAAGGGAGGGGAATGGGAGATGAATAAAATAGATAAAGGCAAGTAAGACATACAAACTTCCAGTTATAAGTCATGGAGAGGAAAAGCATAGCATCGGTAATAGAGTCAGTAATGTAATAACGTTGTTTGGTGACGGATGTGACTATACTTGAAATAATGAGCACTGAGTAATGTACAAAATTGTTGAATCACTATGTTGCACACCTGAAATGAACCTAACATGGTATGCTAATTATACTTCTATTTAAAAAAAAAAATGTCTAGAAGATAATCTAGAGGAGGATAAAAAGCTTACAGACCTTGATGATCCCCCAAAAGAATAATCCATCTCAGAATAAACAAAATCTGCCTGTATCCTGTTTCACAATACTTCTACAGCATGTAGAATAAGATCATCACTGAGACCTATTAAGTCTACCAAACTTAAATAGAATTTCCACTTTTACAAGTGCATGGAAATATGGTGACTACAACAACAACAGAGAACTCACTTGACAGAGCAGCTGAAGATGTTTGGAGGAGTGGGCTTTGCAGTAGTGAAAACATAATAAATAACAGGTGGTACTTTTCCAGACAGGAGCAATATGTGAGGGGGAGGAGGAGCGGTAGAGACCCACAGGTCAAGGATGAACAAGCAAAAGAGCCCCATGTGTGGTCTCAAAAAATGGCACTGGCAAATTAGGGCTAAAACTTCATGACGGCATCGAGCCAGATCTGGGCTGGGTAGCTGCTGAAACCCTTGTTCTCATAGTAAAAGTACAAAGCTCTGTCAGCTGATTTACAACACCAGAGTCCGGGTGGTGGAAGTAACAACAAACATCCAGCAGCAGCACTCTCTGAGAGCCTGAATAAGAGCGTAAGGTAAAACACGATAGGACAAAACTATCTCTGCATCATCTGGGGAGAGGGTCTCCTGAATGGGGTTATTCCAGCTAGAACCACTTATGTGGTCAACAGATACAGAAGTGATTAGCGGTTTCCTAGGCTTGAAGACTTCCTTCCATAAGATATCCTAAGACCCTGGGGTCCCAGGGTGGCTCAGTCAGTAAAGTGTCTGCCCTGGGATCAGGTCATGATGGTCCATGTTGGGCTCCCTGCTCAGCAAGAAGTCTGCTTTTGTCTCTCCTGCCCACCACCCTGCTCATGTTCTCTCTCTCTCTGTCTCTCTTTCTCAAGTAAATAAATAAAATCTTTGGTGGGGGGAAGATAATTAAGATCCTAAGAACAAAAAAACTGAAAAGATTAAGTCAGACTGAGTCATAATTCTATTCTTTTTCCTTCTTCCCCCTCAAAAGAGGCCACGGCTCTGTCTCCCTTTGCAGAGAATCTTCCTCTGTTCTGCTTCAGGGTGATCTTGAGATGTTCTTTCCTCTACCTCTCGGTCTCTGTCTTACATAGTGTGTAGTACAGAAGCACAGGGGATGACATGGAGCCTACAGAACACAGTCAACATTCTTCCCCCACTTCGAGGTCACCAGGCTGAGGATGTCCAACAGCTGATTTCCACAGTAAGCTCAGAGAATAGCTCTGGTCTATGCATCTGCTCCCCGTCACTTCAGTGACTTGTGGCAAGTTCTCTCTCAGGGTCCTCTTTTTTAAAAAATCACTCACAACCAAACCAAAAAGACATAAATTACAAAAAATATGAGATGTCCTTTATTGGCAGAACAAGTAATTGTCAGCAAAGAGAAAATAAAGCGAACCAAATAAAACAAATAAAATGGAAACCCACAAATCAGATTATAAAATAACATTCTACTGACATTTAATGAAGCAATCCCATGACAACAATTTAACTGCTGCCTTTTTGCCTGTAGTCCCAGATTTCTTTTGTTTGGAGCTGGACACAAATTTTTCATTTCTTTGTGTACTTAGAGCCGCACATTGAACCCTAATTAGTTACTACTTACTTGGGCTTGTTTGCATACTTTAAAAGGGTGAAGTGTTTCTCCATAGAAAAGCTGATGATAAGCCTGTAGGTCAAACCAAAAGTACACACAGTTCTTCCACAACTGTAGATGGAGAAAAATATATAAATCATTACCACCCAATTATTAAAGCTCTAATTTCAAATATAAATAAATTTTTTAGCTTCTTGGTGTTACCATAAATCAGGTTCAATTTAAGATGGTCTTATCTTCTATTACAAACTGGCAATATAGAAAATATTATTGGTATTGTCACTAAAATACTGTATTTTTGCATGTATGTCTCTTATGTAATTAGCCATTAAAACAGAAAGCAATCTAGTTAAAAAGAGTAATCACATATTTTTGGCATGAAACCAAAATCTGGAGGTATTTTGATATATATGGACAAATATATATCATACTAAAACCAAACACCACTCTAATAATTGAGCTAGTGAAATATTTTACATTTAAGCAAAATGAGAAGAAAACAAAACTGGCAATGGGTTTTATTAATTAATGCACTATCCATTGCAACTTCTAATTGTAAGAGCTATTAAAAATGAAAATTAAAGGATTCATAGAAATCAACTCTGAATTTAATATATATTACATGGAAACAAAAACTCATGAGAATAAAATATTGTTAACAATGCAAGTCAAGGAGCTCCTGGGTGGCTTAGTTAAGTGTCCAACTCGATTTTAGCTCAGGTGATGGTCTCTGGGTCCTGGGATCAAGCCCATGTCTGGCTCTATGCTCATTGAGGAGTCTGCTTCAGGATTCTCTCCCTCCCTTTCCTTCCTCTGCCCCTCCCCTCTGCTGGCACACTCTTTCTCGCTCTATAAAATAAATAAGTCTCTAAAAAAATAATGTAAGTTAATCCTTTAATTTTCTTTGTAATTCTAGTAGGATAGTGAACCAAGAGAATTACAATAGAGATGTTCATATTTTCACTAAATATTTAGCATAAAATTTCTTACCAGAAGATACGGGAATTTTAATATCAAATGTAATTATTTGAGCACTGAATTCCTTCAATTTTTCTTACTTTAAAATGAAGTAAAGGCATAAAATTAAAATCATGATCTTCTACCTTGTTTCCTGAATGCTCACAGAATTTAGTAAAGAAGAATCCAGCTCTATTTTCTACATACAAAGATTGCAACAAATTTTCCATGTCAAAGCCTCCCAAGGCACCATCAGCCATGGCTTTAACCTAGATAACAAAACAGAAGTCCATGATCCATCCAGAAACATGATGATTTTTTTATGACACTGTACAACACGGTTTCATAAATTCTGCCAGGCTATCATTTTCCTGCTGGACTCTAAAATTTTTTTGTACCATATAACTAATTAATGCAGTATGTTTGCATATGACTATCATTTAAGAGTCATTTATGGAGCCAACTATCGCAACAGACTGCCTTCTATTATAAACCAATCTAATTTCAAACTTAATGTTAGGGTAACTTCTCAACCTCTATTATTTTCACGTTTCAGGCATAGCGATACCATTTTAGAAGTCTTCCAGATCTCTGTTGGTGGCCTCGTTCCTACATATTTACTGTTATGTTAGCCTTGAGGTGATGCTGTAATGGCTACAAGAGAGTTATAAAAAGAACCATCTTCAAGGCCTCTCAGTGCTGCTCATTAACTGTCCTCAGGGGGCCCTCCTTAGACAGTCTCCCCCTGTACAGGTCACAGCCTTCAGAATGTAAATGGTAATATAAGTTATCATAAAACTCTGTTATTTGGGGGCCTCTGTGCCAACAATGCTGGCAACCCTAATACCATTCTTGAAACACAGAAAGCTGGCTACTTTCCCAAGCATAAGAGTAACTTTAGAATACAAAAAAGCATTTACTGTTCATAGGAACTCTTTGGTATTTGCTGTGTGGAACTCAGACTTCTTTGTAATCTTAAGATAACGGTGGCATGAACAATTTAAGGTATTGTTATAGTGTTTCTCTGCCTCTCTCTTTATCCCTCTACTAAACATATTCTAAAGTGAAACTTTAATGTTTTAATGATGTTTAACTGTTGGCATTCCAAAAACTAAAAAAAAAAAATTATTTTGGCAGGAAAAAAAGCTCTTCTTAGAAGCAAAGAAGAATTGTTTGCTTAGAATAAAATAAAAAGTTATACAAAATTATAGCTAAGTGATCAGACTATATTGGGACTACCAAAGTTTCTACATAAAGTATAATCCTTAGGGAATATAAAATTGTTATCCCTAACTGGTGTAGAAAATCCACATTATCAAGGTAGCCACACACTGGAAATACTCTGCTTTATAAAAATTCTGTTTCCAAAACATAACATCAAAATTGTTTTTTATCAACTATTAGCAATTTAATAAAAATAATGGATGGTCTTATTTTGTACCTAAGGTGTTCTCACACCAAACCAGAAGACTGCTGTCCTTGAAGATAGTAATCAATGGAGTATATAGCAACATGGTATTACAAAAGGAAACACAGAGAAAATTTTTGGATAAAAATCTTTTTGGAAGGAAGAAATAAAATGTGTTGTTTAGTAGAGAAAAAATACTACGGTAAATCAATGAAAACTCTCTAAAAGCAGGGGACATTGGTCAGTTAAATGAAGAATCAGATAAATCAGTTCTCAAAATACTTACCAAAGGTTCTTCTGTGTAAGTGTATCTTCTATCCAGCTGGGGCTTCAGACATTCAGAAATGTCAGTAAAAGATGTTAAGCGAATAACATTGCTGCTTTCCAACCTGTGCCTCAGCCTAAATTATAAGGATAAGAACTCATTGATCAATATGTATTGAGCACCTTTGGTATATATGACACCAAATCTTAGGAATGCATTTGAGCACTGTGAGAGAATAGGGGGGAAAAACAGTGCAAGTTATCAAGTCCAGCCTTTTAAGAAGTGGTTGAGAAAATGAAGTATAGTCCTACAGAAAGAACTCTCAATATGATTAACTGCTGGTTGAATGAATTCAAGAATATATTATAGATGTCAAATGACTGGGATGGATAACAGTGAGAAGTCCCTTTGAGGTCTATTAGTAATTAAAGAAATGGGATTTCCCTGAAAAATGGGTAGTGTGTATGTGTGTGTGTATGTTCAGAGGGGTTCTTGAGATGGCAAGAAGAGTGAGAAATACATGAAAGTAGATAAGGAAATTCTTGTTTAAAAGGCAGCAAGTTAACTGATTTGCTTAGGGCAAGAGGACACTAACAGTTAAGTAAACACTATATAACACAAACCAAACACTGTGCTAAATACAATTCACATTATCATATTTAATCCTCACAACAGGTGGGATTCATAAGGATTTATATGTGGTAGTGTGGGGTGAGATAATGGAAGACTATGAAGCTAGACTAATGACTTGGCACATTACCTTTTTATACTTTCATATCCAGCTCCCTCGCCTTACCTCACTGCAATTATTCTGATCCTTACTTTCCAGCTCCATAGAACATGGTGATCCACTTCACCAATATATCTGCTCCAATCCAGCAACGGATTGCTTTGCAGGCTCTTCTCAGACCAAAGAGAGGTATGACATGCTTCTGTTTCCATTCCTCTGTTGACTGACTGGCTAACTTAGCACTCATTCCCAGTGACATGCCTCTGTAACTAGCACCACTGAGATACTGAGAAAGCTAAATATTCACTTTCTAAGACTGACTTGCTGGGATGGATCATGTGACACAGTTATGACCAATGAGATACAAAACAGTCTGCTGGGGAGCTTCTAAGAAAACTTGCTTTCCCAACCAAAGGGAAATATTTAATGAAAATTGCCCTTCTTCTTTATGATTTGAAAGTCTGATATCAGGAGCTATAACACGAATGAATATGAAAGAATGGCCAAGAACATTACAAAAATTCAGGACCTAATATTTCCAGTCCAAGGAACGAATACTGGCAGTTGCCTACCCTCAGATTTCTTCCTCTGTGAGAAAAATAAGCCCAATTTGTCTAAGCCATTATTATTCAAGTTTTCTGTTATTTGCAGCTGAACAGTCTTAAATTACTATCAACAAACATATCCACCTATACCTATCCTTATTTCCTTCCATCCTGTCTCAGGAAAAAGTATCCCATCTCATAGCCAATGTTAATCTCATGGCTTTTGTTCTTGAATCCTTCCTTCTATTCTCCTTTGAAAATACAGAGCTTCTTTGTTCTTGTTGGTGTTTTAACTTTTCCCTTTCCACTAGATACTACCTTAGGCATATAAACAGGCTCAAGTCTCCTCCACTTTAAAAATATTGTTTTCTGCTTCAGAAAGTCATCAAATCACAAAGGAAGAGAACAAGAAAAAAAAAGGAACAAGGGAATTACAAAATAGCCAAAAAACAATTAACAAAATGACAGTAAGTCAGTACCTATCAATAATTATTTTAAATGTAAATGGACTAAACTCTTCAATTAAAAGACACAGAGAGGCTTGAATGCACTCATACATGCTGAAAGGAGTATATTGTTACAACTCTTACGAAAAATAGTTTTGTGATTTTTAAATCACATGAACTTTGATTTAGAAATTCAACTTTGAAAAATTAATCTTGCAGACATATGCATACATGAAATACATCAAATGTATAAGAATATCCATTGCAGCATTGTTTTTAATAATGAAAAATATTGGAAATGATGTCCATGTCCCTCAATATAATACAAATACAATGTTTGGCATAAAATCAAAGATAACTAGATATAAGGAGAGATAAGATTATAAGAATAAGAAACAACAGAAAAAACACATTATAGTATACCTATAACTAAACTAATAGATAGCATGTACTGCTATGAGACACCTTCTCCAATGAATTCAGTAAAAACAAAAGTACAGAATAAGTGGATAGCATGTAACTAATTTTCAACTGTGCATATATTTCCAATTTTGAAAATAAAATAATTTAATTTCAGCAAATGACACAAAAACTTTCTAGATATTTTCCACTGCATAGAAAATAATCTCCAAACTCCCTAATGTGACATACAAAAAATTGACTATCTGAACCTCATTTATTGTTTTAGCTTGTTTCTTGCCTTTTCACTGTAATACCCTATTCTCTAGTCACAAAAGACATAAAAACTATGCATAGTTCTCAAAATTAAACTTTTCTCTCAATTCATACTTGTATATTTTTATCACTTGAAAAATTAAGGTAATGCTTTCTTCATAGGGATGCAGTAAGAACTGATATAATGCGAACAAAGCACACCAAAGCTCATTAAGTGCTATTTCTGGAAATGGCAGGGAGGGTGATTTGGCCCAACTCTCCCTTTGAAGACTAATTAGATAAACTTAAAAATACAAAAATTAATCTGCTAAAAGAAATTTGAGTGCTAACAATGTAGTTAAGAATTCTAGGGCCAACAGAAATAAACCCACAATTACATGGTCAATTAATCTTTGACAAAAAATGCAAGAACATGTAATGGGAAAAAAACATTCTCTTCAACAAGTGGTTGAGGAAACTGGGCAGTTACATGCAAAAGAATGAGACTGCACCAACTTTCTTACACCATACACAAAAATAAACTCAAAATGGATTAAGGACCTAAATGTGAGACCTAAAACCATAAAACTCCTATAGGACAGCACAAACAGTAATTTCTCAGACATTGGCCATAATCACATTTTTTTGGATATGTCTTCTGAGGCAAGGGAACCAAAAGCAAAAATAAACTATTGGGACTATACCAAAATAAGAAGCTTCTGCACAGCAAAAACAAAACAACAAAACAAAAACAACCAACAAAAACTAAAAACAACCTATTGAATGAAGAAGATATTTGCAAATGATATATCTGATAAAGAGTTGGTATCAAAAATATATAAGGAACCTATACAACTCAAAACTTTAAAAAAAGAGTCCAATTCAAAACTGGGCACAAGACATGAACAGACATTTTTCCAAAGAAGACATACAGATGGCTAACAGACATGAAAAGATACTCATCATCACTCAGCATCAGGGAAATGCAAATCTAAACTACAATGAATATCACCTCACACTTGTCAGAATGACTAAAATCAAAACCACAAGAAACAAGTGTTGGTGAAGATGTGGAGAAAAAGGAACCCTCTTTCACTGTTGGTGAGAATGCAAGCTGGTGCAACCACTGTGGAAAACAGTACAGAGTTTCCTCAAAAAGTTTAAAATTAGACTACTCTACAATCCAGCAATGGCACCACTGGATATTTACCCCCAAAATACAAAAACACTAATTCATGTATGTATATTGTACATATACAATAGTCAAATTATGGAAGCAGCCTAAGTGTCCATCAATAGATGAATGGATAAAGAAAATGTGGAATACATACATAATGGAATATTACTTGCCCATAAAAAATGAAATCTTCCCATTTGCAATGACATGGAAGGACTTAGTATAATGTTAAACAAAATAAGGCAGTCAAAGAAAGACCAATACTAAATGATTTTACTCTCGTGCAATTTAAGAAACAATACAAACAAGCAAAGAGAAAAAGAGTGAGACAAACCAAGAAACACATACTTAACTATAGAGAACAAACTGATGGTTACCAGAGGGGAGGTGGGTGGGGAAATGTGAGAAATGAGGTGTTGGGGATTAAAAAGTACACTTAGGGACGCCTGGGTGGCTCAGTTGGTTAAGCAGCTGCCTTCGGCTCAGGTCATGATCCCAGCGTCCTGGGATCGAGTCCCACATTGGGCTCCTTGCTCAGCAGGGAGCCTGCTTCTCCCTCTGCCTCTGCCTGCCATTCTTTCTGCCTGTGCTCGCTCTATCCCCCTCTCTCTCTCTGATAAATAAGTAAAATCTTTTAAAAAAAATAAAAATAAAAAGTACACTTATAATGATGAGCACTGAGTAATGTATAGAATTGCTGAATCACTATATTGTATACCTGAAACTAATATAATACTGTATGTTAACTACACTAGAATTATAATAAAAAAAAACTTTTAAAAAGGTAATATAACTGACAATATAAAAAAAGAGGTGGTTTATATTTACAATGAATATTCTCAGCTATAGAAAAGAGTGAATTCTTGCCATTTGCAACAACACAGATAGATCCAGAGAATATAATGCTGAGTGAAATAAGTCAGTCAGAGGAAGACGAATACCATGATTTCACTCACATATGGAATTTAAGAAAAAAAAAAAAACAAAGGCAAAAAAGAGACAAACTAAAGGAACAGACCTTTAACTACAGAGATTAAACTGATGATTATGGGGGAGGGATGGGTGAAACAGGTGAAGAGGATGGAGAGTACACTTACCCTGGTGAGCGCTGAGTAATACATGTAACTATTCAATCACTATAGACTAATATATGCGGAAACTAGTATAATATTGTAAGTTAACTACATTCGAGTTAAAATTAATAATAATAATAATAAAATTTTAAAAAGGAATTATGGGGCCAAAACTCATTGAGGAAGTAAAATTCCCAGAGGCAAGGAATCTGGGAAGATATCAGAGTAGGAGGTACCAGGAACCTGCTTCCCCACCAGATCACAGTTTCACTGGCAGGATCTAAAGTAACTATTTTGGAACTCTGGAGTCTTTGCTTAAGGCTTTCAACTTCCAGAGGAAGGCTTGGAGAGTAAACTGTGGTTCATTTTGGTCAATTAGAGTTGCTGGCACAACAGCAACAGCTAACCTTCCCCTACCCCCAGCCCTGTGGCAGACGGCTGTGTCTGTGTTCTGGAGCATTCTGCATATAGCTGCAAGAGTCAGGCCAAGCAGAAAGGACCCTGTCTACCAAATCTCAGGGATCTGAGCTCTGATCTCTGCTGCTACAGATCAAAGAGGTGCAGAAGAGGCACGTGGCCCCAGGGGTTGCTCCTCTCCTCTTGGTTGCAAGCCCAGTCCCCTTCAGGCTGAAGTGACTTCCGGGGAATTTAAAGAAACATTGCCCTTTTTACTTCATTTTTCTCTTTTGCCTCCTTTCAGAAGCCAGACATGAAAGATTAGAACATTCAAAAGCAAAATGCATATTCAGGAAAAAATTAGAAAGAGACCACACATGTCCAGGAAAAGGCACATACTAGAAAGACCTAAGAAGATCCTAAGTTTTACCTCAGGCTGACCTTTGGTGCAGTCTACAATTAAAAAAAAAAATTAAAGATAAGTTTAAAATGGTGAAATTCATGTCATATGAATTTTATCTCAAAGGAAAAAAAAAGAATAAAAGTGAAATAACAAATTAATGGACCAGCAGATCCCACACCAAAGTTAACACCAAAGGGTACTTTTTTAGGTTGAAGGAAAATCCCATTTAAAAATAAAGAACAGTGAAAAGAGTATGTATGTGGGCAAATCTAAATGATTAATGTAATATATGCTGTCTTAAGTAATGACAAAATTCTTGAGAGTCTTAGAAGTTTGCAAGTTTGAGAAATATTGAACTACTGAATAAGGTCAAGGAGGAACTGGAGGGAAATCTCAGAAGCTCATAAGAGGGTGGAGATCAGAGGCACCATTTATTTCAAAAGACTAGTCTCAGGAGTTCTGCCCCTAATTCAGAGTATGCATGACTCTAATATCTATCACCAAAATATAAGGAACTCCTATTAAAAAAAAATCAGTGTATTCAGGTTTTAATTTCTATTTAATTTTTCAATTCCTCAAAAATCTTATCATTGCAAAATAACACTTGACACATACAAAGGTGTACCTACCCTTTCTCAGTCACATTGCCCTTCGAAGAAATTAGAGACAAAGACTTGCTCCTCCACGGTTTTTGAACTGCTGTTTTTACTCGAGGGGGTTTCTTGGGAGATTTAGGACGTTGTAATAAATTGGACTCTTCTTTCTAAAAAGTTAAAATAATACGCAAAGTGAAAAATGAGCCATAGGAAGGGGGGAAAAAAAGGCCGGAGACTAAAGCATAGCTCTGCCCATCCACCTTAAATTTGTTTTGTGATCTTGCACAGTGGTGGAGGGCATCTGGGTCATCCTACCCACATGTACTCATACGTGATGCTCAAAGAGACACCTAAAGTAAGTGGGGGAACACGCCACATGGATATCTGGAAGAACAGTGCTCTGAGTGAAGGGAACAGCAAGTGCACCACTTCCAGATTTTTGCCTCGTGTGTTCCAAAAACAGGAGAGAGGCCAGTGTGTTTGGAGTAGACGAGGTTCAGGAAGACAGGAAATGAGGCCAGGAGGACAGCAGGGATGTGTTTAGCTGTGTAAAGACCTTGGATTTATTCTGAGTGAGAGAGGAGGCCCCTAGGGAATTCTGAGCAGGTGAGTGACCTGGTCATACATATATATATATATGTATATATATATATATATATACATATATATATATATTTTTAAGATTTTATTTATTTATTTGACAGAGAGAGTTCACAAGTAGACAGAGAGGGAGGCAGAGAGAAAGGGGGAAAAGCAGGCTCCCCACTGAGCAGAGAGCCTGATGGGGGACTCGATCCCAGGACGCTGGGATCATGACTGGAGCCGAAGGCAGAGGCCCAACCCACTGAGCCACCCAGGTGCCCTGGTCATATATTTTTAAAGGCTCACTCTGGCTGCTTGGTAAAGAACAGACCATGGATTTTTCCTAATGCATAATTGTTGCAACATGTACATTAATAATAACCCCCCAAAAAGTTAACATAAGTATTAGTGCACAAAACACAAGCATGGATATTTTATCATAAACTTAATAAAGAGATCAAAGTATCAATGTCTACCTGACCTGCATATCAGATATCTGTGGAATACAAGATTTAGGTCTTAATGGCAAGAGGGTTGCCATTTGTGGAAAAGGGTCAACATCCTTCCTTGGTTTCTCTTGACGGAGGTGCCAGAATTTCAGTTCAGCACTAGCATGTTTCACTGAGGATGAATGAGTAACACAGAATCTTGGTGCCCTTGTCAAAGGAAAAACAAATTTAAGATTAAGCTAGGCAATAAGCCTCAAAAATTGAAAGCCTACAAAATCTAGAATGCCAATGCTCACTCACAATTATGTCTTACCAAAATCCTTTTTCTAAAAATTCCCACTTTTTTATTGCTGCCTCACCTTTAAAAAAAATGTTTTTCTATGATATATCAACTGCCTGAAATCACACTCACTCAAAGAGGTGATATACATTAGGAAAAAAATAATTAATAAAACTACATTCAAATTACTACCTGCTTGATAAGAAAAAGAAATCTATATACCTATTGATGAAGGAATTTTTTAAAATAACTTTCAGTTTCGAGTAAAATGAACATAAAATTCACCTGTGATCATTTTAAAGCAGTAAAAAGAAGGGGCACATGCATCCCAATGTTCATAGCAGCAATGTCCACAATAGCCAAACTGTGGAAAGAACTGGGATGCCCATCAACAGACGAACGGATGAAGAAGGTGTGGTGCATATACACAATGGAATACTACTCAGCCATCAGAAAGGAGGAATACCCACCATTGGTACTGCCATGGATGGAACTGGAGGGGATTATGCTGAGTAAAATAAGTCACCGAGAAAGACAATTATCGTATGGTTTCGCTCATATGTGGAACATAAGAAATAGAGCGGAGGACCATAGGGGAATGGAGACAAAACTGAATGGCAAGAAATCAGACAGGGAGAAAAACCATGAAAGCCTCTGGACTCTGGGAAACAAACTGAGGGTTACAGAAGGCAGGGGGCTGGGAGGATGATGTTTATGAAGGACAGTACATGTTGGGATGAACACTAGGTGTTATACACAACTAATGAATCGTTGAACACTACAACAAAAATTTACAATATACTATATGCTGGCTAATTGAACATAATAAAAAAACTGGTAGATGAAATTCACATTTTAAAATACACAAACATTTTTATAATGTTTAACTACACAACTGAAGTGGATTTTGATTCATACGTTCTATTTTCAAGCCTTAATTTTAAAGATAAGAATTAGTTTTACACAATTTATATAAATGACAGACCAACACTACTTCCAGAAGCCCAAGAAAAAGAATGTTTGGCACAATGTCAAGGCCACGGTTAATTGGATGGCTATCCTGGTATTTAGTCTGTGAGCTAACTCTTTATTGGCTGTAGAGCTAACCCCAGCTGTCAGGCCTGATGCTAATTGCAACTTAGACCAGGTTTTCCCCCTGATGCTACAGCCCAAAGACGAATTTTCTCTCCATATTTCAGGTCCTGGCAAGAAACTCCCTTTAAAATAGAAAGAAAGCAGATATTGCCCTGATGTGAACACAGGCTGGGAGTGGAAGAAAATCCAAAGTTCATAATTACTTTAGATTCAGAGAGAACACTGTACAGATCTGGGTGGTCATCCTAACTATATTTCAGAACCTTTACTTGCAGACTTGGAAATACCCCAAATGACCTCTTATGTCAACCAGTAAGTGGGAATATCTATAAGGTCCTCATCTAGTAAAGCAGACATGTGCTGATCAGAAAACCTAAGTGTCTCAATTTTCTGATTTCCATCATTCTACTATACTCATATAAACCCCCATAAGTCTTTGTTGCCCCACTATTATAATCTTGCATAATTATTATTTCATTCGTAGCATTAATTTTTTATTAGCCACTGTGTAAATTCATCAAATATTGTGGTACAAATAAATAAAATATTAAAAAAAAACTGGTGTTGTATTATTTTTCATGCTTCCACCATATGAGCTCTCATATACACTGTACACATCTTAATTCTCAAACTCTAGAGGGTGGGAGAAGGTATCTGTCACATAATACCATCAAATGAACTGGATTCAACATGGTATGTGTATGTATGTGAGTATGTACATATGTGTGTGTATATATATCCCAATAGAAGAATGGGCAAATGAGATAAATAAGCAATTCATGAAAATTGAAATCCAAATGACCAAATGACCAATCATGGAAAAGATTACCAGCCTCATTAGAACTCAGGGAAATGCCAGTTATAACCACAGGACATCAATGACACACCAAACACATAGGCAAAAATTAAGTCTGACAATGTTAAATGTCACCATGGATTTACAGCAATGGGCACTCTCTTATTCTGCTGATGAGCGCCTAAGTGGGTACAACTGCTATAGAAAAAATGGATATGTATAGAAGAATATACATTATAGTACTGCTTTTAATTGTGAAAAGTAGGAAACAACCTAAATGTTTAAAAAAATAGCAATTATCATATATTCAAAAAGTGGAATACCAATATACATCAATGAAAATCAATAAAACTCTTAAACACAATTACAGACAATTCTCAAGTGTAATGTTGACAGAAGACACAAAAGAATGCATACAATGGGCGCCTGGGTAGCTCAGTGGGTTGAGCCGCTGCCTTCGGCTCAGGTCATGATCTCAGGGTCCTGGGATCGAGTCCCGCATCGGGCTCTCTGCTCAGCAGGGAGCCTGCTTCCCTTCCTCTCTCTCTGCCTGCCTCTCTGCCTACTTGTGATCTCGCTCTGTCAAATAAATAAATAAATAAATAAATAAAAAGAATGCATACAACATGTTTCCATTTATATCAAGTCGTAGAATAGGCAGCAATAAGTATAAGCTTAGGTATTTATTTGCATATATGGTTGGTAAAACTATAAAGAAAAGTAAGGGGGGGTGCCTGGATGGTTCAGTCAGTGGAGTGTCTGACTTCAGTTCAGGTCACGATCCTGGAGTCCTGGGACCCAGAGTCCTGCATCAGGATCCCTGCCCAGCCAGCAGCCTGCTTCTCCCTCTGCCTGCTGCTCCCCCTGCTTGTGCACTCTCTCACTCTTTCTCTCTGTCAAATAAATTAATAAAAATCTAAAAAAAACTTTTTTTCTTGAAAAAAAAAGTAAGAGGATGATAATCACAAAAGTCAGGATAGTGGTTACCTCCAAGGGGGAGTGAGGGTGTTGTGATTGATAAGGGACCTTCAAGGGTCTTGGCAATGTTTTATTTCCCAGCCCACGTAGTGGTTACATAAGTATGTGCTTCATGATATTCATTAAACGGTTGTTTGTTGCTTAAATTCCACATATGAATGAAATATAAGGTATTTATCTTTCTCTGACTGACTTCAAGGAAGGCAAAAGATAGAATAATCTTATCATTTTAAATCTCCATAAATTATAAATCAGTAAGACAAAAAAGTGTAACTTGTAACTCGCCTAGAAAAATTTAAAGCAATTAAGTTTGATTCACATTATTTTTCTTACCAATATAGAAGTAAGGGTTTTACAACCTCAGTCTGAATATTTCTTAAGTGTTCTTCATTCCACTGAGATGCATCCAGCAGCTTAAGTTTTGATAATATTTCTGTAGAAAGGTAGCAATCTCCATTGCTTACCAGATAGTATTTTTTCATCCTCTCAAGATGTCTAAAACAAAATAAACCCACACACATTGCTATGACATTCAACAAGCCAAATGTTTTCAGTTCTAAAATGTTTCAGATAAGTAATGAACTATCTCAAAACCAACACCGAGTTATGGGAGTACCAGTGTGGAGATAAAACTATTTCTTACAATTATGGGAATAGGAAGAGTATTTTTGGTAGGTTGAACAATGGTCTTCCAAAGATGTCCATGTCCTAATCCCCAGAACCTCTGAATGTTACCTTATATGGTTAAAGGCATTCTGCAGATGTGATTAGGATATATTTTTTAAGAATTTTATTTATCCATTTGTTGGGGGGGAGCGGACAGAGCGAGCATGAACAGGGGATAGGCAGAGGGAAAAGCAGACTCCCCACTGAACTGGGAGTCCAGTGTAGGCCTCGACACGGGGCTCAACCCCAGGACCTAGAGATCACAACCTGAGCAGAGGCTTAACCATCCTAGCCACCAGGTGTCCCACTGCAATTAGGATTTTGAGAAGATTATTCTAGATTATCTAGATGGCCCTAATGTAATTACAAGGGTCCTTCTAAGATGGAGGCAGGAGGGTGAGTCATTGAGAAAAGACGTGAGGCTAGAAGCAGAGGTCAGAGAAAAGATGCTATGTTCCTGGCTTGAGGATGGAGGAAAGTAGGTGACCTCTGGAAGCCAGAAAAAGCAAGGAAATGGATTCTCCCCTAGAGCCTCCAGAAAGAATGTAGCCCTGCCCACCCATGTTAGACTTCCTAATTCCAAACTGTAACAGAATAAGTTTCCGTTGCTTTAAAAGCCATTACATGTGTGGCAATCTGCTACAGCAACAATAGGAACTAAAACAGTATTGATCCTGAAGAATTTATATAGGTTGCTGGTATATAACTTCCCTAATACATCCTGAAAAGTGGTAGTGGCTTTCTCCTCCATGATCCATCAAGTCATGGTTGCAGAATCAACCATAGGGTAACCCCTGATCCTGTAAGTATGTACAACAATGAGCTCTATGATCTGCATGCCACTGAAATAAGTGGAATAACCCAGTTACTAGTATATACCCTGTCAAACCCTTCCTAGGAATTGCAACCTACTGTAGTTGATCTGCTTCAGAGCAGAAAGGAGAACACAGTCAGGAGAAAACGTTCCTAAAGCAGAGTCCTCTTAAGGTTGTTAAGTCTTACTGTGATCTAAAGCACATGAGATAGCCAAACAAGGACCTGGACGCATCGGACAACCAGGAGGCTCTCTAGAGGATATCTCGTGTATCTAGGAAATACCTTATTCAGATATGTCTGTTGAAGTGGCATTCCACCCAAGATCATGAGATTTGTCAACTGAGCAGGTTGCTAGGAACAGCAGTCTCTTAACCATGGCATAAGGTACGTTTTATATAAGATATCTGAAGCCAGCAGTTTTTTTTTTAAGATTTTATTTATTATTTATTGGACAGACAGAGATCACGAGTAGGCAGAGAGGCAAGCAGAGAGAGAGGAGGAAGCAGGCTCCCCGCCAAGCAGAGAGCCCGATGCGAGGCTCGATCCCAGGACCCTGGGATCATGACCCAAGCTGAAGGCAGAGGCTTTAACCGAGCCACCCAGGCACCCCTGAAGCCAGCGTTTTATATAAGATATCTGAAACCAGCCAGATTCAAAGATATCTGGAGATATCTTTTATATAAGATATCTGAAGCCATAACAAAAAAATGGTTTTTTCTACAAAAATGTTTATCACTACAGTGTTATAAAAATAAAACAGAATGATTGACTTGAAAGCAGATTTAGAATCCATGGGAAGAAGTATTATGTAAACCCAAACAGCTACCTTTATTTGCATCGGAAAATTATGAAATCACAGAAGTAATAAAATTACTATTATTATAATAAAATGAATATTATTATTCATTCCTCTAAACGTATAATTTACATTTTTATTTCTATTTCAGGCTTTCTGTCGGTGCTTTAGGAAGTAAACTAATATTCCAGAACTAAAAAAAAAAAAAACCATTGAAAGTAAAACTAGACATACCTTTGATGTCTTCCAGGGTCCTTAAGAACTTTCAGCCTCTCGATATCCATCCATAATGACCAATATCTCTCTCCTAATGTATTTTTTATAAATTTCTTAAATCTTTCAAACTCCTTTCTATTGCCAATATCATAGGTTTTGTGAGACATGCACCAGTCAGCCCTGGTTTCTGGTCCAATGCTCTCACTCTTTGAACTTGATTGTTCTAACATCTCTTTTGACTTTTCATTTGTGATTTGAAATGTTTCACTTAACAAAATATTTCTGCCAAAGTGAGGCTCAAAACCCTCCTCGAGCACCACTTCTGTTACCTTGTTGAAGTTTATATAATCTGGGCTTTCTATCAGTGGCTCTTCAAAAATTTGATAAATTGCTACTCTCAAAATAAAGGCTATATAGGATCTTAAAAATTCCTCCCATGTTGAGAAACTCAATGTAAGGCTTTCATCATCATCCTGTTGCTTCTCAAGGTATATTCTCAAAAGGGCTTGAGAAGGAGTGTCTTGTAGAGAGATGGAGCCCATGTCGTCGTCTTCTTCAGAACGAGAAGTTAATCTAACGGATTCAGATGAGTCCCTTTTTGTCCTTGGGTGAATTCCATCATCAAAGAAAAAGCTGTCTGCATGAAATCGTAAAGGGCTATTAGATCAGATATGAATACAAAGTTGCTTTTATTTTTAACTAAAAGGGGCAGAGCCAGAATGGTCAATGGATTTGGCATGGGTCGTGACTGTGTACATGACAGAAAGTTCTGGAGCCGCATTTGATACCGTAGAGAATAAACTGCCAGCAGGACTGGCCATGTCTTCCTTGGACATGGAAGTGAATAATGGTGGCAGATGAACAAAAACTTGACATCTCTAATTCAGAAGATCTTCAAGAAGACATTATGCACTTTTAAAATGTCATATTTGAGGCTGACATAGAATGTCAATATGTAAAGGCCAAATCTATTAAACAATTAGAATGTGTACATTAAACAATTGTATGTATTCTAATATGTCATGCTAGAAGGTAAAATAAAATTAGACAATCAATGAACAGATCAGAACTAGAGTCTGAAATATCAGTAATTTTCAAAATTCACTATTTTATCAGAAAGCTTCAATTACTATCATACTTACAACTTACCATCAAAATTACAAATGGCGTAAGGTACTTATGAAGGCTTATAAATACAAATGGACTGTTTTATACTCTTTCTAAAAATAGAGTCTTTAGCTCCTGTTTTCTCCTTCATTAGAAATTGTGAAATAGGGGCGCCTTCGGCTCAGGTCATGATCTCAGGGTCCTGGGATCGAGTCCCGCATCGGGCTCTCTGCTCAGCAGGGAGCCTGCTTCCTCCCCTCTCTCTCTCTCTGCCTGCCGCTCTGCCTACTTGTGATCTCTCTCTGTCAAATAAATAAATAAAATCTTAAAAAAAAAAAAAAAAGAAATTGTGAAATATTAGATGTCAGTGCTTTCTTCCACATGGCAAATCTACCACTTAAAATGCCAGACAGCAGGAAAACTGTTGTCATCTGCATTGCACTTCAATGGCCATTTTCTCAGTAATAGGTTTCAAATCCCAATGAGCTGGAGGGGTTTTATTACAATTTGTATTGAAAATGAAGATACTAAGTCCCCCCCCAGTATTAAGAGACTAGACTTTTGCAAATCGATGCTGGGTATACTCAACCCTACAGAAGCGGAGGGAGAGAGCAAGGCTAGCGTTTCTGTTCACCGGGCTCCTGCTACCCTTCCTCTTCTTGTTCATCATCTTCACTATCTTTGCTCTCCTTTACTCTTTGGGGGAAACACCAAGAAACCTATAAATTCAGCTATTTGCAACTAAGTAGAGTAGTTTCCTCTTTACCCAGATTTAGGTTCAGCTCTAAAGAACCCAGATTTATTGTCTTCAGAGGTTGTTACACTTGTCAAAAGAATTAGGTAAGAATCTAGTGAATTGCTAAGTTCCTCTCCTGAATGACATTGCTAGATTTTTTTCCTCTAGCAATGTCATGGTGATGATACCCATTTCTGCAAGTTTCCTTCTGTATCTATGAAAAGTTGGTATTGTCCACAAAAGTTCGCCAAAGTAGAAATGTACCTGTTTTTCAAGGAGAAAAACAAGTCTGAACTCAAGGAAAACTCAAGCTGCATGAACGACTACATACTTTCAAGAAGAGAGAAAGGTTCCACCCACGTAAACTCAAATAGTTAATAATAAGAATCTGTAAACTGTCACAGGAAGTAAAGACAAGACAAACATTTACTAACTGCCTATGAGGGACGGGGCACTAGGCTAGGCCATTTCTAGACATGTAGAGTGTATTATTGTTCTCATCTTACAGATGAGAAAAGCAAGGCTTTCTGAATAACTTCAAAAGTCACATGGTTAATAAGCATTAACCCATCTAAACCCATTCTCTTGGGCTGCCTGGGTGGCTCAGTGGGTTAAGCCTCTGCCTTCAGCTCAGGTCATGATCTCAGGGTCCTGAGATTGAGCCCCACATTGGGCTCTCTGCTCAGCAGAGAGCCTGCTTCCCTGTCTCTCTCTGCCTGCCTCTCTGCCTGCTTTTAATATATCTCTGTGACAAATAAATAAATAAATCTTTAAGCCCATTCTCTTCTTCCCATGTCAAGCTGCCTCTCAAAAAACAGTAGAAGGGCGCCTAGGTGGCTCAGTCAGTCAAGTGTTGGTCTTTTGATTTCAGCTCAGGTCACGATCTCAGGGTTGTGAGATGGAGCCCCACGTTGGGCTCTGCATTCAGGGGGAGTCAGCCTGAGATCCTCTCTCTCCCTCAGCCCCTCCCTCAGCTCGATTTCTCTCTCTCTCTCAAACAAATAAATCTTTAAAGATAAAAACAGTAGAAAGTGAAGCGGGTAGGGGGTAGGAATGGAGATTCCTCCCCACCACCACGTGTTGTACTGAGAGAGCAGAACAATAAGCAAAGATTTGAAAAGGAGTTCTGAAATCATTCTTCTCCTTTCTGCTTACCAGAAACAGATGAAACAACCGGAGTTTCCAGTTTGCTGTGGACTACGTAAGTTGGTAATGAAAACGTGGATGCTGTTTGCAGACTCTGTTTCGCTAAGGCAAACCAATCTTTTGTTTGAGTATAGGAGGCCTAGGAAGAAAGGAGCACCTTTGTTTAATGTTGAGATTAGCCGTGTTCTCCCAATCGCAGACCTCGAGTCGTCCTTAGAACGTTAAATTTGCACAGTACAACATGAAAGGGAAACTGATGCCATGGAAGGAAAGAATGCCATACAGAAAAAAGTTCATTACCTGAGACTAATGGGAAGGAAATTTCAACTCAGATTATCTGGATATTAGATGACCAAAGGTAAAAAGGAGCCCAGTATCCACTAGCGCCTTCTCCACTCTTCCACCAGAGGCATGCAGCCCTCCTTCCTGGCTGCATTATAGGGTCATGCCATCCCACGCTGTCTTGGCAGTCATCTGACTCCTCGGTTCTTGGCTGTATCTTTTGCCAGCTACTCCCACATTTATAACTTCCCAATTATTTCCTATCCCTAATTCTGTCTGATCTGGCTCTGTGTTTTTTACCACACCGCCCTAATATCACAGACTTACTCTCAGGAGTACTGAACCACCCCCACCCCACCAGGCTCAATGACCCACGCCTTTGACTGTTTTCCCAGCTTTGCTTGGATTGTAGGCTTCCTGACAACTGATTCCTGACTCCACCTGACCCTGGACGGAGCCTTCAATTTTTCCTTCGCTTTGTGCACCCTCGAGCCAGCTGACCCAGTTCCCCAGCTGACCTTCAGCTTCCAGAATCCCAGTCCTGAGAAGCCTGTTTCTCAGCTGTCCTGGGAAGATTCCTATGCCTGCCTCTCTCAGTAATGTCCTCACAATCTTTCTAAGATAATCCAGATTGTTCAACAGAAGCAGAGTGGGGGGCGTCCAGCATTACTCAGCATTACTCTCCTTTCTCCTTTCTCCAGATAGGTTGTCCCCAGGTTGGCCCTTCACCTCAGGAATTCGCACAAGAGGCAGGCCTCAAATGGAATGGGTATTGTTCTCTGACTGTGATACAGAATTAGCAGGGCAAGTTGGGCCACACAAGGAGATCAGAAAGCAAGAGAGAGAAATGAAAAGTGTCACCTAGGTAGTCACTGCCCCTCTTAGAAGTAAGGTTTTCTACATAGATAAAAGCTTTGAAAGATTCTAATTTCCTTTTGTTCTCTCTTTTCCTTCCTTTAAAGCTAAGTCATTTGGGTACCTGGGTGGCTCAGATGGTTAAGTGACTGCCATTGGCTCAGGTCATGACCCTGAAGTCCCAGGATTGGGTCCCTCTTTCTCTTTCATTCCCTCTCTCTCTCAAATATATAAATATAATCTTTTAAAATAAAACCAAGGCATTTATTATTAAATTAATTTATTAAATAATAAATTACTAAATTTATTATTAAATATGTTCATTCAGCATATATTTATTGAGTGACTACTCTCTTCCAAGCAGTATCCTAAGCACTGAGAAGGCCAAAATAATGAAGACCTGTCAGGGAATTGAGAGAGGCCAATATACAAAAGTCCATGCTATTTCAACTTGGCAAAAAAGATTGCTGAGTAAAAATTAGGAGAGAAGTCGTAAGTAGTCAGTCAGACAACCACTTAATATGTTTAAGAGATGAGTCAATTGTTCGTGTTTAGGTGGTATAACGAAGACTCAAAAGAAATATGAACAGTTATCAACATAAAGATTAATCTTTGTCCATAGTCATGATTTAAATGATTCAGGGACTCAAAGAATTTTGAGTCCTCCAAGTTCAAAAGCTATTAAGAAAATATCAGTTGGGCGACTGGGTGGCTCAGTTGGTTGAGCAACCAACTCTTGATCTCCTCTAGGGTCATGATCTCAGGATCGTGAGATCAAGCCCCATGTCAGGCTCCAAGCTTAGCATGGAGTCTGCTTGTCCCTCTCCCTCCTCCTCTGCCCCTACCCCTCATTCTATCTCTAGAATAAATAAATAAAAATAACATCTTTTTAAAAAAGTATATTAGAGGGTGTCTGGGTGGCTTAGTTGGTTAAGCAACTGCCTTTGGCTCAGGGCATGATCCTGGAGTTCCAGGATCAAGACCCACATCAGGCTCCCTGCTCAGTGGGGAGTCTGCTTCTCCCTCTGACCCTACCCTCTCTTGTGCTCACTCTCTCTCTCTCTCATATAATAAAACCTTAAAAAAAAAAGGATATAGGTAATGCGTCAATCAAGTGGAGAGAATTGTTTTTTCATACAGAAAATAGCAAAAGTAAACTTGTTTAAATCTTACTCTTACATTCAATTTAATTTACATGTAAAGAATCAGATCTTATTTCCCAAGATTGATTCTTCCTGTTGTATATTTACTGACCTGTACTATCAGTACATTTTTTATGACATTCCTGACATTTCTATAATACATAAGAAAAAAAATACTTAAAAATAAGTATAAAGAGAGATATGCTTTTAGTACATTCCCAGCATGAACTCAGTGGAAATAACGCAACTGGCAAAATTTCAAACACTTTTGCCAAATACTAATGATAGAAATGCCAAACTACAAAATTAAATAGGAACTACGCATGAAAATAAATGGTCAGGTAAGACAGGTTAAGTCTATATATTCCAACAGAGATGGTAAATGGTTTTCCTTTTGTATGACATCTTTGATCAATTGGAAGTGCTTGCCTAGAGGGCTGTGTTGAAAAGAATTTGGAGCCAAGTCTTAGCTCAGCAGGAAAATTGCCGTGATTGATTAGCAATGTCTGTCATGAATGGAAGCTAGGAGAGCAGCAACACATGGGCCACATATTTGCAATTCCTGGTTTTGTACAGAGCTGTGTATAGGAAATGTGTTCCCAGAAAGAAGGCCTGATAATTAGAGGCCAGAGATCAAACAACGGTTTTCACTACAACATGACTCTCCAGAAAGGTATTTGATTCTAGGTTAGATCTCTTCCAATGCACCCATACCAACCCAACATTTCTTCACGGAGGACAAATTTATCTGATAACAGTGAAAGGGTCATGCCTTTTACTGCTGAGGAATAATCCTGACAATAGGGAGGAGAAGACCCAATTTATCATCATTTTGTACAAAAATTAGAGACTCCAAACAATGACAATTTTGGAATGAATAATGAAACCATGGATACAATTCAAGTTACCCTTCCTTGCTTCCTGGGTGACTCTGAGCCTATTATTCAATCTTTCATTTGTTCCTCTATACACATGAAGATAATAATACCAATTACATTTCGAGTGAACAAGTGCAGAGCAAAGGCGTCAGCATAACTCCACAAAAAGTTTTGCTACTGCCTTAGAAGTACTTGAAATCACTTCCCCTGTTCAAGTGGTACAAATGCAATTCTTATCCCTAAAATGAGAAGTCTCCTTGAAGTGCCAAGTCATGAAGAAACACTCATACTTTTACCTCGCCAAGAGAAATGTAGAACTTTTTCATGATGATAACATTCTCTTCTTCAGCAACAGGTGGTGGTGGGCTGGCTGGTTTTTTCAGGACCCACGGGGAAAAATCTGCACTGAGTGTGAAGTTCATACCTGATCCACTCCATCTCACTTGTGAGACCAATTTGGCCAATCTGCATTTTAGAAATCATACAAAACATGAAATAAGTTTCAAAGATGGTAGAATTCAGGGGGGAAAAAAACCCTAAAATTTTATTTTATTTTCAAGTCAATCTCCTCACTTTGCACAATGGTTCTCTTAGGATCTGCTCCAATTAATGGCTTATTCACAGAACTACTAACTAATAATGACTCTTTTATTTTACTTGATTTTTAAAATGGGATTCTAAGTATAGGTCAAATTTCAGTAAAATTTCAAAACGTTTAGGTATTTACACATTTTAAGTCAGGAAATATAAAAGAAAAACTTGATCCACTATGACATCCCTTTTTATGACATACTTATATTTGTTTTTTAACAGCCTGCACCATTATAACAAGTAGATAATTTTTTAAAAATCTTTATTTTTTTAAATTTCTTTTCAGTGTTTCAGAATTCATTGTTTATGCACACCATCCATGCAATACGTGCCCTCCTTAACATCCATAAGTAGATAATTTTTAAAACATAATGATCAAAGAAGCACAGCCGAAGTACATTTATTAAGAACTATTCCTGTGAGTTCTCTTTGGAAAAGTTAAGTGGTTTTTACAAACGCTCTATCACTCACATACTATAGCAGGTGGGATACAAACTCCAGTGGGTTTAAAAGTATACAATTTTATTAAGAAAGTACAGAAAAATGATTTTAGGTGGGAAAAAAAAAACAGGCAATTAAAAACTAGGTTTGTTGATGGGACTACAATACCTGTATTCAAAGTAACAATCACTTTCCAGGAACGCTGGAAGTCTTTCTTTTTTGATCCACTCAATACCTTCTTCACGACTGAGACACTATTAGAGGACAAGTGAAAAAGAAAAAGAGTCAAAGAAAATCACATTTCAGTACAGTCAAGACCTAGTCACTAGAGTAGTATTACCCGGAGCCCTGCGTCGACCTTCTGTTTCACAAGAGAGAGCAAGGACCTTGGAATCACACATTTGAAGCCACTACTTGCTTAATCTCTCAACAACCCTGCATCAACTATTAGCCCCATTTACAGATTAACAAACTGAACCCAGAGAAGTTAAGTAACCTACTGAAAGAAGAGATGTGAGAAAAAAAAAGTCACTTTCCATATTTGCACAGTTGCAAAATTGATTAAAAAAAAAATCACAAACAGAAAAAGAGCTAACCAGAACACTTGATAAGACCACTGTGGTCATGACAGTCCCCTGTCCCTCCAATTTTAGAAAATTTGGTTAACTGTTTAACATCCCCATGCACTATTTGGGAATACCAAGGTTAGCAAGAAAGATAAGGCCCTGAGGGGCCTGGGTGGCTCAGTCAGTTAAGCTTCTGCCTTCAGCTCAGGTCACAATCTCAGGGTCCTGGGATGAAGACTATCGGGCTCCCTGGTCAGTGCAGAGCCTGCTTCTTCCCTCTCCTTCTGCCTACTGCTCCCTCTCTCTCTGTCAAGTAAATAAAATCAGGAAGGAAGGAAGGTGGTAAGGTAGGAAGGAAGTGGGGGAGGAAGGAAGTGTCTTTAAGGAATTTACAGATAATTCACTAAGTAGTAGTAGTAGAGTGCTGTGCCCAAGTTCAGGTTTCTGTTGGAGAGCACCAGGGCACTAAAACAGTGAAGGTTTTCCCAGAGAACAAAGGCGGGAAGCCGGCTGGAGAAGCAGGCAGGCATAATTACGATGCTCTTTCCAATGACATTAAGGCGTTCAGATTTTATTTAGAGGTTGTGAGGACCATTCAAAGTCATGGAAAAGTTACTGAGTTGCGGCTCATTCTCAAATTTT
Organism: Mustela nigripes; assembly: GCF_022355385.1. Lineage (NCBI taxonomy): Eukaryota > Metazoa > Chordata > Mammalia > Carnivora > Mustelidae > Mustela > Mustela nigripes. The sequence continues at coordinate 160,939,945 of NC_081559.1, forward strand.
TAGTCACTAATGATTCTCTTTTTATCTTATATGCACTTTTTCCCCAGAAATCTAAGGAATGTCAGTTCTTTGAACACTAAACAAATGTTCCTGGATAAGTAAAACCACTGGTACAGCACACGTCCCAGTGAGGCAAGGGTGGAGGCGTTTATGGGACTTCTGTTGCTTATCTGCTGAGGCAACGGTTGTGCTGGGATATTAACCTCAGTCAGCACAGCCCACTGCTCACTGTGAGGAGATGAAAGGCTCACAGAGCAGCGCTGCCAACATCTGACGGGCTGATGTTCTTGAGCGTGCACCTGTGCTCAACACTGCTCGCACGTGGCATGAAGTCCTTAAGCTCCCCGCGGCTGGAGAACAATGCTTTCCTTCTGTTCAGCCCAAAAACAGCTATTTGGCCCTGACCAAAGACTATCTTCTGGGTAATGAAAAAACAGAAGAAACTTTGGAAGCAGCCAGCACCTGAACAGTAGCGTCTTGTTGATGGTCTTATTGCTTATGAGTGAGATCTGAAGGACATGTGCATTTTGTAGTCAGAAAAACTCCAAAGAGGCCTCCACATAACGCTACACACAGACAGCCACACATGACTCTTGGATTCTCGTTAGCAATGCATTCAGTGCGTCCCAGAAAGACACCAGACCACATATTAAGACCGGTACACACCCTTGAGGAATACTAAAAGGTTGTCAAGAGTAGTCAGTCATAAAAAATCAATTTGCCTAATATTTACTTAATGAACATTTCACTGATAACTCATCCCCTTTTGAATGTCTTTTTATCTGACCCCAAAATGAAATGGAACGAAAAGTTTAAAAGGACTAAAATCAAAACGGATGAGAAGTCTTTAGTCAGACTGCCAAAATGTCCCTTCAAGGTGTTTACAAATAACTAAAATATAAAGACAAAAAAAAAAAAAAAAAAACCCAGAACAATCTGGCCAAACATAAAATGGAAACTTAATAAATACCTATGAAAACCACAGAAATAATTTACCTAAGGGAAAATTATTTACTCCTTAAAAATAAAAAATAAAAAAAACACAAAAAACAAAAAACAAAACAACAACAACAACAAAACATACATACAGCAAAAATCCATCCTTTTTAGGTACCGGCTCTACACATTTTAACAAATACTTACAGTTGAATAACCATGACTAGAATCATAGAGGAGTTCCAACATCCTCCAAACTTCCTCCTGCCGCTTTGCATTCAATGACTCCCTCTAACCCCAGGCCCTGGCAACCACCAACTGGTTGTCCGCAGTTGGGCCTTTTCCAAAGTGTCTTATAAGTGGAATCAATATAGGACGTAGCTTCCTTCATTTAGCATGATGCATTTGAGATTGACCTATGTTCTTAGACGGATCGCTGGTTCGTTCCTCTTCATTCCTCTTCAGCTGAGTGGTACTCCACTGTCTGGATGAACCACGGTTTGTTCATTCACTCCCCACTTAAAGGAAATTTGGGTTTATTACAGCTTTGGGTGATTATAAAGGAACTACAGAATTTCACATACAGGTATTTGTGTGAACGGAGCTGTTCATTTTTCTTTGGTAATATCCAGAAGTAGGGCAGATGTGTAGTATGGTATATGCTTAACTTAGAAAGCTAACTGCCAAACTGTTTTCCAAAATGGAATTCTCATCAACAATGTAAGAATTCCAAATGCTCTGCATGTTGACTGGTACTTGGTATCATCAATGTGTGTTGCATAGTTTACTCATTCTAAAAGGTGTATAGAAATAGTTCATTGAGATTTGTGGATGTGTGTATACATACACATTGCCCTTTATTATAACTTTGAGATATAATTCACATTTCATACAATTCACTCATTTAAAATATATAATCCAATCGTTTTTAGTATATTCCCAAACCACCACCATGATAAAATTTCATCACTTTCCAGAAAACCTCATATCCATTAGCAGTCACTCTCCGTTCCACATCAAGTCGCCACCCCTATCTCCCTGTATTGACTGCATTTCTCTTATGATTAATGTTGAGGATCTTCTCATATGCATTTTTGTCATCTGTACATCTTCTTTGGAGAAACGTCTATTCAGATCCTATGTCTATTTTTTAAAACTGAAGTATAATGAACATACAGTGTTATATTAGTTTCAGGTGTATTATATACTGATTCAACAATTCTGTACATTATTCAGTACTCAACCCAGTAAGTGTACCCTTAATCTTTTTTATCTCACCCACCTTTCTACCCCTTCCCCTCTGGCAACCACCAGTTTGTTCTCTATAGTTGAGTCTGGTTTTTTGTCTCTTTTCATTGTCTGTTTTATTTCTTAAATTCCACATATGAGTGAAACCATATGACAGTTGTCTTTCACTGACTGACTTATTTCACTTAGCATTATACCCTCTAGATCCATTCATGTTGTTGCAAATGGTAAGGTCTCGAAGATTTCATTCTTTTTCATGGGAATGATTCAGCCATATATAGCACATCTTCTTTATCCATTCATCTATCAATGAACAGATGGGTTGCCTCCATATCTGGCTATTATAAATAATGCTGCAATAAACGTAAGCATTCATGTACCTTTTTGAGTTAGAGTTTCCATTTTCTTTTGGTAAATATCCAGTATGGCATTACTGGATCATAATGGTAATTCTATTTTTTAATTTTTTGAGGCAACTGCAGAATGTTTTCCACAGTGGCTGCACCAATTTGCATTCCCACCAACAGTGCATGAGGGCTCCATCTTCTGCACATACTTGCCAACACTTACTATTTCTTGTCTTTTTGAGGTATCTCACTGTAATTCTGATTTGAATTTTGCTGATGGTTAGTGATGTTGAACATATTTTCAGGTGTCTGTTGGCCATCTGTCTGTCTTCTTTGGAAAAATATATTTTCACGTTCTCTGCCCACTTTTTATTTTTTTTTCAAGTTTTTATTTAAATTCCAGTTAGTTAATATGCAGTGTAGTATTAGTTTCAGGTGTAGGATTTAGTGATTCAACCCTTCCATACAACACCCCATGCTCATCACAAGTGCACTCTTTAATCCCCATCACCTGTTTCACCAATCCTCCCATCCACTCCCCTCTAGTAACCATCAGTTTTTTCTTTTTAGTTAAGAGTCTGTTTCTTGGTTTGCCTCTCTTTTTCCCCCTTATATTCATTTGTTTTGTTTCTTAAATTCCACATATGAGTGAAGTCTGTCTTTCTCTGATTGACTTATTTTGCTTAGTATAATGCTCTCTAGTTCCATCTACATTGTTGTAAATGGCAAAATTTCATTGTTTTTGATGGCTAAATAATATTCTAATATATGAATATTAGATAATATATTAGAATATATATATACTAGATAATATATTAAAATAATATCTATAAATACACACACACAAACTCCACATCTTTATCCATTCATCAGTTGATGGACATTTGGGCTCATTCCATAATTTGGCTATTGTTGATAATGCTACTATAAACATTAGGATGCATATATCCCTTCAAATTATTATTTTTGTATCCTTAGGGTAAATACCTAGTAGGGCAATTGCTGGATCATAAGGTAGTTGTTTTAACTTTTTAAGGAAACTCCATACTGTTCTCCAGAGTACTCTGCCCATTTTTTCTTCTTCTTATTATTATTTTTTTAAGATTATTTATTTATTTATTTGACAGAGAGAGATCACAGTAGACAGAGGCAGGCAGAGAGAGAGAGAGGGAAGCAGGCTCCCTGCCGAGCAGAGAGCCTGATGCGGGACTCGATCCCAGGACCCTGAGATCATGACGTGAGCTGAAGGCAGCAGCTTAACCCACTGAGCCACCCAGGCGCCCCAACTCTGCCCATTTTTTAAATTGGATTGTTTATCTGGTGTCAAGTTCTTTATATATAGCCTGCATATTAACCTCTTATTGGATATACTATTTGCAAGTATCTTCTCCCATTTTTGTTTTAATGATGGTTTTCTTTGTGTGCAGAAGCCTTTTATTTTGGTGTAATCCCAGTATTTTAATTTTGCTTTTGTTTCTCTTGTCTGAGGAGACATCCCTAAAAAAATGTTTCCATGGCTAAAGTCAAAGAAATTACTGCTTATATTTTCTTCATGTTTCAGGTTTAGGTCTTTAATCCGTTTTGAGTTTATCTTTGTGTTTGGTGTAAGAACAGGGTCCAGTTTCATTGTTTCTCATGATGTCGTCCAGCTTTCCCAGCACCATTTGTTGAAGAAACTGTCATTTCTCCATTGTATATTCTTTTTTTTTCTTAAAGATTTTATTTATTTATTTGACAGAGAGAGATTACAAGTAGGCAGAGAGAGAGAGAGAGGAGGAAGCAGGCTCCCTGCTGAGCAGAGAGCCCGATGCGGGACTCGATCCCAGGACCCCGAGATCATGACCTGAGCCGAAGGCAGCGGCTTAACCCACTGAGCCACCCAGGCGTCCCTCCATTGTATATTCTTGCCTCCTTTGTTGTAGATTAACTACAGGGTCTTTGGTGGCTCTACACAAATTTCTGTATATTCTTGCCTCCTTTGTTGTAGATTAACTACAGGGTCTTTGGTGGCTCTACACAAATTTCTGTATTATTTCTTCTAGTTCTATGAAAAGTGTAGTTTGTATTCTGAGAGGGATTGCATTAAATCTGTAGACTGCTTTGGGTAACACAGACATTTTAACAAAATTGGTTCTTCTAATTCATGTGCATGAAGTATCTTCCCATTTGTATCTTCTTCAATTCCTTTCATCAGTGTTTTATCCTTTTCAGAGTATGGATCTTTCTCCTCCTTGCTTAGGTTTATTCCTAGGTATTTTATTATTTTAGTGCAACTGCAAATGGGATTGTTTTCTTAATTTCTCTTTCTGCCACTTCGTTTTTAGTGTATAGAAATGCAATAGATTTGGGGGGAACACTTACATAGGATTTATTTTATATAAAAACTGAATCATATTACATGCTTTAATTTACAAGTTGGTTTTTCCAGTGAACAATAAAACATGAGCATCTATCTCATCAGGACAACAGACATGGCTCAAACACATTCTTTCTAATAGTCATATACTGTTCCACAGTTCTTCAGTTGATAAACATATAATGTGTTTATACTTCTGACATCAGTGCTGCAGTCAGCTCCTATACATACACATTTATTTATATGGGATAAAAATCCCAAAGTGGCTTCCCAGACATAAGTCATAGTACTTTTAATTTTAACCAATTGTGCCAGATTAATTCGCAAAGATTGTAGCAATTAATATTTTACTAACACTAGATGTTATTTTTTTTAAATTATAGGCCCATTTCATGTGATGTGGTGAGTACTGTACAATATTATATGCAGCTGAAGAATTATCAAACTCTACTTCTGAAACTAAAGATGTACTATTTGTTGGCTGATTGAATTTAAATTAAATAAATTGTAGGTCAATTTAATGTTTTAAAAAATGGTTTCTGGCTCTACTTACATTTGCATATTTAAGATCATTTGTGTTATTAAACATCTTTTTATTTGCTCATTTTCCATTTTAATTACTCTCTTGTACATAGCTTGTTGAATTACTTCAATTATTTTACTGGACTACTTGTCTTTTTCTTGAATAAGATTGGTAAGAAATTAAGTAAAACGCATTTCCTCAAACTTGAAATTTTCTCTTTTTCTAAATCATTGCTTTATGTCATTTTCTAACATGTGAAATATTTTAATTTTGGTGTTCAGGTTTTTTATTATTTTGAGGATTCTGGAGTCCTTGATTTTATGAGAGGATGGCTCAGATGTTAAGTTTACATACAAATTTTAACGGATTTTATTGTAATATTTCAGTTTTTAAAACCATTTATTTATTATTATATAAATAAAGACAATTCAGCTTACTCTTGCAAATTGATAGTAATTATTTATATTTATTGTGTTTAAGCTTTGTCTAGGAAGTCTAAAATAATTTTGAATTAGTAATAAAAATATACTTTTTCTTTTCTTAGGATCTAATGGAGACGGTTACAGTATTTCACCATATACAGTGTGTACTATTGATTTTGGGTAGGCTTTAACATTTTTTTTTTTTAAGATTTTATTTATTTATTTGACAGAGAGAGATCACAAGTAGGCAGAGAGGCAGGCAGAGAGAGAGAGGAAGGGAAGCAGGCTCCCTGCTGAGCAGAGAACCCGATGTGGGGCTCGATCCCAGGACCCTGAGATCATGACCTGAGCTGAAGGCAGCGGCTTAACCCACTGAGCCACCCAGGTGCCCCGGCTTTAACATGTTTAAGCAATTTATTTTTTAATGAGTTTTTATTTGGCATGAGCTTTCATGAAATGCAACAGATTTATGTATACTAATTTTGTATCCTACAACTTTACTGTATTTATTTATCAGTGCTAGTAGTTTTTTGGTAGAGTCTATAAGGTTTTCTACATATAGTATCATGTCATTTGTAGTTAGTGGAAGTTTTATTTCTTCCTTACCAATCTGGATGCCTTTTATTTCCTTGTCTTGTCTAATTGCTATGGCTAGTACTTCTAGTGCTATGTTGAATAAGAGTGGTAAGAGTGGACATCTTTGTCTTATTCTTGATCTTAGAGGAAAGGCTCTCAATTTTTCCTGATTGAAGATAATGTTAGCTGTGGTTTTTTCACATGTGGCTTTTATTATGTTGAGGTATGTTTCCCCTAAACATACTTTGTTGAGAGTTTTTATCGTGAATGAATACTGTAATAATTTATATGGTGTTTTATAGTTCAGAATATATTTCCTTGTTCAAACTTCAAAATGATGCTATAACATGGTTTTTTATTTTTAGTATTTATAAAAGCATTTTAAAGACTTATAATTATTAATACATTTAATGTGATGAAAGTAAACAAGAAAGAAATATACTGGAATTCAATAAAAGAAACACTGAAGAACTTTCAGGCTGGAAAAGAACTATATCAGAAGCACTGAACACATTTTAGTCTAGTTTCATCAGACACTTCAAATCATGGAAAATGTTAAACATTCATTTTATTTTCAGTTGATCCACAACAAACCTAGTAGTAGGCAGTGAAGGAATCATCTGACAGGTGATGAAAATAAGGTTCATCATAATGACTTGTTCAAGAACACAGAGCTGGTAAGTTAAAGAGTCAAGATTAGAACCTGGGCTTGTTTTTGTTTGTTTGTTTGTTTTTGTTTTGTTTTGTTTTTAACCTCATGTTAAGGAGACAAAATCCAAAATCCAGAAGCTGAGAGTAGAATTTAAGGCCAGGGAGGTCAGGGTCACATAGTGTAACTTGAGGGTCAGAAATCAGAATTCCCAACTGCTTATTAGGATAGAACCCAAACCAGATAAATTCACTGTATACCCACATTTTCTAGAATGCATCAAAACTATAATGGATACACATATTTCTGCTGCCCCAAATTAACCTGATATCCTAAATATTCAAAGGGATTTATATGAATCTTCTCATATTGAAAATCTAAAATCAACAAAATTGCTAGATTAAATTGGCCATTTGACATGAATAAGATGATAGAATAACAAATACTAAGGTTAAGTACAACAAAACTTAATATAGTTAAATTTCAGAAAGTTAAGCCCAAGGAACCTCATGTTAGTCTTACCTAATGTTTTATATACCTTGCAAGATATAAACTCATACTTTCTTACCATGATATTGTAGTTGATATTAATGGTCTTATCTTCATAGGGGTCATTCATCTGAACAGGTTTAACATCATTCTTTCCTTTCCTTATGACATCATAGATGGGATTTCGAGGTTGTTGGTTTTGTAGAATTTTTTTCAGTTGCTTTTCCAGAAGTTGTGGAGCATTGTTAACTATTTCAAAAACTCCAAAATCCACATTAAATCTAATTGCCTCTGAAAAGGTCTGCAAAATAAATTTGCAAAAATAGACCTTAAATTTCTATAAACCAGAAACTCTAAGAATACTTGACACTTAATAAATGCATGCACACACACACACACAAAGACACACACACACACACACACACAGTTTTGTGTACTTAATCATTAGCTCTTTAGGAGCTTGGAAATCTCTTACTACAGATAAGGGAACCCACTGAATCCTTCCTTTCCGATGTACTTACACCAAGAAGTCAGGATGTATTACAGCAGAAATTCCCTTTGCATAAACATCTTATCCCTGTGCTTTTTTGGAACTAGAAAGAAATACACACCTGGTCTCTATGAAGCAATGTTATTCTCTTAGGAGGGGGTGGATTACTAGGGAAGAATGAGTAAAGGAAGAAGAAATAACACTCCCGTTATCTCTTTCATCCCCAGGAGCCATGAAAGCTAAAGTCTCCCTTGCCCAAAAGGATAAAATTAAGTACAATGTGTTCTTCATTTAAGACTATTTCAACACCATTCCTGTCACTGTGAAAAAAAAGAAAGAGAGAGAGAGTGAAAGACAATAACATTTCTGAGCATTTCTCAGTAATTACTAAATGCTGCCAACTTTTATTTAAAGTCAGTCTGTTAATATACAACAGTCAGGCGTCTTGAGTTTAAATGCCAGCTTGCCAATAAGTAGCTCTGGGACTTTGAGTGAATCTTTAAACATGTTTGGAGCCTCCATCTCCTTAACAAATAAATAGGGGATTGGCTGTCTTGTGTCTTTTCCCATTTTGCCCTCTACATCTAGAATCAGGTTCCTCTTTCAGAATTTGAACTTATTCTAGAATACCTTTCATGAACTATGTACTTGTATAGATTAATTTATATATTTTTAGCTAGGTGATAGAAGACATCAAGCCCTTCCCCTTGGATCAATAACTGTTCTAGGGAGAGAATCAATTCTTTCAATTTTACTAAGAGATTGCTAGATATAGTTAAAATTTAATGAATGGCAGGATGTCATAAAATTGGAGTTAGAAATATGTATGTGCATATGTATAATTATCCACATATGTGTGTGTGTATATATACATATTCTTCTAATGTCAGGTAACATCACATCTCTAAAGTCTGACTGACTCCCCTTCTGAGGAGTTTAATGTGCATGGACAATAAAGTTCAATATGGGAGAGCCGGAGTGACTCAGTGGGTTAAGCCTCTGCCTTAGGCTCAGGTCATGATCTTTGGGATTGAGCCCTACATCGGGCTTCTGCTCAGCAGGGCCCCTGCTTCCCCCTCTCTCTCTCTGCCTGCCTCTCTGCCTACTTGTGATCTCTCTCTGTCAGATAAGTAAATAAACTTTAAAAAAAAAAAAAGTTCAATATGAATGGCAGTCTACAGGCCTAAAGGCCTCAGGGCTAAGACTTCTCCCTCAAAAATGACAAGTATAGCTCAATGGACAAGTACCAACAATTACAAGTATAAGATTTCTTCAATAAACATATTTGATTGCATCTGTCTTTCAAACATGAGATTCACACAGGCATCACTTATCTGAATGTCAAATATTATCTCTGAATTATACTATCACTAAACTAAACAGATTAATGAGTCTGCTGATAACGGAGTCAAGATTCAATGGGTAGGAGAAAGGAACTGAATTGAACTTGGTAGAAAATGGACATAAAATATTAACCAGAGAGGGGAAAATGGTGTAGTTGATGGCAAAAGACCATCTGGAAAAGATTTCTTCTAGTTCTGAGTATCCAGGGAATAAGAGAGCAGGTTTGGCCTTTGTTTGTTTTCCTTTCTTATTTCTGCCTCTTACCCTCACACCTGGTAGACAGAGGAACACAAAGCTATGAGAATCCAAAGCAAAGAATGCCAATTAGTTCTATGAACAAATAAAACATCTCCTACTACCCAAGTTGAAAAAATACTGCTCCAGTAAAAAAAAATTAAAAAAAAAAAATTAGAGGGACTGTGATGCTCTGAGCCCCTGAGTAGTCAGTGTTACTCATTAGTAAACAGTGACTGTACAGTGGGTAGAATACTAGGACTGACAAGAACTACTGTTTCCTGGACTTCTACCTAATGTGCCAGGTGTGTGACAGACACTTCAAATGCTCTATCTCGAATCCTTCCACATCCCTGTGATCAGTCTTTATAGAAAGTGGACCCTCACGATGGTTATATGATAGGCTATGGATTCAGAGCTACAAAGTGCTAGATTAGGGCTATCAAAACAGGTCTATCAGGTCCCAAAGACAGCACATTTCCCCTTCTTTACCATCCTATTGTCTCACATATGATAAAACTAACGCACACTCACCTCCCTCTCTAGGTCAGGCACCGTGCTAAGCAATATCCTTATACAGTTCACGGAACTGGGGTTCAAACCAAGGTGTTTAACCAGTAAAGACACAGAGTCTTAATGCAGCATGGTGTACGTGGGTCATTGTAAGCAGTTCCACCCAGTTAGAATATAACTAGACTAGTTCATTGTTAAACAGTTTAAGGAACAGAGAAAAGACTTGAGGTGACTGAGGTAGATAGGACCAGATCATGGGAGGCTGTGCGTGGCATTTTAAAAAGCATAGGCTTATCTTGATGCTGTGGGAAACAGTGTGAAATGGGAAAATCCTAAATTGGCGAGTAACATAATCTGATTTGGGTTTTGGGAAGATTCTCCAGGTAGTAATCTGGAGTGTTGTATGTAGGCTCTGAGTTGGTGAGGCAGGAAGCTTGCATCCCACAAGCGAGAGTCATGGCTGTGCTCTGGGGAAGCTGGCTGGGACCTTCCAGCCGCTGCCATGGGAACCAGGCTCCATGTGGTAATTACTGCCTCTCTTGGATGGGTTCCTGTCCCAAGCACACACATGGCCCAGGGCAGGCTTTAAGGCAGGTAGTTAGCAATTGCTTTCATTTTCAACTCACAAAGCCAAAATGCTGCTGAAAAAGGTTAAGTAGTAATCTCTTTGTGGATTTACAGCAAGTCCTCTAGTGAGCTCGCTACAGAACTCTGGGCTCACGATGACAACCTGCTTCAAACCCAGGCCTGACACATAACGTCAGTAGGCATCCACGGATGCTGTGGATTAGCTCACTCGGGACCTGTTCCAACCTCCTGAAATGTAGAATCTGGACCACTAAAAGTTGTATCACCCAGATCCCTTGCAGGTCCCGCTTCACGTGTGATTCAGGTTCTGCTAGTGGTGTGCATGAAATGCTTGAATTCTGAAGAGAGTCTAGTGGGGAAAGAGGCAGGGTCTGCCCATCCTGAGGAAGGAAAGCTCAAGGACATAAGCACATGAAAATGAGGAAAGAAACTGGACAAAAAGAAATACTTTATGGAAAAACTAAAATAAAAATAACTAAAATAAAATAACAAGCCCATTTACTGTGTTCATGATTAAATGACATGAAATGATCCTAGTTATATTTTTAAAAGAAATGTAGCTATATGTTAAAATACTTACAATTTCTAAACTTAAGAATTTATCTCAGTGGAATTGAAATGTGATGAGATATTTACCACAGGGAAATAAGTGTTTTCCTGCCTCCTTTTTTTTTTTTTTTTAAGATTTTATTTATTTATTTGACAGAAAGGGAGAGGAGGAACACAAGCAAAGGGAGTGGGAGAAGGAAAGCAGGCTTCCTGCCAAGCAGGGAGCCCGACACAGGGCTCAACGGACTTGGGGCTCGACTTGGGGCTTGTCTTGGGGCTCGTCTTGGGGCTTGATCCCAGGATCCTGGAATCATGACCTGAGTGGAAGGCAGACGCTTAACGCCTGAGCCACCCAGGTGCCCCAAGTGTTTTCCTGCTTTATTTTTTTTTTTTAAAGTTTTATTTATTTATTTGACAGAGAGAGATCACAGGTAGGCAGAGAGGCAGGCAGAGAGTGAGAGGAGGAAGCAAGCTCCCCGCTGAGCAGAGAGCCCGATGTGGGACTCGATCCCAGGACCCTGAGATCATGACCTAAGCCGAAGGCAGCGGCTTAACCCACTGAGCCACCCAGGCGCCCGAGTGTTTTCCTGCTTTAAAAGCTATGATTTCCAGTGGCTCTCTGGAGGTCCATAGCAACACTGTGATTCTAAGTTTATAAAAGGGGTAAACAACTGATTCAAAGCTTCTCCCAGTTCACTTATTTTAACAAAAACAAAGCATGAATGCCCAAGTGCCATTAGTGTCCCAAGCAAAGAGGATACAAGCTGAATAAAACACTGTTTTATCGTCTCTCAGGAAACACAATGGTCTTTCAAGGGGGTGGGGTGAGAAGAAGAAAAAAGACCCTGTATGTTTTCTTTGTTTTTTAAGATTTTATTTATTAGAGAGAGAGGGAGAGCAGGATAGTAACAGAGAGCACAAGCAGGGGGACAGGCAGGCACAAGGAGAGGGCGAAGCAGGTTTCCTTCTGAGCAGGGAGCCCGATGTGGGGCTCAAACCCAAGACCCCAGGACCATAACCTGAGCCAAAGGCAGATGCCTAATCAACTGAGCCACCCAAGCATCCCAAGTCTGTATCTTCTGCTTTCTAATAAAATCAACCAATTCCACTGTTCTTTTGTTATTTTATTTATTCATCAATAAGTATTTATTGACTCCTTATTAAATGAGATACCATGATAGATGATACACTGTTACATTGAGTGAGCCAATTCAGAGCATTCTTCACAAAGGTCCAAATGAAAAGAACGTGACACAGATCTGGTCTCAGCTTAGGCTGATCCAACAATAAGAGAAGAAAGATGCATAAGTACACAGAGACAGTAAAGACTCATCCCATAAAGCAATGAGTCCTACAGGGGGCATATAAGGCAAAATCACATTTAGTCAAAATTACCCCTTGAAATCCTTGAGAATACCCATCACGTGCAATGTCGTCCTACCTCTCAAGAAGCTGCTCACAGTTTTCCTCTGGTCTTGAAATGGGTCGTGGATTCTTCAGTTAGGAACCAGATGAAATGGTGGGCTTGTGTTTAAAGCTCATGTAATATAGAGATGCCTGTTTAACACTAGAATCCCCCTCAGCACCATCAGTTGACTACACTAGGAAAGGCAAGCAGGGAGAGACCGCCGAGGGAGCAGCAGGCTCTCATCTTCCATCTCACACCCGCATCAGGATGCTCATGAACTGGTATATGTGTGTTTATGGATTAGTACAACAGATAAAATCATCCTCACTCTTTAAATCACCCTCACTCTCTCTGCAGAGCACAGATAATTCATTTTGAGTAATAACACATGTATATTGATGAACTGCAGCAGTTTGACATTGCTCAAGCTTACTATTCGAGGGGGGAATAAGATATAAGCCTAGAGAGAAACGCAGAGGACGAGCTCATCAGGGACTTTCTGTTACATGCCTAACTCTCAACTGAATTCTCTCCAATCCCTGGTTCTCAGACTGGGGTGCCTGGACCTGCAACATTGGCATCACCTTGGGCCCTGTAAGAAATGCAATTCCCAGGTCCCTCCCTATAATCCCGGCACTCTGTGTTAACAAATGCTCAGGTGACTCTGATGCATGTTCAAGTTCGAAAATCACTGCTTTAGGAGGACGGGGAGCCAGTGAAGAGTTTGCAACTGGGGAGAGACGGAATCCTGGTCAACACCAACTTCAACGCCCATCTCTGTCCACTATTTCCTATAGACTTTGCTGCATATTCACGTAAGTGGAGGGGCCGGCCATCTATGTTCTGTATGCAGAATAAAGAACCCTGGTTTTTATCAGGAAAAGTCTTATTGTCTGCTTTAAAAAAAAAACAAAAAACTCTCTCATGAGATTAGATCCTTTGTTTTCACCATTTTCAGCCTATCCACAAAACTCCTACAGATGGGTTAATATGTGACAGTAAGACACATGTAAGGATGGGGAGTGAGGAATGAACAATGTAGGAAGTCAGTCCTTCTCCCAAAAAAGCTGAGTAGGCTGATTCAGAGAACACTCCGCTTTTAATCATATGACAGGAAAAATCTTCAGTTTGAGCCTCAAACCCAACCCTCCACAAGCTGTTGCAGACTGCTCTTTCCCTTACTTAATTTTCTTATTTCAAGGGTATCATATTCCAAATGTTCTAAAATGCATTGACCTGAAGGTGGTGAAAGCTAACTTTGTAGTACCAGTCATCCATGTGCGAAAAATATTTTCACAGAAAAAGCAAGTGCACGAAAATATTTTTACCAGAATAAATTGCTGGTTCCACATTTCTTTGAGAAGAGGAGGGGGGAAAAAAAAACAAAAAACCTGTGAATAATTAGTGATGTGCTTAAGCTGCCAGCAGAGCACCACTGAAACTTACTGGGTGCCAAATTATTTAGCTGAACAGTATTTAAATTAAAAACTAATGACTAGGTTAATTTAATACATGTTCATCTCTGCTCCAACTCCATCTCTACTAATTGAGCTCCGAAGCTGTATTTTAAACATGCATCCTAGTCGGCAATGAAAAACATGTGACTACTTGAATATAAGAAGTCAGGCACCAATGACTTCTATCAATCTAGTTTTTATTGTCATTTTAGATGTTTAACCATGAACTATTTACTGGACACATTCGCCAATGGGATGGAAGGAGTAGTGTGCTACATAAAATGCAGGGAAAATATCCTTAGTTATTAAAAGCAGTTACATTAGGTCATTTGAGTGCTTTATGTTGGAGCTACAAAGCTTATCAAAACACCCAGAGGTGTAAACACTGAACTAAGCAGTACCACCTAGACTCCATCAACACTTTTAAAAATCAATCTCTGAGTATTTAAATTTTGGCAGCGGAAGACCCGCGCCCCGCATCCCGCTCCGTACCACAGATTCCCCAAATCTCTCCTCTCTTTCTCTCTCCTTCTACTTAACCCAACAATCCACCCAACATATAAATCCTTCATAAAGCTGCAAGAAATTATAATAGTTTACAGATTAAAGACAAAAAGTGTGGAGAATCAGTCCCAAAAAAAGAAGTTCTGGTAAAATTCCAAAGGCACATAGCTAAGTATGGTCTGGCAAACACATGACATACCTATCCTTGCAAGGAGGGTATGGAACAGGCCACCCCTCTAGCTTCTGCAAACCATAAATGTCACAAACATTCTAAACCACCCACAGAGGACCAACCTAAATCTGTATGTGGGCTCATCTACCCAATTCCACAACAGTCACTGAGCATAAAACACACAAAACAAAACCAAAAGGGAAAAAAAAAAAATGTTTTCACACTATAGCACAGAAGAAAACTTAATAAGCAAACACTTACCCATAAAGAGTTGACAGCAAAAAAAAGCAAAACAAAACAAAACAAAACAAAAACCTTCCTAGGCACCAAATGAAAACAATATCTGAATATGAACCTGGCAAGAGAACAAACAGAATGAAGTTATGAAAGCTCGGATTTGGAAAGTGCCATAATCATTTATAATAGCAGCAACTGTCCTGGATTCCCCTCATCAAAATAACATGGAGGCAGGCTACCAGCCATCAATTTCTGGATCTTACAATGTGTCCCACGTGTGTAATGGGGTAATGGAAAGGAGAAGGGTGGGAGCCAGAAAGCCTAATTCCTAGGCCCTTTTCTGCCACAATCCGGTTCTGGGACCTTGGGCATGTCACCACAGATGTGGAAGAAGACTCAGAAGTTTCAGAAATTCTAGATGACTGACTGAAGGGACATTTAGGTTGAGAATATTGCCATTTTTATCTACACTATCTCAAGCTTAGACTGTTGGGGTTTTGGGGTGGAGATGGTAGAGGAGGCAAGGCAGAAGATTAGAAGGTTTACTTGTTTATTTAAAAAAAAAAAAAAAAGTCTTACATAGAAGATGTAGAAATAAAAAACCAGAATCATCCTCAAGAAGCTTTGGGGGATATAGAAGAAAGGGACCTATCCTTGGCCCCAGGAAATTTACAATGTAGCTCCTAAGATAAAAATAAACAGAGAAGAAGATTAATCAAGTTTTCTTTAGCTGGAAAAGTGCAATCTCCCACCTGATACATATATCTCCATAAAACATTCTATCTGAAGATCTCTAGTCACAGGAAGTTTACCCCTGTGAACAATGCCAGACCTATTGTGCTGTTCTATTGTTAAAAAGCACACTTCAAACATCTTTCTTCCAGGGGAAAAGAAATCAATATCCTCATAAATGCTGGCCTTGGTTCTGCGTCTAGATTCACAAAACATGTTAACCCCTCTTCCTCAACCAGATCTTGAAATATTTGGTAAAAGCTGGTCTAATTTCAACCCTTCTACTCATTCCCCAACTGGGTTCAACACCCACATTCTTTCAACCCTTCCTCATCTGATGTGGTTTCAAGAGTGTTCATTAGCTGAGTCTCCCTAAATCTGGTTTGAAAGACCAACTCTTAACGTGAGGCATCAAGAATGGAACACAATATTCCAACTGTGTCCTGACAACTCAATATGATTCAAGAAAACACTGATTGAGTCCCTTCTATGCTCCAGACTAATATTTTTCTTGATTTTAACTATACTTCTGTTAATGCATCCTAAAAACACATTGGGTTTGTTTTAGACCATTTCAGATTACTTCAATAAAAATAAGATCAGATTTTGTTATTCAAACTATCAGTTTATTCCTCTGCTGTCAATTCTATTGACATTACAGGTAGTAGGAGAAGTTTCTGAGTCACGTGGACCTGGGTAGACCCTGTCACTTACAAGCTGAGTGACCTTAAGCTGGAAAAACACTTGTTCACTTTTGCAATGTTTCATCCAAGAACCTGATAAAAAAAAAAATATATATATATATATATTGTGAAAAAATCTGCCAATGGCAGATTTGTGTGGCACAGATTATTCTCTAGATTGACAATGATCCACCAGTCTAATTAAGGAGTGACTGCCTTCATGTTTCAGGAATGGAAGATGAAATGGTCCAGTCAGTGAACAAAAAGAAAAAGAAATGCTAATTCTGTGCCAGGCACTTAAAGATTAGCTCTTTTCACTACAACCTTATAAGACAGTTATATTGTTTTCACAAAGGAAGAAACAAAGGAACTCTAATTAAAGAATGTGTCTAAGATCACATGGGTAGTAGGCTGAGAAGCTAGGCTCAAACACAGTTCTGCCTCGTTCCTGTTCCTAACCATTACACTGGGGGTATACGTGGAAGAATACGTGTGGTCGGTGCGGGCAGGAGGAGAGGGCTGGGGTAAGGCAGGAAGGATGGTGCAGGTGACACAACCAATATGAGGCTAAAGGTAAAGCCAGGAAGGGGAGATGGAGACCACATTGCAAAGGATCTTGAACTCCATGCTAAGGAATGTGGACTTAAATCTGCAGGCTAATAAGAGTCAACCCTACTGCTATAGTTAGAGAATCCGTTCAAAGATTTGACAACTAATTTCACAGATAATGATAAGGGGTTTGGAGACAAACAAAGTAGCATAAAGGGAGCATATATTATTTTAGCCAGGATTGGAAGGGAAGGTTTCCTGAGTAGAAGTGACTTAAAGCAGGGAGAAGGTGATACAAGTATTTCAGGGATGAGCACCCCAGCCTGAAGGGCCCTGAGTACACTTGGCATATTCATGGGTGAGAAACATGAAGAGGGCCAGTTAGGCTGGGAAAGAATTAACAAGGGGAAAAGGGAGAGGAGACAAAGACCAGGGGATGAGAGGGCAAGAGCCAGATCATATAGGAATCTGGATTTTTATTCTTAATGTAGTGAGAAACCACTTGCGAGGGCTTTGAGCAGGAAGTAACATGGTTCCATTTATCTGTATTATTATTATTGTGGCTGTTATTGTTATTATGCTTTACTGAAACCATAATACATTAAACTTATGGTTCCCTAAAATGCACGTCCATGACACCCCAAAAAAGAGAGGTCAGTTTGGCACACATCTTCTCAGTAAACCCATGCAGGCTTCTCATTCTTACTCAAGTGTTTATAAACCACATATTACTAATCTGTTCTAGAACCTTGCCCAGGGCTTGGTTTGAGAATCCATCAATCTTCCTCCCCCTCTTGTCCCTAAATTCTTCTCTGGAAACCTGTGACCCCATTTTCCCTTCTCCCATAATTGGCGCGAAGCATAGGTAGTTAATAGGCAGACTGTATGGTACCATATGCAGATGCAAAGGAATGGGAGATGGTAGGGGTTGGGGGGGTGGAGAATGAAAAACAGAAGGATTTGGAGAGACAGAAAACGGGTGAGAAGTGTCCCCAGTGGGCTGCAGGGGACATACGAGAGGGTGAAACTGCAGGGGTCTGCTGGGGTGGGATGAACCCATGACTGAAGAGACACTCTGTCATCTCATCTAAACTGTGAAAGGAATCACACAAAAATGATAACGTTGATCCTGACTGGATGGCAAGACTGTGGCTTATTTTTTCTTACACTTAAGATAGGTTTTCCCTAGTGTTCCTGTATCAGTTCTGTAATTTAAAATAGATTTAAAGGGGGCGCCTGGGTGGCTCAGATGGTTAAAATAGATTAAAAAAAAAAGAAAGGAAGAAAGAAAGGGGAATTTACATTCTGGAGCAAGTAAAAGTCAAGATAATCACAAATCTTGAGACAATGAAATAGAAATCTTGAGAAGCTGCAATCAGACCCATTAGAGGGATTTTTTTTTCTTTAAAATGTCCCCAAATTGGAGGAAGAATGGAGAATCCAGAGCCTGGAGGAAAGACTACATAATCTGGAAGAGTA
Source organism: Mustela nigripes (assembly GCF_022355385.1). Lineage (NCBI taxonomy): Eukaryota > Metazoa > Chordata > Mammalia > Carnivora > Mustelidae > Mustela > Mustela nigripes. The sequence continues at coordinate 160,958,430 of NC_081559.1, forward strand.
AAATTCTGACAGTTTTGTGATACTGCTGGGGTTTTTATCATATAAAACTGGATGATAAAAGTTGAAAAATCAGACCAAATAAGAACCCATCAGGTATCCTACAATATCACTCAGGCCTGTTGCTGGAAAGAGAAAGGTGTCTCAACCCCCATACTGTTTCCAGAGGCCCAGGTCGGCCAAAAGGAAGAGGGAACACAAATTCTTTTGGAAAAAAGAAAATAAGACAAAATAACAAACCTGCACACATAGATACATACAGACATAGAAAAACTAATCTAGGCGAGAAAGGGCACCTAGTGTTTTCCTTTTAAAAGACATTTTCAATGGCTAGGCTTTAAAAGGCTTTACATACTATTGCCCCACTCCCTTTAAAATTACTTGTGGGGTGCTTGAGTGGCTTAGTCAATTGAGTGCCCTACTCTTGATTTCGGCTCAGGTCATGACCTCGGGATCTTGGAGTCAAGCCCCAGGTTAGGCTCCATGATCAGCGGGGAGTCTACATCAGGATTCTCTCTTTCCCTCCCTTCCTCCCTCTGCCCCTCCCCCTCCCAGCACTTTCTCCCTCCCTCCCTCTCTATCAAGTAAATAAATAAATAAATCCTTAAAAATAAATTTAAGAAAATAAAATAACTTGTGACTCTTTTATATTCCAAAATTTCCCTCGTAAATGTTAATGAAAAAAGGTTTTTGCATTTTTATAACAAATAATGAAAATCTTATCTTTTATCTGACATTCCTGATTAACTTTATTTACTAAGTAATGTGTTTTTATGCACTTCCATCTCACTTTTCCCAACCCTCTGCAATGCATAGTCTATCGGTCACTGCTCCTTAAGATGAAAAATCTATTATTTGGAAAAAATTAAAATTCAAATAAATAAATATATATATATATACATATTATTTTGCATCCACCTATGTCTTATTTACTAATGATATTAAATGCTAGTTGACTTAAACACAAATTACACTTTAATATCTGTCCAAGGGGATGCCAACAATTGCCTAAAGGCAAGAAATATAGTTTCTTAATTTTTTTGATATTTTGTCCTTACCTCCTCTGTTCAAAGTCAGCAATGGTGTCAAATACAACAGCATCAGATTTTGTACAGAAGACTTTTTTTCCTAGTTTAGCCATATTTTTTATTACTATTTATTTAATTTTTGTACAGAATACTTTTAATGGCTATAAAAATTCCAGCTTTCATATCATCATCCATCCATTCATTCATCTTTATTGTATATAATTGACTCAGCTTTCTTCAGTAATTCCTAAATATGATTCAAACCCAAATGATTAACTCCATAAAAAGATACGAACTTTACCTAAATGCTTTAATTAAAAAACACTATCCCTGATAAATTTGTCTTACAAGATAATCCAGTAATTACAGTATTTTGATTTTGCTTTGATAATTAGTTCCGTAGAACGTAATAATACACTCACTGGAAGGCTAAGGAATTCATTAAAGTAGTCCACAAGGAAATCATCTGTTGCCAAAAAATCTTCCTGCAAAAACATAAAACACAATATTATGCTTATACTAAGGTGTTTTAAAACATGTCAATATTATTCTCTAATTCTGCTTATCAATAGATTATAAGGTAGATCTTCAGATCTTTTTTAGTCTGTCCACAGCGAGTCCTTGCTATAAACAGAATACAGTGCTACAATCTCTGGAAGGAAGACACAACAAAATAAAACAGAGCATACTCTTCAAAGATTTTGCTAGTATGCCAAAGTGGAAAACAGAGCTCGTGAAAAATACAGCACACTACATAAACGAAATGTAGTACAAACCATCATACACAGTCAATTTCCCACAAACTTATTTTCCTACATTGATGTATATATATTATTTATATTTATATTATATATATTTCATAAAAATCATGGCAGAATCAATAAAGGCAGAACCAGTGTTCAGAGTTAAAATGAAATTCCAAATGTATATTTCTTAAATTGACCCCATGGAAGTGATAAACCAAGGAAAGAAAATACTCTACTGCTTCCTCCTCAGAATGAGATAGCTTTAGTAATTTGCATTGTTTAACTTTTACGTGAAGAAACTTTGACAATGCATGTGTTCTAAGCATAGAGATTGTATATATTTTTTCAATAACCATCTCATCCACCAACATAGTCGCTTTTAAAATTGGCAAAATTGGAAAGCCACTGCCAAGAACAAATTCTCTCTTCCAAATAAAACACCTTATTTTGTTAGCAATTGTTTCCATTGTGTCAAAAGCACATCAGGGCATACTCTGTTATATAGAACATGTGTTTATTTTGTTATCCATAATTATATTTCCACTTTGCAAATCTAACATGAAAGTTGACAATATGTCACAATGCTATTATTTCCACATGGCTGATTATTTTCTTCTTATATTGGTCAATTTAAAAAATTTGTTGAATATAACGTTGTGGTAAAAGGAAGATACTGTAGAATATTGGAAAATACATTTTTCAGGGTAATTTCTTTAAGTATCTGTAGTGCAATTGGAAAATAGGGTGATAAATAACTAATAGGACGTATATCAAGAATTTACTAAAAATCTGTGAGCTTTTAAAACCACACCAAACTAAGGATTTCATTTACTAAAAATCTCAACTGATTAGAACAACAACAAATAACCTAGGATCTCATAAATCTTTTACATTCATAGTAGTGCCTCAGTAATATATTCTCTAAGCTCTGACTCCTGAAGATCCAAAAAAGCAGAACAAAGCAGGTAACATCTGGTGAAAGCTCCATACAGCTAATAAGCTTTCAAATTTTACCTTTCAAAGTGACTTTAATTTTCTGGACTTTATTTAGTGAACTGCCTACTCTCTGCTAACTCTTGGGAGAAATCAAATGAACTTAAACAATTTTAGGAGCTCCAAGATGGAAGAAGGCACTATGTACCACAATAAGGGTGACCAAACTGCACTCCTGGGCTCATGATCAAAAAAATCTGCAGGGGCGCCTGGGTGGCTCAGTGGATTAAGCCGCTGCCTTCGGCTCAGGTCATGATCTCAGGATCCTCGGATCGAGTCCCACATCGGGCTCTCTGCTCAGCAGGGAGCCTGCTTCCCTCTAACTCCCTCTCTGCCTGCCTCTCTGTCTGCTTGTGATCTCTCTCTGTCAAATAAATAAATAAAATCTTAAAAAAAAAAAAATCTGCAGATGGGGAGCGTGAGTATTTTTAATTAATAACAGTGGTGGAGTACAGTCCCTTGCTAATTTCTCTAAAATAGCATCGTATTTTTAAATTTCATCTCTAAAACAGAACGTATATTTCACAGAGTCAGGTGGACCTATGTATTGCCTAGAATTTGGCTGGCCACATAGCCAGAAACTTCTACCTAATCCTCAGATTCATATATTCATTTCCTGATGCCTCACCCTTCTCAGAGACTATAACTCAGTGATTTCTAAACTCTCTGTGATGAAGTAACTGTTTTGTTTCCTTCCCTAATCCTCAAGTTTCAGACAAATAACTTGTAAAATATAGTAAGAATGGATTAACTAGAAAATGAAATAAAAGATATACATAATATAAAAGGCCAATTGTTGATTACTAAGTTCCATAGATAAACGCATACTGTCAACACACCATAAAGTTTCTAAGCATTTTCTCTCGATTTCTGACTCATCTTAGCAAGGACTAAGAGTCTTGGGCGGCTCTGGTCCACAGACCTTCATCAAGCAGCAGTGTCCCAACACCCTGGTGAGCAGTTTGTTTCCAGTAACCTTGGGTCCCCCTGAAACCGAGCCACATGGTAGGGCCTTTCCTGGGCTTCAGCCACGCCCTTGGGTTTGCATCCACAACCACAGAAACTCAAAGTATTCAAAAACATCAAAATCTGGATTTCTTTTCTGAAGTTTTATCTTAATTTCTCCCCATATGAAATACCAGCACTCCTGCTGCTATTAGGAAAGTTCTGCAATAGAAATAAGCATGAGGGGCACCTGGGCGGCTCAGTGAGTTAAGCATCTGCCTTCAGCTCAGGTCATGATCCCAGGGTCCTGGGATGGAGGCCCCTGCTGGGGGTTCTGCTTCTTTTCTGCCCCTCTCCCTGCTCTCTCTCTCTCTCTCTCTAATTCTCGCTCTTGCTCTCGCAAATAAATAAATAAAATCTTTTAAAAAAAGAAGAAGAAGAAGAAAGAAGCATGGTCTTCGAGTGCCATTTTCTCTGTCCTTCTGCTGCGCTTTAACAGGAAGGCCTGCACTTCTCTAAAAAAATGAGCATTGGGGAGCCTGGGTGGCTCAGTGGGTTAAAGCCTCTGCCTTCGGCTCGGGTCATGATCCCAGGGTCCTGGGATCAAGCCCCACATCGGGCTCTCTGCTCAGCAGGGAGCCTGCTTCCTCCTCTCTCTCTGCCTGCCTCTCTGCCTACTTGTGATCTCTGTCTGTCAAATAAATAAATAAAAAATCTTTTAAAAAATGAGCATTACTTTCCCACTGAAGTTTCTAGACCAATGCATTCAGACATCTTGTCATAACAAGAATCTTGATTCAACCCTTGACTTACTATTTCTTTATCCTTATTTATCAAGGATCTTAATAAACCCTTTATTCTCAAAACTCTTTATTTAAAAAAAATTTTTTTCTAAGGCCTTGATCTAAAGAAGCAGCTCAGTTTCTCTAGTAAGTCTTCACAATCTAGTCATGTGGCTCTATTAAAAGGAACTAAGTCGCCATATTTGGGATTAATATATTCCAAATAACCAATAAACTGGTGATGGTTATTAATGGTATAATCAAGAAGAACATGGAGTTGCAATCAATTCCTCCATTACATCATTCCATGAACCCGGCTGCAAAATTTGCAACACAGATTCTCCGCTGAATGATGCAATGGAAGGCAGGAACGTTTTTTCAGAATACACACTTGAAACCTGTTTTTTCATGTACTACAGGTGTGCCATCTGTGAAAGTGAAGTCAGCTTTTCCGTTTTTAGGCCAAACTTCTCAAGTTTCTTCCTGAAAGAGGGTTAAGCTAAATAGTTTTTATGTGCTGGCTAATTATGGTGGACAAAAATTTTTTTGCTTAAAAATTTATTTTGCCGACCCTCAAATCAGATAAACTACAATTAGTTCACCACTCTAAAAGATGCAAGATATGCAAAGAAGACCTTGTAAACAAGAAGGATGACATAAGACAAAGACAGACATAAACCAAAGTCCAAGAAAGAATATGATACATACCAAAAGAAAATTACAATATTAAATGTTTCCTCTCAAAGGAAGGAAACATACTATCTGGTAGGAGGAATCAGAAGAGAGTCGAGTGGAAAAATCAGCATTTGAAATAATTTCAAATTCTATAATTAGAAATACATTTATGAGAGGCAATGATGCAGAGTACAGAGAGAAATGCATGAGCAAAGAAAGGTGGAAAGCAAAACATAGTAAAGGTGATCAGTTAGCTAATGGCAGAAGTAGAAAAATAATCCAAGTTTCCAACTTCCTTTCAAGCCATTCACACATTAAACCAAAGCCATTCGTCTAATTTCCAATGCAGAATCCAGTACTGATAAACTTTAGATTAGGAATACTGTCATCAATCAATGGATAGGACAGACCATATTTCCAAAAGGAATCCACCATATTTCCAAAAGGTGCATCCACCAGGACGCACCTATTTTTGCTGTTTCCTCCTAAAGTACACATAGCCTTTCTTTTCTCCTTTCTAAACAGAGCTTCCCACTAGGATGCAATGACACAGTGATGTGCAGACAACAGAATTCAAGTCAAAGTGGACCTCTTCATCCTTCAAGGCAACCAGGCACAGCCAGGGGTGACTAGAGCTCCCAAGATTGTGACCTCTGGTTTGGGACTCCTCGTGTCCATCTCCCTCCCCTGGAGAAGGCAACTGATGAGTTATATCCCACACCCACTGCTCCTCTGTAAAATGCTGAGCATAGCCAAGGAGTTGCTCAAGCTCCTAGACATAGATTTATTAGCTATCTGCAGAGCATATCAGTGTCCCACGAAGCTGCCAGAAGAGTCTGTTTGAGATGTCCAAGAAAACAGTGCACAGCCGAAGGTGCTGACAGCCTGGAGGAAGAGGGAAAGGGAGACCATGGAAGGCTGCAGATGATCACCCCAAATCTCTGCCTTCACATACATCAGATATTTATGTCTATTGGCAACTGATGTATGCCTATAGTATGCCTAGCCAAGCTAGATACAAGGTGATCACTCAAAAAAAAATGTATGCATTATGGACATTGGAAGGGTATTGCTATGGTGAGTGCTGTGAAATGTGTAAGCCTGATGATTCACAGACCTGTACCTCTGGGGCAAATAATACAGTATATGTTAATAAAAATAATTTTTTAAAAATGTATGCATATACTGTTTCATATACATAGTTTCATCATATGAAACATTTTTTTGATTGCTAAATCAATCTGTTTGCCCTAGGAAATTCTGACATTATATCTGTCATGAGAAAAATAACTATTAAATTTTAATTTCAACTCTTACAATTTGGAATGGTTACAAAAAATAGTCTAGGGGCACCTGGGTGGCTCAGTGGGTTAAGCCT
>NC_081559.1:160964983-160986978 GCF_022355385.1 Mustela nigripes
CTGCCTTCGGCTCAGGTCATGATACCAGGGTCCTGGGATCAAGTCCCGCATCAGGCTCTCTGCTCTGCAGGGAGCCTGCTTCCTCCTCTCTCTCTGCTTGCCTCTCTCTGCCTACTTGTGATCTCTGTCAGATAAATTAAAAAAAAATCTTTAAAAAAAAAAAGTCTAAAAAATTTTAACTCTTACTGGGTAAAACAGTTTCTTAACAGCAGAGACTATTCAAGAATTTTAAGAGATCACCATTAAAAAATCTTGATTAGTAACTGCATGCAGACATTTTGACTATACAACTTGATATTAAAAAGTTACCTAGGGGCGCCTGGGTGGCTCAGTGGGTTAAGCCGCTGCCTTCGGCTCAGGTCATGATACCAGGGTCCTGGGATCAAGTCCCGCATCAGGCTCTCTGCTCTGCAGGGAGCCTGCTTCCTCCTCTCTCTCTGCTTGCCTCTCTCTGCCTACTTGTGATCTCTGTCAGATAAATTAAAAAAAAATCTTTAAAAAAAAAAAAGTCTAAAAAATTTTAACTCTTACTGGGTAAAACAGTTTCTTAACAGCAGAGACTATTCAAGAATTTTAAGAGATCACCATTAAAAAATCTTGATTAGTAACTGCATGCAGACATTTTGACTATACAACTTGATATTAAAAAGTTACCTAGGGGCGCCTGGGTGGCTCAGTGGGTTAAGCCGCTGCCTTCGGCTCGGGTCATGATCTCAGGGTCCTGGGATCGAGTCCCGCATCGGGCTCTCTGCTTGGCAGGGAGCCTGCTTCCTCCTCTCTCTCTCTGCCTGCCTCTGTGCCTCTATGCCTACTTGTGATCTCTGTCAAATAAATAAATAAAATCTTTAAAAAAAAAAAAAAGTTACCTACATCCAAAAAGGAAATTAAGAAAATAATTTCATTTACAAAGAAATTTGCTGCAAAGAAGAGAAGACATAAATACCTGGAAAGACATACCATGTTTATGAATTGGAAGACAGTATTATTAAGATGACAATACCACCCAAAACAACTTACAGATTTAGTACCAAAATCCCAATAACATTATTTATAACAGATCTCCACCAAAATCCCAATAACACTATTTTTTGCAGAAATAGAAAAACCCATCCTAAAACTCATATGGAATTTCAAGGGACCTCAAATAGCAAAACCGTCTTAAAAAAGAACAAGTTTGGAAGATTCACATACCCTGATTTCAATACTTACTTACTACAAAACTATAGTAATCAAAACAGTATGGCATAAAAAACAGAGCTACAGACCACTGGAATAGAGTCCATAAATAAGCCCTCTCATACATGCTCAAATAATGTTTAACAAGGGTGCTAAGACCATTCAATGAGGAAAGGACACTGTTTTTCAACAAATGGTGCTAGGAAACTAAATATTCATATGCAAAAAAATGAAGTTAGACCCTTACTTTATACCATACACATAAACTAACTCAAAATGGGTGAAAGGCCCAAATATAAGAGCTAAAACTATAAAATACTTCCAAAAAACATAAAGATAATTCTTTATGACCCTGTATTTGCCAATGGATTCTTAGATATTACACCAAAAGCATGAGTAACCAAAGAAAAATTGGACTTCATGAAAATCTTAAAATTTTGTGCATCGAAGGCATCTCTTAAGAAAGGGAAAAGACTGCCTACAGAATGTAAGAAAATATTTGCAAATCATACACCTAATAAGCAGGAAAAAGATAAACAACCTAAATTTTTTAAATGGGCAGAAGTCTTGTATAGATATTTCTCCAAAGAAGATATTCAAATAGTCAATAAGCATGTAAAAAGACCCTTAACATTACTAGCAATAAGAAATTAAAATCAAAACCACAATGAGCTATCACTTCACATCTATGAGGTGGGCTGCAATTAAAAAAAAAAAAAGTAAAATAACAAGTATTAGTGACGATGTGGAGATTCGGACCCTTGTACCCTGCTGGTGGGAATGTGAGATAGCCTAGCTCCTATGCAACACAGTGTGGCAGTTCCTCAAAAAATTAAATACATAATTACCTTATGACCCAGCAATTCCAGTTCTGGGTATATGCCCAAAAGAACTGATGGCAGGGACAAAAACAGAATTTTGTACACCCGTGTTCATAGTGGCATTCATTATTCATAATAGCCAAAAAGTGGAAACAACTTATATGTCCACAGACATACCAAGGATAAACAAGATGTGGTATATACTACATGGAATGTTATTTAGCCTTAAAAAGGAATGAAATTCTAATTCATACAACAACATGGATGATCCTTGAAAATGTTATGCTAAATAAAATAAGCCAGACACGAAAGGACCAATCTTTTATGATTCTACTTATATGAGGTACCTAGAATAGTCAAATCTGTGAAGACAGAAAGCAGATTAATGGTACCCAGAGACTTGGGAGGGGGTAATGGGAAATTATTGTCTAATGAATACAGAGCCACCCAGGTGGCTCAGTCAGCTGAGCATCTGACTCTTGATTTTGGCTCAGGTCATGATCTCAGGGTCGTGAGATTGAGCCCTATGTTGGGCTCTGCGCTGGGAATGGAGCCTGCTTGGGATTCTCCCTCCCTCACCTTCTGCTCTTACCCCCCAGCCCCTGCTTGTGCTCTCAGTCTCTCTCTAAAAAAAAACAGAGAGAGAACTGTTTAGGGTGCATATATATCTTAGGGTTGCCTGCAATTTACTTTGAAACAGATTTAAAACATGGATTGATGGATAGATGGCATGGTAGACAGGATAGAAACATGTAAAAACATATGTCTCAAAATGTTAATAACTGTGACATCTTGGTGGTGGGTATAGGGGTTCTCTATACAATTCTTTCAATTTCCTTGTATGTTTAAATTTTTTCATAGTATAAAGGAGTGGAGACTTATGTACAAGGAAACAATACCCAAGTCTCTTGGCACCTTACTGACAGCCTTCTTAGCTTCCTGTGTACTGAATGACAGATCCAAATCACTATCATTCTCTCTGGAATAAACCCCTGGACATCTGAACATCTTCTGACCACTACCCTGGAATCCAATCCACTAAGGGTCAGACCCCTAGCACCTCTGTTCTACCCTCCTGGTCATAACATGCCAAACCTCATCTTCCCTACCCCTCCTTAATCACACCACACTATGAGTCAGATTTTCTAACCACATCTCAGTTAATACAAAGAGATCCACCTGTCCCCTAATCCCCAATCTTGGTATCACAAAAAGTTTATGTTGAATGCAATTTGGCTACTGCCGAGCTCTCCAATCCCAACTCAAACTACCATACTTCAGTCATAGCAATTTTTTTACAGTTCTGCACCTCTGTACATGCTAATTATTCTATCTAGAAAATCTTTTCTTACTTTATTCTATCTATCCTTTTCTTTCCCAAAAGTATCTATGTTTCCCCATCACAATCTTTAATACTTCATACTAAAACTGCCTGTTTTAGTATTCACCCACTGGATTGTGAACTTTTGGAAGAAAAAGACTCTTTTTAAAAAAGATTTTATTTATTTATTTGACAGAGAGAGAGAGAAAGATCACAAGCAGGCAGAGAGGCTGGCAGAGAGAGCAGGGAAGCAGACCCCCTGCTGAGCAGAAAGCCCGATCAATGCGGGCTTGATCTTAGAACCCTGAGATCGTGACCCACGCTGAAGGCAGAGGCTTTACCCACTGAGCCACCTAGGCATGCAAGACTGTTTTTTATTCACTTTTGAAATTCCCAATGCTTTTTGAAATTCCCAATGCACCTGGGTGACTCAGTTGGTCAAGCACCTGACTCTCAATTTTGGCTCAGATTATGGTCTTGGGGTCCCAGCATCAAGCCCACATTGGCCTCTGTGCTCAGCGTGGGCTCTGCCGGAGATTCTCTCTCTCTCTCTCTTCCTCTGCCCCTACCCTGCTCTCTCTCTCTCTCTCAAAATAAATAAGTAACTCTAAATAAATAAATAAATTCTCAATGTTTTTAGATAACAGATGATTACAACATTTTTGTTGAATGAATGCTTGAACGATTACACTAAAGACATGAAAGCTGAAAAGACTAATAACTTAATAAAGACTCTAATAAAACAATATTAATAAAATAAAAAAGAGAGATAATGTTAAAAGATTAAAACAGTCAGAAAAGGAGGATACAAGATGAAACAAACTCCACAAGTAGCTTGCTGAAAGGGGCTTGGCTAGAGGGAAGTGACGGTAAGAAGCATTCACTTTATCACTTTTATTATCTGGATCATTTATAAGAATATTCATACATTGCTTTTGTAATTAAAAATATTCCCCCAAAGAAAATTGAATGTATTAACATTTTGTATGTATTTTCCCTAAGAGAGAATTATCAAAAACCAATCAAATACAAAATTAACAAAGACACTGAAATGGAAGAATGCCGAGAGAGGTGCTTGAGAAATATAGAACATGTATCAAAAGAAACTTGGCAAAAAATGATAAGTGAAACATAGCATAACATATAGAGAAGTTGAATCACTGTGTTGTACCTCTGAAACGAATGTTAACATTGAGTGTCAACTCTAAAAATGTTTTAAATAAAACAAAATAAAAAATAAACACATCACACTATCATATATGAAAATACCCATCAGCCAAAATTTATATCATCTAATAGCACATTCTGGACATTGTGCTACACACCACAGGGAATATTAAGTTGTCTGAGACCCAGTACCAGCCCTGCAGGAATTCACAATTGCGTGAAGAAATTGCAAATTATACACATAAAAAGTTAAATAGACACAACGCAATGTGTCCCTGACAACAAATGATTTATTCTAAAAGACTACGTTTTCTAAGCTTCCTTGCAACTAAATGTGGTCATGTAACCAAACTGTGGTCCATGGAATGTGAGCAGACGTGTTGCATCTCACTTCTGGAAAGCTGATGCCACTTCTACCTCATGATCCCAGCTAACTGCTTCAGCTCAATCATCACATCCTCATTCCAGTCATCAGGAAAGAAGAAAAGGGCATCTTTGTGTGTGAGATAGAGTCAGTTAGATCCAGGTTCTAACTGTGGCTTGACCAGGTACTAGCTGTGTGACATAGTGGTTGGTTATTTAATCTGTGTAAACATTAGCTAGAAAATGAAGTCTAATCTAGAAAGCAATGTGTCTAGCATATATTGTGGGAAAGGGTAGAATCGATCTGGGGGTTCCAGAGAGCTCTGCCACATTATTTTTCTAAGAATATTAATGAGAAAAAATTATTTTGACTACTTTTGAAAAACAGAAGTAAATAGATGTGCAAGGCATGCATTATTTCATCTACGGATAATCCTGGGTGAGCACTTGAACTGGAGAAGCTGGTCACAAACTGGTATCTACCACAAGCGGCAAGAGGTTGGTCAGCTGTCCTTGAGGAGGTGAGCTGGGCCCTGACAAGAAAGATTGGGAGAGAGGGGGGGAGGGCAGCTGAGACAAAATCCCGCGGCAAAGGCAAGGAGGAGCAGTTCGCATTTCGGCTGGAGCAGAAGAAATGTGGAAGTACTTTATAATCCTCAAATGGTATGAACATTGTCTATCACACGGAAAGTGTTGGGAGGTAAGGTTAAAAAAGGCTAAAAAGTTATAGAAAAGATTTTGAATGTGGAAGGGAGGTGTTTGACATTCTGGCTCTGCAGGTTCCTAGATACGTGGCCTCAGGCCAAGTTGGTGAACAGTTGTGGACTTCAACTTCCTCATCTGGGAAACGTGGGTGATTAATAACCACCTAATGGAGTTGTTTTGAGGTTAAACACTAGCCTGTAGTCAGCAGTCAATAAATAGTAGGATTAACAAGAGTTGAGCAATCAAGGAACATGGTCATTCTTTAAAAGAGTTAATAGCAATCTGACAGCTGGGGCTGGAGTGATAGGGGGAGAATCTGAAGGTAGACAGAGCAAAGCAATATCATCCAGTGAAGTCAATGCACAGGAGTTTGCACTTTAAGCTTTAGGCCAAGAAAAATTGGAGTCGACAGAGGAATATTGGAGGCAGTGATATCAGTTAGGACGACTGCCAGAGTCCAGGCCCAGGGATGAGGGCCTGAAATAAGACAGTAGCTATGAGTATAGAGAAAAAGACCCAGCTAAGAAAGGAACTTGGTAAATGATTGCAGGTGAGAGGGAAGAAAGGGGAAGAAAGTTCTGGCTTCTTGGACGACAGAATGGCAGTGGCACCATGAACAAAAACAAGAAAAAGGGGAAGAAAAACAGCACGGGGCTGAGGGGAGCAGAGAGATAAGCTCATTTTATCATATACTCTTGAGAAAGAGTGTGTGGAATATGACTGTGGTGGTGATGCAGGGGCATCCAGCTGATGAAGGTGCCGCACAACCCAACAGATATCAAGGTCTGGCATCAGAAGATGCATCTGGGCTGGAGAGGTATAGATCTGGAAACCCTGGGAAGTAAGAGTAGCTAAAACTATAGGAGAAGAATTGCTCCATGAGAGGGAGTCTGTGTAACAGAGTCCTAAAGAAAGTCAACGCTTTGATGGGCAAAGAAAGAGAAGCCAGAAATGAGGACAAGAACAGGAGAGATGGGAAACCAGGAGATGGTGGTATTGGAGACACCAAGACAAAGAGGAGTGGCCAGTAGAGTCTTCGAGCTGTTATGAGTTCCCAAACAGCTACAAAGACCTGAGGGGTCAGAGGGCTATTCAAACAGTTAAGTGCAATGCTGCTGAGTGCTCCTCAGACAGTTTATGGAGGAACTGTATGGGAAAGATTGGCTCCAGAAATGTTGACCTCCTGCGGGAATGAAGAACAATCTGGAAGGAGTTAAAAAAAAAAATCTGCCACCATAGCCAAACTATGTAAAGAACCTAGATGTCCACCAACAGGTGAATGGATAAAGAAGATGTGGTATATATACACAATGGAATACTATGCAGCCATCAAAAGAAATGAAATCTTGCCATTTGCGATGACGTGGATGGAACTAGAGGGTATCATGCTTAGCGAAATAAGTCAATCGGAGAAAGACAACTATCATATGATCTCCCTGATAAGAGGAAGTAGAAATGCAACATGGAGGGTTAAGGGGGTAGGAGAAAAATAAATGAAACAAGATGGGATTGGGAGGGAGACAAACCATAAGTGACTCTTAATCTCACAAAACAAACTGAAAGTTGCTGGGGGGAGGGGGGTTGGAAAAAGGGGGGTGGGGTTATGGACATTGGGAGGGTATGGGCTATGGTGAGTGCTGTGAAGTGTGTAAACCTGGCAATTCACAGACCTGTACCCCTGGGGATAAAAATATATGTTTATAAAAAAAAATTTAAAAAAAATCTGCCACTACCCAGGATTACGCTGAGGCAACAAGAAGATGGGTGGAGTTTCTGGCAGGCTGTTTGTCTCTCTAACTTGATGTTTTTCTGTATGTCTCTCTCTCTCTCTCAGTAGTGGACCAAAGGTCCAGAAGGGTGAAAATGGAAGGTGCTAACAGATGGAGTCCCTCACTCTCTCCTCTCGCAGCCCCTTCTGCTAGACTGCAAACTTTTCGAGACTTCTCTTCAGCATGTAGTAGTGACTGTGAATACAGAGGCACTCATGTTTGTTGAATAAAAAGCCAAAAGCAAATAAGATAATTGGCCAACAAGAGAAATAAGTGTTAGAAGACATAAGTGAAATAGCACAGAGAAGTGGTGAAGGGGAGGAAAAATTTTTGTCTGCCCTCAAGGTCTTCCAGCATGACTAAGAATTACATTTACATGAGACAAATTAACAGAAGAAGATCAGATTGAATAGTGTGCACACGGGGAATCCACAAAGACATGGAAATTCCAAAAACAGGCAAAATGAGGCATATATGTTGTTCTGACTTAAGGAGAAGGGTAGGGGTCTGGGACTTCCAAGGGAGAGAGTGCAATTCATAGGAAGATGAACAAGTAAATGGTAAACAAATGTGTCCTGGGACACTTGGAAACAAAGGGACATGAAGGACTTGGATCAAACAGGCCTTGCCAGTCCTCCCTGTCTACCATACCTCGTTCATACCATCATATCGTTCTTGGTGGTGGTGGTTCTCTTCCTGGATTCTCGACCTAAATCCTTTTTAGGCAGTTGTGGGAGAGGTAAAGAGCTGTTCCTGAATCTGCTAGATTTCAGGTGCTTTTTATCCCAAAATAATCTTCATGCCAAAGCGGCCCATATTGGGGCAGCCTGCCCTCTGCCCCTACAGGGCCCCCTAACCAGGGCTCTTGGAATTGGACTCCAACCTTAGAAAGAAAGAAGCTCTGCTACCTTCTATCTAGCTGTTTGAGCAAGTTCCTTAATAATCCAACAGGAGTTACAACAGAACCCATCCTAAATATAGCACTCACAGAAATGATCATGTATATCAAGTACTAGGCAAAGTACTTACTACTACTCAACTCACCAGAAGTCTGACCTGAAAACATTTAGTACCTTTTAAAAGTAATTACAACTATAAATTGACCACTTGTTATCAATCAGTGCCATCTACTAATGTTTACAAAACCAGGAACTGCACCCCCACCTGGCAATAAAACCATGGAGATAAAACCTACCTCTCACGGAGTCATGAAAGAGTTTAGATAAATTAAATGAGGTCATTTATGTAAAAGAACTTGAACAGTAAGTAGCATCCACTATAAAAATCCGCTGGCCTCTTCTTAAAAAGGTACCTGTTCAAGAATGTAAAAATGCCTTATACTCACCACCGCGGTTAGGAAGCCAAAGCTTCTATTATATTCATTTGGCAAAAAGGAGAAAAGAAAATATACAGCTTTTTTTTCCTACAAACTATGATTTTAAAAAGCCAAGGGGTGGAGGGAATGGCCCTCTAAAATTGTACTTACAAATCCTTCTTCTGTAATATCTGGTGGCTCTGAAACAAGATAAAATATGACATTATCTCACTCGAATCTGATTTCCTTTTAAAGTAAATGAAATAATTTGAGACAGCACCTAGCCCTGCTTTATACACGGGCAAGCTCAGGAAGATTTTGGCCCTCTGTTCATTCCCTGCACATGGATTGAATTTTAAGTTGGAATTCAAGGTGGAAGTGGGGAGGAAGGGCCTCTGGAATCCAGCATGGCCACTAATTCACTGTGACCCTGAAGTTAACCTTGTAGGCTTCCATTATTCCAGCTGGAAAACGGAGAATTAAGCAAGACAAAATAAGACGGTGCCAATGAGGCGATGCAAACGGGGGGGCGTCCGGGGCGAGGGGAGGGGGTGTGGTGGGAGGGGGGTGAGATTCGCAATAAAACGCTGAGAGAGCGCAGGGGAGCCAGGTTTGGGGAAGTTTGGGGGCGTGGGGGGGGGCGAGGGGGATGCCCGGGCGTGAAGTCACGTCCAGAGGTGGGTGTGTGGTCCCCGCCGCCGCCGCACCTACCCGCGGTGAGCCGCTTCTCGGGCATGCCGCCGCCGTTGCCCGCGCCCGGCGCCCGCGCGGGCCCGTCAGGGCGCCATCGCCCGGTAGCGCCGGTCTCTCCCCGGCAGCCGGAGCGGGAGCGGGAGCCGGAGCCGGAGCGCACGCCGACGCCGCGCAGCGCGCGTGGCCCCCGCCGCCGCCGAGTTGCTATGGAGCTGAGACAATGCGGGCAGGCGGGCGCCCGAGGCCAGGGCGGCGGCGCGCGCCTTTCCCGGGGCACCGGCCCGCCGCAGCGTGTCCTCCTTCCCGGCCAGGGGCGGACGCCGCCGCCACCGGTGGGGGGACCCGCGCGGCCTCCCCCGGGGAGACACCCGACTTGCCCGGGCCTCGTGCCGCGGTGTCCGCGGCTCCGGCCTGTTCCCTCACGTCGAGACCTTGGCCGCACCGTCCAGGAAATTGGGTGACTGCTTAGCTAGAAATGACCGGCCGGCGAGCGGGTGCGGGTGAGGGACAGAGAGGGACAGATGGGCTGGTCCTGAGAAGGGGAGCGAGAGAGGGGAGTCGGCCCTCGCGGGTTTCCTTGATGCCGACGGAGGACATAGCCACACACCGCGCCTGAACTCATCCCCACTTGTAGGAAATGCCTAGTCAAAAATTAAATATTCGTGAGCTTTAGGAACGAGATCTGCCCCACGTTTTTTCTTCAATCGGTTACGACTCTTGCATTTTTAAGATATTCCAACTTTAAAAATGACCCGAGGAGGCTGTTGAAGGACAATAAACGGAGGATGGCCATAGTGTGTGTTCCTAGAAAGTTAGGATGGAAGTAAAAAGTGAAATTCGAAAAAAGAAAAATGGTATTTCTGATTGAGGGGAGGGGAAGGGAAGAAGGGAAGGAGAAAAAGATTTTTTGGAAAAGTCGTAGTCAACTCAAATATCCAGTCCAACCAGATTTCCACCTCAGGCTCCCCCTGCTCCTAATAACCCTAAATCCAGTTTCTTCCTGTACCTACACAGTGGTGGCTCGTCCTTGGATGTTCCAAAATCAAAATATCCAGCAGGAAATCTACATTTCTCCCCATTACTTATCTTCAAATTTCTTCTTTCTGCATAAATCCCGTGTTCAATAAGTGATACCTTCATCCACCAGGTGACTCAAGACAGAAACCCCATATTTAGACAAGCACTAGGTCCTGCCAATTCTACATTAAAATATTTCTGGAATCTGGAATCTTCTCTCCACTCCCATGAGCAACCATTGCCTTAGCACAGGCGTCCATGTGGACTGTTGTGAAAAGCCCCTTAACCTGTCCCTCTTTCACTGTTTGCTTCCAGTGGAGATCCCCTTAAATCCATTTCCCCTGCTGAAGAAGAAACCATCTCTATAATAAGGATCTGACCTACTTAAAACCTTCAGTCTCTCCACATATTCCTCCTACACTGTGGGGGACATCCAAAGCCTGTCAGGGTCCTGCAGGTATGTGAATGCGTGAGCAAGCATGGAGTCAGACAGTGGTTGCTTGTAGTGCGAAGAACCACAGTACGTGCCTAGTTATAGTTACTGCCTTTTCTATAGTACAAAGAGAGAAAAATAAAACTATAAACCACTACTTGGACCAAACAAACAAAATCAGAGGGCCAAATGAAGTCAAGGGTGATAGTGGAAGCAAATAGAAGGGCAAAGGGAGGTGTGAGGCAAAAAAACCATGGAACCTTTCGGTTGGCCCTTGTAAGGACCTCAGCTTTCATCCCAAGTGAAATGCAAACCATAGAAATTTTGAGCAGAGAAGTACTATGATTGTATTTTTATTTGAAAAGGATCACTCAAGGGGTGCTTTCTAGAGAATGTAGATGGGGAGAGGTTAAGAAGTGTATGAGCCTTACAAGTGAAGATTCTGAATTTGCAGTTGCTATAGACACCTGGAAGTTAGGAGATGTAAATTTGGGAGCTGACCTATCAATGGGCCTTTTAGGCATTTATTTGCTTGCACGGTTTCTGCCGCTAGGGAAGCTCTTCTGGCCTTTTTCAAGCAAAATTTCTCATTCTTCAGTACTCAGCTTAACTGTCATCTTCCCTCCGTAGCTTCCTATGAATTCCTTTCATTGGCCTCTCCTATTGTTCCTGTATATTTGGTAAAAATGACGATCTTAAAACCATATTAATATTAAAATAATCTGTACAGAGAGGTACCTCCTGTACCATCTAGCAGACAGTAAATTCCTGGGGATAGAAAAAGATCCATCTTACTTTACCCCCACCCCCCTTACTGAATGCCTGCCACTCAGTACATATTCATTGGAATATCTTCTCTGCCTTACAATCAATCTACACTGTGCCCTGTTCACAGAAAAGATCTGTTTATCCCTGTTTCAGATAACCACACCAATAAGTCAATTGTTTTGTCATCAAGCGTGGCTAACATTGCACACTTAACTATGGGCCTCTAACAATACCCCTAAGATATTGGTATTATTCTTCCCAACAATCTAGGAAACTGAGACTTCCAGAGATGAGATAATTTGTTCAAAGACAAACAGCTTTAAAGTGTTAAAGCCGCAAGTTGATCCAAGTCTGATTCCAAAGCCTTTGCTCTTTAACAGCACTGCTACGCAACCTTTCCCTCTAAAAATATTCTCACGCGATTTTAAAAAACAACCCAAGAATCACAAAGACCGTAACTTGAGTCCACATGAGTAGGTTATAAGTTATTCTAATGTTTTGATTTAATTTTTTTGTAATCGCTTTATTGAAATGTAATTCATATATCATACAATTCATCTATCTAGAATATACACTTCAATGATTTTTAATATAATCAAAGTCATCCAACTATCCTTTCATATCAAAAAATCCATTTTAGAACACTAATTGCCTCAAAAAAGACCTATACCTTTAGCTGTTATCCTCTATTCATCCCTCACCCACCCCTAAGCAACCACTGACTTATCTTCTGCCTCTATGTATTTTCCTGTCCTGGACATTTCAGATAAATGGAATCATACCATCTGTTGGGCTTTCATGACTGGTTTCTTTCACTTAGCATGTTTCTAAGTTTCATCCAAAATGGGGCATGAATCAGTATGTCATTCCTTCGTATTGCTGAATAATATTCCATTGTGTGGATATATCAGTTTGTCCATTCATCAGTTGGTAAACATTGGGTTTTCTACTTTTTAGCTATTACGAGTAATGCTTTATGAACATCCATGTACAAGTTTTTATGTGGACATATGCTTTCACTTTGAGTTATATATACCTAGGAGTGGAATTGCTGGGGCCGAGGGTAATCTACTGTTTGTTTGGCCACTCTGGTTAGCTTTTTTTTTTTTTTTTTTAATTTTTTTTTTTATAAACATGTATTTTTATCCCCAGGGGTACAGGTCTGTGAATCAGCACTCACCAAAGCACATACCCTCCCCAATGTCCATAACCCCACCCCCCCTGCTCCCAACCCCCCTCTCCCCAGCAACCCTCAGTTTGTTTTGTAAGATTAAGAGTCACTTATGGTTAGCTTCTTAAGGAAGTGTCACACTGTCTTCCGTATTGGCTGAACCATTTTATATTACCACCAGTGGTGAGTTAAGGGTTCTGGTATCATCACGTCCTCACTAACATTTGTTATCATCTAACTTTTTTATTGTAGCCATCCCACCAGGTGTGAAGTGGTTATCTCTTGGTGGGATTGATGTGCATTTCCTGATGACTAGATTTAATTTACTTTTGAAATATTTTATTCTGTCTCTGCCCCCCGACTAGTTCATTTTTCCAGAAACGCCTTTTTCTACAATTGGTCTGTATCATTGTTGAAAGCTGGTGCTGTCCAAAACCAAAAGTTTATGATGGGAATTGTATCTACATAAATGAAATTAAGTTTCTGTTTACTCTGATTCTGGACATATCATTAGGAAATTTGAAGGTTGTGCTCAAGAGGGCCTTTTTTAGAAACAGACTGTGTAATATACCTGTCCTTCAATTTGGGGAACTCTGGAGAGCATCTCAGTCCCCCTGAAAAACAGCTAAAACTGTTAATGAGAAGCCAACATGACCATGGGACAGAAGCGATACCATGTTAAGCTGCTGTGGACAAAGAAAAATGATCAGGTTTCAGATGTAAGCCCTAAACCAAATGTTTCAAAGGCTGACCTAAATTGCAAACGTTTATTTGCATTAGGGCTACTTTGTGACCTGCTCAGGAGGAGAAGCTGCAAGGATTTATTCAACGATTCTCCAAAGTACTATTGGAGAGATATGATATGATACTGTGTGTGTGTGTGTGTGTGTGTGTGTGTGTGTGTGTGTGTGTGTACACTACCAAAAGCATGATTTCAGGCATCATACCTATTTAATGATTTAGAAGTACTAGTCCTTTCTTGAATTTGATGTGGTAGGGTCCCACTTAAGCATAGTTCTAAACTTTTCTGAATGTGAACAGAAATAGTACCAAAGTCTGAAATTTATATCCCTGTGATTTTAATTTTTAATGGTAATGAGATTTAATGGTAATGAGTCTCATTTAATGGTAATGAGTCTGAACATACAAATGGACAATGGCCAGACCATATATGCCAATAGAACTCTCTCAAATCTCTGCAGCAACCAGTCTTGGAAACCAACCAAACCACAACCTCTACAGCAGTAGACCCAGAATGGTCAAGTCATGGTCAGTAACTGTCAGTTTCCCTAATTTTTGTCCCTATTTCCGGTTAAGGACCAACCAGAGAAAGCCAAAAAACTTCCCAAACCAATCACATAGGATGCCCTGTAGATTACAGTTAGCCCCCAGGCCAGCAACCTTCGGTCAGAACACACCTGAATCTTCCCCTTTCTCCACTCCACAGCTTTCCCCCTCATGCCTGCCTTGGAGTCTCTACCAAATGCATATGGTGGTGGCTGACTCCCTTGCCAGAGCAAGCTCTGAATAAATGCCCTTTGCTTGCTCTTCTCTGGGTTGTTTTCATTTATTTCCACATCGCTAAACCATTTTTTAATTTTTACACACACAACAACCAGACTGACAGAGCAGTGTAGTAGAATGTTTTTCCTAGGAGATGGATGGCAACTCAACGTCTAATAACATATTATACCAACGCCCACCTCAGTCCCTAAAGTAACTGCCCTTGTGGCAAGATCAGAAACACAAATTACAAAATTTATGTGTTGTTTATTTCCATTCTCTTTTTGACAAACATTATCTTTCCTTTTTGTGAAATTGCATATCTATATTTAATAACAACTGCCCACATTCGTATCACATTTAACTAGAAAACAAGTTTTTTTCTATTTCTGAACAGTTCATGATTTTTTGAAAAAGGAATATAATTAGTTTAATACATTCATTAGGCAATTTCTTAACTTATCCAAGATAACTACCATCTGGACCTGCTGGTTTAGATTTATTATAATTGTCAATATATTCCATTACATTACTTTGCTTCTTGCACAAACTGATGAGATAATTCCATTTTTAACCCTTCCCTAGTTAAAGTTTTAAAACTCTAATATTGCTCCAGGATGTTGCAGTTTTTACAAATAGAGAATACAGTTGAACCTTAAACAATGTGAGGTTTAGGGGCACCAACCCCTCTGCACAGCTGAAAATCCACATATATCTTTTTTTTTTCCACACGTATCTTTTGACTTCTCCAAAACTTAACTACTAATGGCCTTCTGTTGACCAGAAGCCTTACCGATCATATCAACAGTCAAATGACACATATTTCGTATGTTCTATGAATAACATAATGTATTCTTATAATAAGTAATCTAGGGAAAAATATTAAGAAGGTCATAAGAAAGAAAATATACTGACAATAGTCTACTGTATTAAAAAAAATCTACATAAAAGTAGACCCAACCAGTTTAAATCCATGTTGTTAAAGGGTCAACTATACTGCAAAGTTGTTCTTAGAGTAGATCTTAAATGTTCTCATCACAGAAAAAAAATGGTAATCATGGGTTGGGATGGAGGTGATAGCTAACACTATGGTGGTGATTGTTGTGAAATATAGAAGTGTATCGAATCAATGTTGTACACCTTAAACATCCACAACGCTCTATGTCAATTATATGTCAAGCTGGAAAAAAAGGAAAATCACTTTTCTTCCTTTATTTAATATAAGCACAATGTCTTGAGTATATATTTCCTTCTTTTGAATGCCAACACAAAAATATCTTTGCTGCCCTAGCACATAAAAATTTAAATGTCACATTAACTTTCTGCATGGGTAGTTTTTTACCATTTAATTCTAAAGTGATGCATATTTCACCTCTAAAGGCAATATGCTCTGCCCCTAACAGCCAATGTATATATACACTTATACATATGTATGTATTTTAATTCCCACTCAGCATATCATTTTCATATGGTTCATTATCATATCATGTGACAATCATTAATTCAACAATTCAATTAATATTTGCTCTATCATCTATCATGTATAAGACATTCTGCTAAAGGAGGTAGAGAGGTGAATAAAACAGTTCTGCTCTTAAGGAGCAAAAGTTCTTAAGGAACTTGCTAATGGGGGAAGACTACAAGAATGTATTTATTTATTTATTTATTATTTATTTATTTATTAAGATTTCAAGAATCTAACACAAAAAGGACATGTCAGAGACAGTACAAGAAAGACATAAACACTAGATTGAAAGGAGGTAAAAATTTCATCTTGTTGGAGAGATCGTCAAAGATGATTCATGGAAAGAACTAAGGATTAGCTGGGTTCAATGGGATTTAGTATGGCAAGAGAGAGGAAAGTGGGAAAAAGCAGAGTGGAAATTTAGGAAGCAGGAAGGAGTCTAGTTTGGCCAGAACAAAGTGTACAGAGTGGAATGGTGAGAGAGATTGCTAGAAAGTTAGGACCATTAGGAGATCCTAAATTCAGTTACATTTTTAATAGGAAGCAATATAATTGGAGCCACATTTTAGTACAAATAACCTGGCAATGGCTATTTAGGACAGATTTAGATGGGGACCAAGTAAAAGCAAAGAGACCTGTTAGGAAGCATTTACAGAATCTAGGGCAGACTGTGATTAGGACCTGAACCAAGCAAGCACCACTTTTCTGCAGAAATGAGAATGCCAGAAGGAAGTAATTGGTAGCACGCCACCATCGTTCAAAACCAGAACTCACCTCCATGATTCTACTGCTCCTTCCACTCTTCTG
Source organism: Mustela nigripes (assembly GCF_022355385.1). Classification (NCBI taxonomy): domain Eukaryota; kingdom Metazoa; phylum Chordata; class Mammalia; order Carnivora; family Mustelidae; genus Mustela; species Mustela nigripes. The sequence continues at coordinate 160,981,478 of NC_081559.1, forward strand.
GCTCTACTGTCGATGAAGAGGGAGCCAGGTGGGCAGAGCTGTTGGGCAAGTAAATACAGATGGCCAAGGCACAGACCCACCCGCCAACAAGGTGTTCTATTAAAAGTCATCCCAGGAAACAGAGCAATCTTGCAAGCCAGCTAAAATGTTTTAATTAGTAACGCTGAGTAATAACTATTAACTAAATTTATTCTGTATGCATTTTTAAAATTAAGTCAAGGAACACTTCCCCTACCTGGCAACGTCACAGTACATTAGCGTCAAATATATAAAAGTTAATTAACTTTTTTGAAGAAGGGCCAAAAGCACCATAAATGAGTCTTTGGTGCCCCCTTGTGGAATGTTTAGTGTGATCATTGAAATACTTCCCTTTGATACAAAAACAGTAATGTGTTATTTCCATATTTTAAGACATTTAAAGTACTTTCTGTATATGTTACACTATCCCTAAGGGACATAATTTAAAACAGGCCATATAAATAATTTAATTCAAGCAAGAAACATAAGAGACCAAATGTTGAAAATGTTCAGTAAATTTTTGTCATTTTGTGAATCGTAAATTAAACAAAGGCAATGGAAAAACTTAGCTTTACACCATGCTAAGTATCAAAACTGTTTTCTCAATAGCACTTCTATTCTTAAATTATTGCCAACAAATCCATAAGACTTTATGAAGTACTTAAATATCTGAAATATTGTAAACGTCCATATTTGTGCCCATAGAAATGCTAGTATTAAATGATCAGGTGACTTTTTTAAAAAGATTTTATTTATTTATTTGACAGACAGAGATCACAAGTAGGCAGAGAGGCAGGCAGAGAGAGGGAGAGGCAGGTTCCTCACCAAGCAGAGAGCCTGATACAGGGCTGGATCCCAGGACCCTGAGATCACCAAAGGCAGAGGCTTTAACCCATTGAGCCACCCAGGGGCCCCTAAATGATCAGGTAACTTTTAAAGTGTTTTTTTCTCTTTGTGTCAATTATGACAAGTTTCTGACCATTTATTTTCCAAACTAGGGAATGAAAAATAGTTAATTCTTGTCTTTCCTGGAGACAGGAATTTCCTACTTCTACTATTTCCTACTTCTACTTAGAAGTCAAAATAGAAAAAATATTCTTATTCATTAGCTAACACGACTGTCAAGGGGGCAGACCACAGTCGGGAGAGATAGATTATCCTAAACCAGTAGAAGGTTAACTGTTTGCTCCTCCTTTCCCTTATGTTCTTATTAAGCAGTGAGAAAAAAAAATACAAAAATGAAGTGTGAAATTTAATCATCCAATGATTGAATCATACAATTTAATCTTATATTGGAATCTTCTTGGAAACACAGAGTAGACTTATCAATAACTGGTAAATTTTTTCTTACTACTTTCACTCAATAATCAAAAAGTAGTGATGACTGGAATGTGTTAATGCTTATTTTCATGACTTGTGTCTTTAATTACAAAGACCTTGGGACTAGAGCAGTAGCCTTTCTCTGGAATGGAGCTCTCAGATAATAGTATATTTGTGCAATCCATTTAGCTTTCCAAATTACAAAGTTGTGAGGAACTACGGAGCTAAGGAGCTACTCTAGGGCAGAACTGTTTTAAGTTAGAATTTTTTTCCTGACATACCAATAGATTTTTCTTTAATGGCAAAACAATCTTCCATTTAAGACATGGTAATTATATGCATATTGAATTTATCAACAGGGATTCTGCAGAGTCTTGTCATACAAGTGGCAGACTACCTCTGGTTGGAATGTTGGCTTCCCCACTTGTTATCTGAATGATCTTAGATTATTTAACCTGATTCTTGACTTCCTGATATATAAGAGGAATAAGATAATAACTGCCTTATAGAGTCAATGTGAGGAATAAATGAGTTAACACAAAGGGATTTAGGACAATGTCTATCCAGAGTAAACACTCAGTTTATGGTTAGTTGAATTTTTTTAAGATTTTATTTATTTGTCAGGGAGAGAGAAAGGAGAGAGAGCATGAGCAGGGGGAGTGGCAGGCAGAGGGGGAAGCAGGCTCCCTGCTGAGCAAGAAGCTTGATGCGGGACTCTATCCAAGGACCCTGGAATCAGGACATGAGCAGAAGACAGAGGCTTACCTGACTGAGTCACCCAGGTGTCCCTAGATGAATGTTTGTTTGTCTGTTTTGGATTAATTTTTTTTTAGAATTTATTTATTTATTTGACAGAGATCACAAGTAGGCAGAGAGGCAGGCAGAGAGAGGAGGGAAGCAGGCTCCCCACTGAGCAGAGATCCTGATGCGGGGCTCGATCCCAGGACCCTGAGATCATGACCTGAGCCGAAGGCAGAGGCTTTAACCCACTGAGCCACCCAGGAGCCCCTAGATTAATTTGTTTTTAAGCAGACATTTTTTACAAACAAGCTAGAGACTGGTTTTATAGTTTTATTCAGCATAATGTGAAAGATATCAAGATCATATATTCTAGCCCCACAAATGGTATTTTGTTTTATTCTATCCATATTTAGCCAAAAGCATAAAAGAGAGATTACTGTAACACTTAGAGTTTCAACAGTGATCAACTCTCTTAATTTCTCTCATTTATAGACAGCAGAAATCAGCTCAGAATCAATAAGTGATTTGCATAAGGGCACAGCTAGTAAGTAGTTTAGAATACCCACTCTGGCTTTTTGACTCCTAGTTTAGTGTTCTTTCCATTACACTCTAACAAACTGTAAGAACAGTAGCTAAAAGGAGTAAATCAAATAAGTCAACTGTTTACATGTGTGAAGCATTTAAGAAATCATTTAGGGGGTACATGGGTGGCTCAGTTGTTAAGCATCTGCCCTTGGTTCAGGTCCCAAGGTCCTGGGGCCGTGCCCTGCATCAGGCTCCCTTCTTGGCAGGAAGCCTGCTTCTCCCTCTACTCTCCCTGCTTGTGTTCCCTCTCTCCCTGTGTCTCTCTGTCAAATAAATAATTAATAAAATATTTTTTAAAATTTAAAAATGAAATCATTTAGATCTCACTTTTTTGTGTAATGAAGCATTAATCACTAAGATCAAATATTATGAAATTAACAGATCATTAGGATTGAGTTGTAATGGTTTACTTGATAAAAATTACTAGTCGCACTAAAAAAATCAACTCATTCAATAAATACTTACTATGTACCTTCTACTTGCCAGGCACTGGGCGAGGTGCTAGGGATGCAACAGTATTTAAATCAAACAAGATATGGTTTCAGTCTTCTTTCTTTCTCACAGGGAAAGAAAATTAACAAACGATCTGAAGAAAGTAAACTCAGTCCTTTGACAGGGAAAGCACAGGGCACTACAGGAGCAGACAGCCTGAGATGACAGCTCCAGTCAGCTACTAGAATACATCATCAGTCACAATAATAAGGATGCCGATTATTTTCTGGGTAGCTAAAGCCTTTGTTTACTAAAGTTATTCAGGAATACCGTGTGATTTTCTTCCAGTTAAACTACTTCTTAACCCCATCACACATATAAAGCCTACAAATAAAAAGCTTATCTTTGGATTTCCTACTCTGATCTTTTTCCTTCAGAATTTTTATTATGAAATCATTAGAATATGTGGTATTAAGTCCTTATACTATTTTACTCATAACTACTTGATCACAGTACTCAAATCCCAATCAAAATCAGAAATATAAAAAATGTGAAACTCCGTTGCTAACAGTATCTGCTGTAGACAAGAATATAGATATGAATATTATTGATTTCTAAAATGAAATGTGGTAAAATCTACATTTTCAACAGCAGAGTAAGATAAAATATTACATTGGAATAGACTGAGTAGCCACAAGACCAAAAAGGTGATCACACTACTGGGGCAGTAGGATCATACCACACAAAGCAATCATTAGTTCCCTAATGGACAGGAGATAGGAGTCCAGATGCTTACAGTGCAATGCTAACAATTTCAAGTATAAAGAGTCAAAAGAAATGCTTGTCCTTCCTTTTTTATTTTCTGTAATAGAATAATAAAAATCCACAGGACATTGGGAAATAAACATTTTAAATTATATAAAATAGAAAATCTTGCATTTCATTTTTAAAAAGCATACCATGAAACTGGATCTGTGATGTTTACAACTTAAGAAGTCACTTCTGGGTACACCTGGGTGGCTCAGTAGGTTAAGCCTCTGCCTTCAGCTTGGGTCATGGTTTCAGGGTCCTGGGATCAAACCCCCATTGGGCTCTCTGCTCAGCAGGGAGACTGCTTTCCCCTCTCTCTCTGCCTGCCTCTTTACCTACTTGTGATCTCTCTCTGTATTAAATAAATAAATAAAATCTTAAAAGGAAAAAAAAAGTCACTTCTGAAGTGTCATTTTAGGCCAGGCAGAAATCAAGAACATAAAATAACAAAAATGTTCATATGCCAGAAGAGGATACGATCTGATCTAAGCCCCAGAAAGAGAAGTCAAGGAGTAGTCTTCATAAATCAAAAGAATCAGGACTGGGAACAAGTTTCCTAAATGCAAAGAAACTTTAATTAACAATATTTATTAACATTGTTAGTAAGTATATTGACCCTGATGTGGAAGATACCTCAGGAAATTAAGCAGATACTGAGAACTCAACTTGATTAGAATCAACTGAATCAGAAAATTTGATAGAAAATATATAGACTTTGTAACTTATTAAAGACAACTGACAACTTACTTATATTTATATTTAGCCTCCAAAAATTCTTTGTGGAATTAGAAATCATATAGATAAAATGTAATATTTAGCAGCTAAAATTTTTAGTGAGTTAAACAACAAATTAAAATTTAAGACAGATTTTTCTAAAATATTTATATCTGAGGGTGACTGGCTGGCCCAGTCGGTTGAGGTCATGATCTCAGGGTGGTAGGATAGAGCCCCATATTGGGCGCCACACAGAGTCTGCTTATCCCTCTCACTCTGCCTCTAGCCCTACTCACCTGTCCTCCACCCTCTAAATAAGTAAATAAAATCTTAAAAAAAAAAAAACAAAACAAATGTATCTATACCCAATTCACAATTTTAAATTATCTTATTAAAATACTGTATAAGAAGAGCTACATTTTAGGGGCACCTGGGTGGCTCAGTGGGTTAAGCCTCTGCCTTCGGCTCAGGTCATGCATGATCTCAGGGTCCTAGGATGGAGCCCTGAATCAGGCTCTCTGCTCAGCGGGGAGTCTGCTTCCCCCTCTCCCTCTGCCTGTCTCTCTGCCTACTTGTGATCTCTCTCTCTCTCTCTCTCTGTCAAATTAACAAATAAAAAATCTTAAAAAAAAAAAAAAAAGAAGAGTTAGGGGCGCCTGTGTGGCTCAGTGGGTTAAAGCCTCTGCCTTTGGCTCAGGTCAGAATCCCAGTGTCCTGGGATCGAGCCCCACATTGGGCTGTCTGCTCCGCGGAAAGCCTGCTTCCTCCTCTCTCTCTGCCTGCCTCTCTACCTACTTGTGATCTCTGTCTGTCAAATAAATAAATAAAATCTTTAAAAAAAAAAAAAAGAAGAGTTACATTTTAAATCTGTGTGTATAGTG
>NC_081559.1:160987078-161073508 GCF_022355385.1 Mustela nigripes
CTCTCTGCCTACTTGTGATCTCTCTCTCTCTCTCTCTGTCAAATTAACAAATAAAAAATCTTAAAAAAAAAAAAAAAAGAAGAGTTAGGGGCGCCTGTGTGGCTCAGTGGGTTAAAGCCTCTGCCTTTGGCTCAGGTCAGAATCCCAGTGTCCTGGGATCGAGCCCCACATTGGGCTGTCTGCTCCGCGGAAAGCCTGCTTCCTCCTCTCTCTCTGCCTGCCTCTCTACCTACTTGTGATCTCTGTCTGTCAAATAAATAAATAAAATCTTTAAAAAAAAAAAAAAGAAGAGTTACATTTTAAATCTGTGTGTATAGTGTGTACAGAGAGATATACACACATCGGTTACCTAAAGACAAAGAAATATGAAACTGTCTTCAAATTTCCACTGGTTGTAGTAATTTGTTCAACAATAGAACTTAGCTCTTTCTTGCTTCTATTCTATAAATGGAATATGCTACCCCCAATCATTTTCGGAAAGTGGTACATTATAAATAATCCGGTAAACTTTGTTATTTAAGAAACCAAATCCAGGGGCACCTGGGTGGCTCAGTCATTAAGGGTCTGCCTTTGGCTCATGTCATGATCCCAGGGTCATGGGACCAAGCCTGCATGGCACTCCCTTCTCAGTGGGAAGCCTGCTTCTCCCTCTCCCACTCCCCCTGCTTGCGTTCCCTCTCTCACTGTGTTTCTCTCTGTCAAATAAATAAATAAAATCTTAAAAACAAACAAAAAGACCCAACCCAAAACTAACTGTTGAGAAAAAAAAAAACCAACAACAATCTTTTCTAGCTAGTCCAAATTTGTCACAATGCTGATACTGAGCCTAGATTAAACAAATGGAGGGGCACCTGGGTGGCTCAGTTGGTTAAGCAACTACCTTTGGCTCAGGTCATGGTCCTGGAGCCCCAACACTGAGTCCTGCATCAGGCTCCCTGCTCAGCAGGGAGTCTGCTTCTCCCTTTGACCCTCTCCCTTCTCATGTTCTCTCTTTCATTCTCTCTCTCTCAAATAAATAAATAAAATCTTTAAAAAAAAAAAGAAAACAAATGGAATCTATGATTATAGTTCTGGAATTTTAAAAAGTATTTAAATGAAGTACATGACTTATGAGGATTTACTGACTGAGATTCTCATTCTGAATAACAACCTATGTCTAAGAAGTTACTTTTATGTCTTCTTAGTAATCATTAAGTAAATTTTACTTAATCTGCTCATATATGATCTTCACTAAATTAAAAGATTGAAATTATAGAGTAAATTCAATAGAACTTCTGAAAATATTTTATTTATATTTCATTTCAGTCAAATACTTATTTTCCAAATCTATAAGGCCATCTGTCTCAAGTTTAAAATTTGTAATATTACTTGGAAAACTATATGTAAAAAGTGATTGAAGAACATTTCAACACAGAGTGATGAAATGCACAATTTTCAAAGGTTACATGAAACAGTTAAATACATATATATAACATTAAAAACTCTTTATTTAAAAACACTTACTAAAATGGGAAAATGTGACACAGCAAAATAAAATTTTTTCCAAACTCATCACTTTAAAGAATACAGACATAGATTATGATATATACAAAAGAGGAAATAAATCACCATCTGTTATTAATGGGAAATGTTGCATGCTTTCAAAATAGCCATAATTTTAAGTCAGACAAAACGTTGTTTATGGGGAATGCTTCTTTTATTTGAGAGTCTCTTTAAAGGCGTTTTAAATTCCGCTTACTCTGGGCACTTCCTGGAAGAGCATCTTTTCTAGTTCTTGGCTTTGCTGCTCCTCTACTACATTCTTCAGACCCATGATAAGCACACAAACATAACACACAAAAGTCAAAACCACAGGCTGTGCGGCTACACAGTCCCCTTTTTTTATATGGCTGGTACTTAGCAGGGGATTGGCACCTGGGGCAAGGTTTTAAGGCTTCATCAATAAATAGTGTTTTGGCAACCTGCAGTGAGAGCATACACACTAAATCTTCCAATTTCATCCAGAGAATCACTTTATTTCAAACTCTAAATATTTATTTCTAATAACTTATGAGAAATACTCACCTTAACATATTCTTCCTGTTTACTACTTAAGGGGGTAACAGAAGAACTTGCTATAGGTGTCAAAACTTCTCCCCAAGGAGAAAATGTTGAAACTTCTCCTTTTTGAAAACCTGGTATCTTAGCCTGAGCTTGCACGGATCTTAAAGCTGATCGATTTAAAAGATGGAGCCTAGTGGCGGCATCCTCAACATTTACTCTAGCTCCCTGCAGTAAAGGAGAAGAAGGGTCAGTACCGTAATATCAAAAGTTCCAGAACAGTTTTCTGATGCACGTGTATTTAAACACCGAAAGGGATTTCACACTAAATTCTACTAGAATTTTCTCCCTAAAACTTTCCTTTTTCCTTTCCTTTTTAGATGAAAAATCTCTCATCTAACATTTAAATGTCAAAGAAATATAGAGGAACGACGTTAAAACAATAAATGTTAGCTTTAAGCTTGCATGATGGGTTATTTTTCTGATTAAGGCATGGGTTGGCAAACTTTTCCAAAAAAAGGCCAAATAGTGTATATTTTACATTTTGCAGGCCAGATAGTCACAGCTACTCAACTGCCATTTTAGCAAAAGAAGCTGTAGTGGTATGTAAATGAAAGGGCAAGGCTGTGTTCCAAAGCAGCTTACTTTAAAAACAGAAATGATGGACAGGATTGGCCCACAGACTGGAGTTGGCCAAACCCCTCTTTTAAGTCAAGGTTTGTTTTTTTGTTTTTTTGGTTTTTTTAACTTTTAATTTTTTTAAAGATTTATTTTTTCAGTGTTCCAAGATTCATTGTTTAAGTTTAAGAAGGGGCAAATCTTTGTAAAGTTTGCTATGGGGAATCATGGAATTCTTTGAAGGTTTCTTACCTTAGCCACATGTCAGAAGAATAATGGGCCTGATTAGACCATGAAATCTAATTATTTTAGTTAGTTTTTACAATATGTTTAAGTACTGGAATCATTTTTATACTTACATTTTAATTAAAAAATCTTTGGTATTTTAAAAAGAGAAAAAAGGTATCTCTTCTCTAAACTGGATTTCCACATTACTTAAATATTCAGCCTAGAAATATTTTCAATAAGCCCTCTATTTTGTTCAGGTTGATAATGGAAAAATACAAGGTTTTGGTTTCTTTTTTTTTTTTTTTTTTTTAACAAATTGGCATTCTTGAACATTTCTCAAAATAAAATGTACTGAGAGTGAATTTCCTCATGTGTCTACCTAAAACTGTGCTTCCTCTCCCTTGATAGTTTCCCTTTGCCACAATTGGCTCCTAAAAGGAAGGTGAGAAAAAAATAAGAGAAATTATAGAATGATAAATATAGGAAATAAGATTAGCTGGTTGTGAAAAATTCTGTGATTAACAGTTAAAACAACATAGGCATTAAGTGTAATGGATGAATATTGGTTTTCTAAAAATGGAATGAATACAAATGAACTTTTTCAAGGACTCCATACATCTCTTTATAGGACATTTGTATAAATAACTTGCAGCCTAGGACACAAAAACACGACACAACAGCATACCAAAATTTTGATGATTTCGATGTGGTTGGTAAACACAGTGATTGTGTATGAACCAATAAAATGAATAGAGATACATTGTTGAAACACATTTCAGCTACAGAATATTCATTTATTTAACAAATATTTATAGAACTCCTAAAGGTGCCAAGTGAATAAAACAGTCTAAACCCAGGCCTCCTAGAGTTTAAAATGTGTGCTTCCATCTCTGAGCAAAGGAGGCAAAGCAGGCAACCAAGGCACATATTCGTGAGGGCGAAAATTTTTCAAAGTCACATCATGTTACAGGAAGATATTTAAATGGAGTCCCTGTATGGTTGTTCATTTCCATGGTTATAAGAGAACAGTGAGGAGTACAGTAAATTAAGAAATTCGATGGAAAAGGCGTATCCCCATTCTAACACTCATTCTTACGGCTGCAAAGCAAATAGATGAAATTGAGATCCTATGACACCTAGCTGGTGTTTGCCTTCTAATTTTTATACATAAGGAGATTTCAGAGACATTACACAAGTATGAGGAAAACCTCAAACAACTTTGTCTTGTAATGTTTCTGTTTGGGTCAATGATACACATTAAGATAGTTTATGTGGAAAGCAACGGGTCCGTATCAGAATAGGGTGGCAAAGTGCACCAGGAAGGATGTCTCTAGAGAGAGGAAGGAACAGGAAGAATACCTGATTTGTCTGGACTTACACAGAGGAGATTTCCAGTTCTGGTGGATAATAGGAGATGAATCGGGGATCTGTACAGAGAAACACTAAGCAAAACAAAAGAAAGAAACTAGGCAATTATTAACTCTGGAAAAAAAAAGTTATATAGAAAAAAGGTGTAATCATAGTGTACTGCATGTTTCAGCTATCAAAACTCATGTCAACACAGTCTTAATAATGTCAGCACCTAATTCTGATTCACTCCCAAATAGTGGTGTGGTTACATTAGTGAGACAGGAGAAAAGGAGAAAGGAGTTCAGAGAGACGGGTCGGTGGGTGGGGAGGTAGTGGTATAAGTGGTGAGAAGTTGGAGAACAAATTCTTAGGAAAAAAAAAGCCAAGAAATAGCAGGAAAGGCATGCTATTTAGAAATGTAGAGGCAAATCTGAAAAGGAACAAATGAAGAACTGAAAGTGATTAACTTGGGGCAAGAATCAAAGGTAGGAAGAGACAGGCAAGAGATTGTGTTTTGTTATAAGCCTTGTAGCCCAATTTGACTTCTTAAACCATGTACTTGTTTTACTTTAAAAAAAAATTAAAAAGCAAACCATAATAAGAGAAAAAGGTTCAAGTAAGGAAAAAGTATAGTCCTTTAAAGTTGGAACAAAGAAGTGGTGGCCAGGAGATGAAGACAGAATATTTTATCTAGAATTACCTTAAGTGTTGCCAAACATAACCACATTTCTTTCCTTGTAGGATGTACAATGGACATGGAGCTAACAGTTTAATATTAATAGATGCTTGCTTAAAAATTTTTCGGGGGCGCCTGGGTGGCTCAGTTTGTTAAGCATCTGCCTTTGGCTCACATCATGATCCCAGAATCCTGGGATCCAGCCCCACTCTGACTCCCTGCTCAGCAGGCAGTTGGCTTCTCCCTCTCTCTCTGCCTGCTTCTCCCCATTTGTACCCTCTCTCTCTCTCAAATAAAGAGATAAAATCTTCAAAAAAAGTATCTTTTTAAGGGGCTTCTGGGTGGTTCAGTTGGGTAAAAGTCTACCTTCAGCTTATGTCATGATCCCAGGGTCCTAGGATCCAGCTCCTGGATCCAGTGATCCACTGGCTCACTGCCCAATGGGGAGCCTACTTCTCCCTCTCCCTCTGCTGCTCTCTCTCAAATTAATATATAAAATCTTTTAAAAAATTATTTTTTAAAGTAAGTCCTTAGCACATAGAGCAGCACTCTAAAAAGATCAGAAGTTAAGAAGGCAATTTATATTTTCTCGATTATAAGCTCCCAGGGCCAGAAGCTGCAGCAGTTAAATGGCCAGGAACTGTAAACTATAAGGCAATATCATAGGTAAAAAAAGGTAAAAACTTTTCTTCAAAGTAAAATGGAAAGTCAACATTTTAGTTAGGTGCAGTCCCTGATATTTCATCGTAATGAGAAACCTACCAATCTGTATCTAGGTATTAATGTTTGTTTAAACTATGTGTCAGCTCAATTATCATATTTTGTCAAATTAGAAATTTACTTACGTCATGAAATGCTTTTTACTAAAACAAGGAGAAGAGAGTGAACTCTTGTGGTTTCTCTTAATACTGATGGCCAAGAAAGGTCTGAAAGTTGCATATACAGCACACATGGTTGCCAGAGTTATGAGATGTCTAGGACACAAAGTAGTGTTGCTCGGAAGAATTAATCAGCTTCTGCAGAACTTTTCCTGTCAATTCAAAGCTGGTTCTCCAATCTTCAAGAAAATACAAGCTTATGATGCTTTACCAGTGCTTGTCTGCCACACTCGCTCACTTCCAGGCCTTCCTCGATGCTGCGGAAACGCTCCTCCCCATCTTCACTCGGTAAGGCACTCACTCCTCCTTCAGGTCTCAGCAGAGTTGTGCTTCTTCTGAAAAGCCTTCTCTTGATTCCCAAGTATCAAATGCCCCTTTAAAATGTCCCGGTAGAAAAAACTCTGGGTTGCCCCTAACACACCTGTATTATAATCACCTGCTTATTTATATCACCCATGGGGCATGAGCTCCAAGAGAGTGGGCACCACTTCAGAAAGGTTCACCATTGTAATCTGAGCAATTGGCACATAGTATCCACTCAAAAGACTAGATAGAAAATGTTATAAGGACATCTAATTACAAATAGGATCCAGCAGAGCACTGGTATTCAAACCCTGCTAACAGCACACACACTTCAACAACAAACCCTAGGATGCTCTTGATGCTGGGCAGTCTACTTCACTTATGGACTGGAAGGAGTTTGGGAGAGGTAAAACATTCATGAGTGAATGTTTGCTAAATGAAAAATGGTTAAAAGATAGCAGGAAAACCAAATTGGGTTGTCTGGCAATTTGCGATTATTATTTTTACAAATCCATTTGAGAAAAGTATTGTATACATTACCTCAGAATCTGCTTTCAGTTGTGAGATATAGAATTTCCTCCTCCGATTTGCTTTTTTATCTTGAACAATAATTTCACGCCAATTTCTGCTCACTTTCCAAACACTACAACAAAATCATTGGTCTTTATAGTGCATATATTCCACAAAATTAACATTTTTTGCATATGGAAATTAATAAGAAAAACTTGTTTTAAAGATTTTGGACAGTGGGGCGCCTGGGTGGCTCAGTGGGTTAAGCCGCTGCCTTCGGCTCAGGTCATGATCTCAGGGTCCTGGGATCGAGTCCCGCATCGGGCTGTCTGCTCAGCAGGGAGCCTGCTTTCCTCTCTCTCTCTCTGCCTGCCTCTCCATCTACTTGTGATTTCTCTCTGTCAAATAAATACATAAAATCTTTAAAAACAAACAAACAAACAAACAGCAAACAAACAGAAAATCTCAATTTTATATCCAGTGATTGCCCATCAATAACTTTGGCTATACAAATTATGAAAGAAAAGATAATCTCTCAGCTGCTAATCTGGTCTTTTTTATTACTCTAACTTAAATCATTCAAAGGGAATAAGATCAGACAATTACAAAAAGGCCGCTTGCTGTTAGGGAGGTAATACTGTCCTTCCGGTTACTGTGGCCACTTCAATTGCCTTGCCTCTCCCTAAGCCAGTACATGTGTCTTGTATCAGATTGATGGGAAGGAAAAAGCAGAAAGTCACCTGTTAATGGGGCAGAAAGGAGCTATGCAATTGGTTATTTGCCACAGTTATTTCAACTGACCATAATCTCTCACATTACTGAGAATCAACTCTGCTAACATTATACACGCATTCTGCAGTACAAGTACTATGCATTTGGAGGGCTGTGGAGAAGAGGTAATTAGAAAAATATGACCGAATATCACCTGTTCCCACAAGCGAGCACCCAAAAGTATCACACAAGTTTTTAACTGGTCTCTATCCAAATACTACAGCATATAAAAATAAACTTCCTATATTTCAGCCATCTCCTTGATTTCTTTTTTTTTTTTTAAAGATTTTATTTATTTATTTGACAGACAGAGATTACAAGCAGGCAGAGAGGCAGGCAGAGAGAGAGGAGGAAGCAGGCTCCCCGCTGAGCAGAGAGCCCAATGTGGTGCTCGATCCCAGGACTCCGAGGTCATGACCTGAGCCGAAGGCAGCGGCTTAACCCACTGAGGCACCCAGGCGCCCCTCTCCTTGATTTCTTAAACAATTTTTCTCATTCAAACATTCTTTAAAAGGCATATACATTCAGGTACACTACGTCCCACTTGGATTACACCAAGTACATTCTGGATCAAGTTTATTTAGAAAGGCCTTAAATCTTAATATGAGTTTGTGAGACAGTATTAGATTGGAAAACAGAGGGCTCGGGGCACCTGGGTGGCTCAGTCAGTTAAGTGTCTGACTCTTGATTTCAGCTCAGGTCATGCTCTCAGGGTCTTGGGATCAAGCCTGGCATTGGGCTCCACACCCAGCGTGAAGTCTGCTTAAGATTCTCTCTCTTTCTGCCCCCGCCCCTACCTCTCCCTCTCTTAAAAAAAAAAAAAAATCAGAGGGCTCAATTATAGACCTAGATATATTCTTATCTCCTTGAATGACTGTTGGCAGGTCACTTAAATTCTCTAGAACACAGTTTCCTCATCTTCAAAATATGTGATTAGACTAGATGTCTCAAAAGACTTCCAGCTCTGAAATTCTACAATTCTCTACAATGGCCTACAAATAATTTGTTGAGGAAAGGTGAAGAAGGGCTTTAATAGAAGTAGTAGCCATAAAACCAGCAAGGATTCTATGACCCAACTCTTGACATATCTCTATCAAAAATCAAATTCACAAATGCTCCTGCATACCCTTCCCCAGCTGTTGCCTTGCAGAAGTCCTGTTCTACAGACTTCCCTCCTTCCTAGCCATGGCATTCCCAAGGGTCTAGTGTTCGGATAGTCTTGCAACTCCCCCAAATTGCCAGTATGAACACAGTCTCATTTTAGTCTTTGTAACCCTAGTTCCTGTCCTCAGTCCTCCTAAATATCTGTTTCTCTTCATGTAGCAGCATCCAATATACTAGAATTCTTGTTAACAAAAATTCTTCAGTTTCTAATTCCTTGAAATTCCCAAAAGTAACCACGTTACACAGCCCTGTTAGCAATGAAAATGCACTAATCCATATTCCCTCGGTTTCTGAGACAACCAAGCCCTAAAATGAAAGCTAACCATCATTTTGGATTCTAGAATTTAGATTAAATAATTAAATGGTATCTTTTGTATGTTATCATTTCTTAGTTACCATAATACTTTGCATTATTTCTGGCCAAGTGTCATAACTTTAATACAATTTGCAATCTGAAATCAAGATATGAACTGTTAAATCATTAAATAACTTTTGTGTAATATAGCTTACCATCTTGCAAATTTAAAGTTCAACATTTAGAAACACTCTTCCCAAATGACAGTGACATGAACTTTATCCAGAAGACTACATTGATGCTTCTAAAAGAGGATTTCATTTTTTTTTAGAGATTTACTTATTTATTTTAAAAGAGAGAGAAATAGAGGTTGTAGTGGAGGGGCAGGGAGAGAAAATCCCCCAGAAGACTCCCCACTGAGATCAAAGCCCAAGACAGAGCTCCACCCCACAACCTGACTCCAGCCCAAACCAGGAGTTGGACCCCTACCCAACTGAGCCACCCAGGCACCCCTAAAACAAGAATTTAAACAGAACTAACCCTATTAGGAAGCTCAGTAAACCACTCTTAGGAAGCTCACAAAACACTTTGATAAAGACAGAAATAATAAAACGTAACAAATAAAAAACAGGACAACTACTCAACTCATAGAAAAGCTTTCCAACTTTAAAAAAAAAAAAAGTGTCAAGAAGTTTTACTTCAGAAAAAAAATTTTATTTCTTACCTGCATAGGTTTTCTGCAGTCAAGGAACCTAAAACCATAGCAAGAATATGTTTTAAATTTCTGTATTTTAATTCTGTTAAGATGTCCAGCTTTTCTATACCCATTTTCTTGCCAATCAGTCCTGCAAGGACACACTGTAGTATGGCTATTTGCCCCCCTTCCTTCTCTTCTAACCATTCATGAGCACCAGTTTGCTGGAATCTTTTTCTTTTGTTTCTCATAAAGAGCTCGTGCACTAACTGCAAGGCTGGGGTCTTTGATAAATTCTTAAAGCTTAAAATATCATTGTAACTGCTCAGCTGACTCTCCGAGGTGTCTGAAGCAGCTGCTGGTGTTGCTTCCAAGTCAGAGTCCCTCTCTGTCTCAGATTGTGAGCTTTGTTCCTGAAGCGTGGACAATCTTCTCAGCCTTCGAAGATGTCTTGACTTTTTTATGGTGTCCTCCACTTTGACCGTTCCCTTTTGTTTCCAAAGTTCTCGAAAAGAACCCTCCTGGTCAGAGAGGGAATCTTCCGATTTATCCAAACAAAGTGAGTTAAAACCACTATCTTCAGGTGTTGAAATATTGCCCTTCACTTCAGCTGTAGGAGAGAGCCTTTGACTTGCATTAAATTTAATGTTTGCTACAAGACTACTTACTGGAGTCACACATAAGTTCTCGTTTGTTCCATAAGATGTTGCACTAGCAGAGGAGCCCAGAAGTTTGGGGTATATATTCTCATCATTAATAAATAGACTGCTATCACTAAGGTCATGTGTGATAGAGTCTTTAAAACTATTACCCTGAATTGGAGATATACATTCAACCTCAAATAGGCTACAGTCATCTTTGGAATCATCAACTGTGGAAGTCTTCTGTTGAGAAAAATTAAGTCTCAATTTTTGACTGCTGGCGGTTGCTTCTTCTGTTTTCAAAGAACTAGTAACTAAAGGACTAAAACTGGTTTGTCTTGGAAAACTTGAAGCACTGCCTGGAATATTTTTTTCTAAGTGGAGAACCTGGCTTATACTATTTTCTAGAGAACTATTTTGTGATTCAAAGTCCCCCTTTAGGAGAGAGAAAGATATGTCCAACCTTCTACGCAGTAAACGTTTTTTTCCACTGACTTTAGGGGTTTCACAAAGTTCTGGAGTTTTATCATTCTCCTTCCTAGAAAAGAAAAATCTCTTTTTTTGAGTTGGAGATTCTAAAGTATGAGTTAAGCCCAGATTTGAAGTTTCAGGATGTTCCTGGATTAATGTTGGACTTTTTTCTTTCTCTCCAAAAAATTCTTTATCTGTATTCTCAAAGTTACAAGGTTGTAAGAGCTCATTGTAGCCACTATCTTGAAATGAAGATGTGGAGCAAAAGTCTCTGAAGCTGGAGTATTTGAAATTGACAGCAGGACGGTCCACCTTATTTCCCGCTCCAGGGCAAGCTTGACTTGAATGTCTCTCTGACATCTTCAAATCTGTTTCTACAAAGGGAAAACAAATTTTATTCTTCCTTTGAAATGAGTAGTCTAGCAGCTTATACCAAAATATATTACTTGTTAGGAATATGAAAAACAACAGAAAATGTATGGCAATAAGAAAAGTTACTTTAAAAAATAAATCTAGGGGGTGCCTGGGTGGCTCAGTTGTTAGGTGTCTGTCTTCAGCTCAGGTCATGATCCCAGGGTCCTGGGATGGAGCCCCACATGGGGGGTTCCTGTTCAGCGGGGAGTTTGCTCCTCCCCCTGCCTGCTCCCCCTGATAGTACGCTCTTTCTTGGTCAAGTAAATATATAATATCTTCTAAAAAATAAATAAAAAATAAATCTACTCTACTATATACTCATTTGTATATTACTTTACCCAACTTTTAGCATCACAAAAACCAAAATATGGGAGTTATACATATTCACAGACAATTCGATTAAACATAGTCTAAGTGCTACGCACAAATATTTTCTTAAACTACAGAAAAATCTGGCTGCATCATTTTTAGATTTTATTACCTTATGATTTTAACAGTACATAATAATAGTTTCAATATTCTAGCTTATTCATACTGGCCTATATCTAGTCAGCTGGATATTTCCCTTCAAAGTTCTGGTATTTAAGTAAAGCTGTTTAAAAAACTTTTATGCCAGGGGTGTTGGGGGTCTCAGTGGGTTGGGCCTCTGCCTTCGGCTTGGGTCCTGGTCTCAGGGTCCTGGGACGGAGCCCTGCATCGGGCTCTCTGCTGGGTGGGGAGCCTGCTTCCCCCTCTCTCTCTGCCTGCCTCTGTCCCTGCTTGTGATCTCTATAAATAAATAAAATCTTAAAAAAAAAAAACTTTATGCCAATTTTTGAACATGTTTTTGGAAATGTGTCATGTTCATGGATTAATGAACATAAGTGCTGCCACTAGATTTGACTGCAACTTGACCAAGCAATGCCAGGATAATGTTATTCATACTTTTAACATAGGCCTCTCACAGATATCCAATCCCCATGACCATTCTCAAGGTCTGAGCTCCCAGATGCATTACTTTGCAAAGACTCTTTGGCTGATTGATTAATTACTAATACATTCTTCTTGAGCTAACCAAAATGAACCAGCGCCTCAGAGATACAGGGCCATCACAAACCTAGCATATTATTCTTGTCTCATTTTCTAAATTTTAAGACATCAGGTCCAGTTGCAGGCTTGAATTCACAGGTAACAGGCAACTCTTTGTGGGAAACTCAACCTTAATAATATTCTTGAAATTACAAGCATAGAATTCAAGTAAATTACTTTGTAATTACTTAATGAGTTACCCAGTAATTATATGTGTAAGGAACAACACTAGGAAATCCTCCTCAACCTTCTCTTTTTTTTTAATTTACTTTTTCTCTTTGATTTTTTTTCTCCTCAGCGTTTTGTTCTTTTCAGCAGTCAACTCCTGTATTTTATTTTTAAATTTTTTTATTAATTATTTTTATTAACATATAATGTATTATTTGCCCCAGGGATACAGGTCTGTTCCTCAACCTTTTCTTAACAGTATTATCACGTTCCTTCTTTTTCAAAACTCAAATCTTAAAGGGTGTGAAGGGAAGAAAATTATCATAGTTTCTGGTATTTCTCCAGATTATTTAAAGAACACTAAGAAAACTGTCATTCTTTCAAAGTTTTCTCCAGACCAAATGCATGATTTTTCTCTATTGAAAGATCCTGGGAAAGTATATTTTAGTTGTCTATAATGGGGAAAGTAATATACTTATGCCTAGGTTAAATAAGAGCCTAAGTGAATGAGTTTATATTTATGAATGAGTAATATATTTATGCATAGTAATTAAGTGCTTAAGTGAATGAGTTCTTTAAAACAACAACAAATGCTATTTCAACCACAAAACAAGATTTTTTATGGTAAAATAATCATGGGATGATTACTACTGGACAAAATATCTAAGTGTTTTTCAACCTTTTAAACTTATATTCAATTATGCTAAATCTCATACATGTTATTTTCTGATTTAGATCACCAGAGATCATAAGAATGACTGCTGTCTTCTGTACGTGCTTACCAGCCAAGATAATCAAACTTTGCTTTCTATAACTTGTATTATGCTTCAAGACAATTTTGTTTTCCAAATATTAAGTTAATGACATATAATGAGCTTTCACATTGCACCTCCACCCATGAATATTTCCTTTTCTTTGAGAATCAGTCTACAAAGCAAGTTAAAATTAGGTCGGGAAATCCTTAAATTTTAGAGCAATTGTAACTATTCTACCTTACCACTAGGTGTCTCACCATGCTAGAATTTGGGAAACAAGCAAATTGTTAGAATGGGAAGGCAGATAATCCTCTCCCCCTACCACCCATAAGCCACTTGATATAAACATACACATGTAAAGAAAAAAAATAATTTTTTTCTGTTCATCTATCCATCTGAAATTACCTCCAATGTGCTTTCTCTTCTGTCATCAAGCCCATCTTTTTATTATCCCAAGACGTTGGTCAAACAAAACTTGATTCTTCAAAACTTAATTTTTAAATCATTTAAAAAGACTCGTGCAAAATTTTGAAATGACCATTGACTTACTTAATTTTACTGATTCAACAGCTCACTAATTAATCAAATGAGCCTCCTTGGTACTCATATTTTAAACACCAGGCTCCTGAGTGTTGAGAACACATCTCTATTTGTTGTCAAAAAAGAAAAAATTGGCAAGAATATGGAGAAACAGGAACCTTCATGCACTGCTGCTGGGAATGCAAATCGGTGCAGTCACTGTGGAAAACTGTATGGAGCTTCCTTAAAAATTAAAAATAGGACTATCATATGATCCAACAATTCCACTTCTGGCTATTTATCTAAAGAAAATGAAAACACTAATTTGAAAAGATAAATGTACCTCTATGTTCATTGCAACATTATTTACAAGAGCCAAGATATGGGAGAGACCTAAGTGTCCATTGATAGATGAACTGATAAAAAAGCGGTACATATATGCATTGAAATATTACTCGGCCATAAAAAAAGAATGAAATCTTGCCCTTTGTGACATGAATGGACTCATAAAATCTTACGTTAAGTGAAATGAGTCAGACAAAAACAAATACCGTATGATTTCACTTACTGTGGAATCTGAGAAACAAAACACACAAACAAACAAACAAACAAAAAGATACAGGGAACAAATCTAAAGTTGCCAGAGGGGATGGGAGTAAAGGGTGGTCAAAATAAGTGAAGGGAATTAGAGGTACAAACTTCCAGGTATAAAATAAATAAGCCTTGGGCGCCTGGGTGGCTCAGTGGGTTAACTTCGGCTCAGGTCATGGTCTCAGGGTCCTGGGATGGAGTCCCACATCGGGCTCTCTGCTCAGCAGGGAGCCTGCTTCCCCCCCCCCCCCCCCCCCCCCGCCTGCCTCACCATCTACTTGTGATCTCTCTCTGTCAAATAAATAAATAAATAAAATCTTTTAAAAATATATATAAAATAAAAATAAATAAGCCTTGGGAATGTATACACCATAAGGAATACAATGAATAATATTGTAGTAACTTAGATAATAACTAGATAATCATACTAGAGTACTTATATATATTATATAATAATTATAAATATCATATTAGAAATATAACTAGGTAACTACTAGACCTATCAAGGTGATCATTTCATAATGTATAAAAATATAGAATTGCTATGCTGTCACCTGAAACTAATGTAATATTGTATGTCAACTATAATTCAATCTAAGACCACTTGTTAAGTTAGAGAATGTAATACTTACTATTTAACTATATTAAAACCAAATTTTCATTTGTTAAAGTGGAAAATCTTACCATCAGTAAGTCTTGAGTTCTTAGATGTCAGTTAGGTGAGTTTCCAAACAAGAAAATCTTTCACTTTGCCTTTAAAACTCATGCCAAAGTATTACCAATTCAAAACTCTAGTTTGGACAATTGCAGCAGCGTGATGACCGCTCAGATTTGAAAGGTACGTAAAGTACATACCGCACGGATTATTCCAAACACATGAAAAGGCCTAAATCATTCTGAGTTTCTTTCAGCTTTCCAGATTAACGGTAATTTCAATATCCCTGTCCTCTCCAGCTAGTCTGGGAACTGAGGAACCTTCCCAAATTCGGGTTTTCTGAAAATGCAGTGGAAGCCGCAGCGCTGTCCTTTACTCCCCCAAGGTGCTATCAGAGGGTGGGGGGTTAACGGTCTCACCAGGGCGTCCTTTGGCCCGGTTCGTCCCTCCTGGACCTTCTCAAGGCCCAGCTGGCGGGGGAACTGGGGGTCGCCTCGGCTCCGCCTCCAGGACCCAGAACGCCACCGAAAGGCGGAGGGTGGGTGGGCGTCCCCTGGAGCCGAGCGAGCCGGTAAGAGATCGGCTTCCGGGCACCTCTCTAGTCCCAGCACCTGGAAAGCAAAGTGGGGCCGGACCCGGGGCCGCCCGGAAGCCCGCACACACTGGGGCCCTCCACTCCCGCCCACCTGGAGACCGAGACGCACCCGCACCGACCGGGCGGCGGGGCCAGGAGGGAGGGGAGACAGGCAGCCACCGCTGGGAGCGCCGGGCAGGAGCCGCCGCCTCGCCCCCAGGGATGCCCGGCTATGGCAACCCCCACGCCACGTTCGCGTGGGGCCGCCGCGTTTCCCTCCTTCGGTTTGAACTGCCCGCCTTGAGTAACCGCTACGCGCCGCCCCGCCCCGCGCCGCCCCTTCCTCCGCCTCCGCGGCGCCCCCCGCCGGCCGCCCCGCGACCCGCAGGCCCAGGCCGGGTCCCCGCTTCCCCCGAGGAGGTCTCGTCCTCCCTTTTCCCACCCTTCCACCCCTACCCAAAGCTCAGCCGGGCTTTCTAACTTCATGGGCTCCGCCTCTCCCCATTCTCACCCAGGGGAGCATTATATAGAAAGGCCACTAATCCTGTAGTGGGTCCTGCATTAAAAATAATGCAGGCGAGTATTCACTTGAAAATGTTCGTTGAGATATAAAAACCGAATGACGCCTTTTTAGCAGTAGAGCTATACACAGGATGAGGTCTGAAGGGCATGACTAACTTGGTTACAGCATCTCTACACGGGGTTATGCTTGATTATGCTAGATGGGATATTTTATATTATTCACCGGACACCTACTCTATGCAAGGCTCTCTTGGCAGCTTCCTCCTAGTCTCCTTTTTCTGGCTTCTTTTTCTCTGCCTTTTCCCTAAACGAGACGGCCTACCTCAGCATTTGTTTGTTTGTTTAACTTTACCATTTTGTGCTTACATAATTCTTATGCAGAACCTCTCCCATCACTTTTAAGCCAATAATAGCAGCTACCACCACAGTCCTCCGACTGGATATTTCTTTCTCTGTCTGGATGCCCTTTAGTTACCCAAAATGAAATTTATCCAAAATCAAACTCACTAACACTAAGTTCTGCCAGTCACTACTTGAGGTACTGGGAATACAAAGATGAACACAGCACAGTTATGACCTTAAGGGGCTCACAAGCACCGTAATAGAGGGATGTAGTAGCACCAAGGAAAGAGGATCAACTAACCCTAAGGAAGGAGAAGGGATAGGGCTAACTTTATAAAGACCATGATTTGAGGTGGATTTTGAGATGAATGACAATGTAAAAGTCAGACAACAGGTGATTTCAATTTCAAAATGTGCAAGAGCAGGAAACTTGGAATAGCTGGGCAAACTCTAAATAGTTTGTTCTACCTAGAAATTCAGATTTATTTCAAGAAAGGGGCAAAAAAGGTTTTTTTGAGAAGGGGAAGAAGCCAAGTCAAGGAGAATTTCAGATGCATTTGAAAGTCTGTTGATCCTCTAGGCATTGCAGAGCATTTTAATTTTAGAAAGATCACTCTGGTGGCAGAAGGGAGAGTGGAAGGAAAAGAGGTGAGGGTGGTTGCATTGCATGAGGGTGGGAGCTATTGCATGACTCTGGAAGCCAGTGGGGTTGGAGAAGAACCTAGACTCAACATATTCTGTTAGCAGAATCAAGTGCATGGGGGCAGGGATTGAGGAAGCACAGAGGTCAGATTTGGAAGAAAATAAGATTAATTTAGTATGAGGTTGTTATGTTTCAGGTACCTGTAGGACTTAAGGTAAGGAACTGGTGAATTATACATGCTTCAAGATAGCACCTCTCTAGAAGACACCCACATGTACCAAGAGTGAGTAGTGCCCTCTCTAGCTCTTCAAACAAATCTCTATTACAGCCATTTTGCCCTTGCCCCATGACAGCATTTGCAATCGTTGTTCTCTGCTGAATTTTCTCTGTGTAGTTTAACACCTTCTAAAAATCTCATATTACTGGGATGCCTGGGTGGGTCAGTCAGTTAAGTGTCTGCCTTTATCTCAGGTCATGATTCCAGGGTCCTAGGATCAAGTCTTAGGATCAAGTCCCCTCAGCAGGGACCCTGCTTCTCCCTCTGCCTGCCGCTCCCCCTGCTTGTCCACTCTCTCTCTCTGACAAATAAATAAACTACTCAGAAAAAAAATTTTAAAAATAAAAATGTCATATTACTTATTTTGTTTAATGTCTGATCCTCACTCCCACTATAATGTAAACAGGGCAGGGAATTTTGCCTATGGCTTAAAAAAATCCACAAAATGCCAAACACCACTGAAACATTGCGGTTTCTCTTTCTCTAGTTAATTTATTTTTATTTTAGCATAACTAAAGAGCAGAAAAGTATAACATAACTCCCTTCTATCCTAAGAATAATTTTTACTCTCCTCCCCACTGCCCCCAACCAAAAGGGCAAAAAGGAATCTAGTTACCTATTGCTTGTCCTGGCTTTACTCATATACTCCAAATACAAGTAACTAAGCCATGTTTTCCTATTCTTTGCCCGCCATAGTCTTTGGCCTTTTTGCTTCCTTTCTGGATTGGAAGTCATCCCATTACTGACCTTAGAATTCTAAACCCAACTGTTTTCCACAAGATCTAATTCTTCTTTTGGGGACCATCCAGCAAAACATAATGAAAGTCTTTTCCAATCACGATAACTTAAGCTATGCTGATATACTTTAAAAAAATAAGATGAAGGAATATGAAAAACAGTTTCAGGGAGGAAAATAGCAACTTACATCTCCATAACCATATTTTAAGGAATTAAAAGCACTAGTATCCAAGATAACAAGACAACTGCCTTCATTTGAATAGAGCAATGCAGTGATATCTGCACATGGTAAGTGCTCAAGAAAAGTTAGCTGTTACCAGTGTTAATAATTTCCATTGACCATGCTCCATAGTAATCCTAAAACTACTGGATCCCGCTGATAGGAA
Organism: Mustela nigripes; assembly: GCF_022355385.1. Classification (NCBI taxonomy): domain Eukaryota; kingdom Metazoa; phylum Chordata; class Mammalia; order Carnivora; family Mustelidae; genus Mustela; species Mustela nigripes. Next base: position 161,005,370 of record NC_081559.1, read on the forward strand.
AGAGGGTGTTGGATTGGGAACTAGCATTAACATGGACTTTTGTTGAAATTCTGGATCTCCTTGATACCACTTCTAATTACCCGACCCTTCAACAGGGCCCCAGGATCCATTTCTATCCTACATGTGCTGATCCAGTCTGATCTCCATAGACTGTGTTATGTGCCAGAATCATTTTGATACCTCAACTGGAGAGTCAGAATCCCATAACGTGTGCATTGATTTAAGCTATACTTTCTGGATCACTCCATCATCTATTTTTTAAATTTAATTTTTATTTATTTATTTGACAAGAGAGAGCAGCAGAGGGAGAGAAAGAAGCAGGCTCCGAGGCTGAGGGAGACAAATGCAGAGCTCAATCCCAGGCCCCTGGGATCATGACCTAAGATGATCAGTCACTTACCTGACTGACCACCCAGACGCCCCTCCATCATCTTTCTCTAGTAATTTTTGTAGGAAAACCTATGTCGACTGTTCTATTGCATTACCCTCTTCTCTTTGGTTGAGAGCTAATGGTCAAAATACTTAGGCTGTATGTTGGCCGGTCTGTGAAGGCAGCAGCAAGAAAATCCATTATGTTTCCTTGGAAATTAAAAAATTGGCAGCTAGGAAGACCAAGAAGATGAAGTCAAATCTCCCAACGTGGTCTGTAGAGGTGCAATCAATTTGAATTCCTTCTGGAAGTGAAAGGTGAAGCTGAAAGTTCTCAGGTTGCTGGAGGGAAGACTAGAAAGCAGTATATTCTGCTTAATAAGAAATCAAAGACATGTTGGGGAGAAAGAAGTCTGTTTCTCTGCTTAACTATAATTACTATAAACATTTTCTAAATTTTAATTACTTTATTTTCTTCTTCCTTCTTCTGTTATCAGTGAAAAGCTGTGAAAGGAGCAAACGAATGTAAACATTGTTAATCCAACTTCTATTAATCTCACTTTTTTTGATCTTTCAAAAAACACACCTCCACGGCGCAGACCGTTTTGTTTCATCTACGGAAGAATACATGCGATGGAAAGGTCAATCAATGGATAGTGACTGCTACCAATATCCCTCAGTTTTAAGTGGAATTAATTTATGTAGCTGCCTTCATACCGCCTTTGTTTGTTTTTTTTGTTTTGTTTTTTTGTTTTGTTTTTTTAATTTATGTTAGAGAGAGAGACAGCAGGAGCGAGAGGGAGAGAGAGACAGAGGGAAAGAGAGAACCTCACACAGACTCCATGCTGAGTGCAGGGCCTGATGCTGGGATCCGTGCAGGACCCTGAGATCACGACCTGAGCCGAAACCAAGAGATGGAAGCTCTACCAACTGGGCCACCCAGGCGCCCCTATACTTTCCTTTAAAACAAGTAAAAGGAGAAGGTCAGAGGGACTACAGGAGCCTACGAAAGTTTCAAAAAGCAAAGATGAAATTATGTGGATAGGGGGCGCCTGCTCCACTGGCCCAGCACAGGTACCAAGGAAAAACAATCTGAAAAGTGCTTTTTCATGCGAAAATCAATGATGGAGTCGCTCCTTCCGTGTTCCTCCGAGTAACGGTCAGCCTCGGATTCCAGGGGCAGCTGTCATTTCGCTTTTTCTTCTAACCCTCAGCCCTCCTGGAAAAGTTTACTTTCTGCTGACTAGTCAGAAGAGCAGACTCCCTCCTGAAATGCTCTGCTATCCTGAAAAGCGAAATAAGCTGGGGCGAAACACGGACCCCCTCCCTACAGAGCCTAACACACAAAACTCTCGGCTTTACCGCTTGTGTACAAGCGATACAACAATCCGAGTTTCCCTGCCACGCCCGGGGCGGAAGGGGCGGGGACTAGAAGCGTCATAGGCCCGCGCCGGAAGTTGGGTGAGACACGACCTGGAGCCACAATCCGCCGGAAGTTTTAGAATACGGAGTTTCTTCGGGCTGCGTGGTTAGGTTGTTGGTGGGTTGTATTTAGACGTGAGTATTTCAACCCAAACAGCTAAGACCCTCAAGGTTAAAAGGGTCCGGTATGAGACTAGAATTGGGAGAAGCTGGGGATTGAGTAGATGATATTAATCCTTTGCCCTGTTTGGCTTTGGGGGGTTATTCTCCCCTTATTTTCGGTTCGCACGTTCCCGTGTTGAAGGATATAATTTATTGCCTTCCGCTGAATTTTGGAAAAGTAGAACTTGGGGTTAAATCGAAACCGAGCTTTGCCGTCAGATCCCAGTCCCCCTACCTCGTAATAGCTGAATAGCTCTGCGCAAGTTGACTTCTACAAGGCTGGGTTTCTTCATCTGTAATGTAAGAGTAATCGCTCCTAGGATTGTTGTAAAGATTATAGTGAAATAGTAAGTGTAAAGTTATTGTGTCCAGTTGGGAGGTAAGTGCGCAGTACGTTGTGTTTTTCGTCCATTAGCTCTACCCATGGGTTTGAAAAAGTACAGGTTAAGAATTGGGACTTTTTTCGGTTTTCCTGAGAAAAATGAGGCCTGGTTGGATTTGTGAGGAGCCCTTTTGAGATACTCAGTATTTATACTGAGTCTGTGATTTCAGGGGTTATCAATGGACACGCAGAAGGACGTCCAACCTCCAAAGCAGCAGCCAATGATATATATCTGCGGAGGTAAGAATAGAACTTACATCAAGTAGGAGTGTTTTACTTCAGAGTTTTGAAGTAATTACATTTAACTTTGTCTTAAATGAGTCTCTCATCTTTAAATTTTATAAAGCAGAATACTATCAACTGTTTTAAAAAAAAAAGTTCTCTCATTAAGAATTCATTTTCTGTCCAAGAAAAGTGCACTGCCCATAACTCTTTTTTCTTTCCTCCTTAGTATATTGTTGTTAAATAATAAAAGTTCAACTGAGTATATTTTAAAGGTGGAATAGGCTTATTTAATGGATTCATGAATAGGGCAGCATCCTATCTAGCAAGTAGATAGGAGCGCCAAAGGGCTACAGAAAAAGAAAGGTTTTTAAAGGTAGAGAGGAGTGGAAAAAAGGAAATTATTAGCAAAGAATCCATTGTTTTAGGTAAGATGGCCTTTCTAAGAGGAGGAACAGAAAAGCAGTAAATTCCCTAATGTTGACAAATTCCCATGGTGACTGGTCAGAGGTTACATTTCTGCATGGTTGAAACTGCAGTTAGGTTAAGTGTTAAGCCTTGGTTTACTGGGTTTACTGACTTGGCATCTTAACCTAAATGAGGCTGTTTGGGGCCTGTGGTTTTCTTTTCAGCACGGTCATAGCACCTTACTTTTAAGATTGAGTACATTTTAGTGCTTTGGGTGAAAAATACAGTTAAGATAATTTGCTTTTTTATCCTATTTGCCCTTTAGACACTGAATAAACATGCTTTCTTTTTTAGAATGTCACACAGAAAATGAAATAAAATCCAGGGATCCAATCAGATGCAGAGAATGTGGATACAGAATAATGTACAAGAAAAGGACTAAAAGATGTATCCTTTTAACTTGCTAAATATGAAATAGGTGGACGTGAAGAATAATGCTTGGGTTGTTAGTCAAACACGAATTTCTGGTGTTTAAAAAAAGGTAATAACTTAAACTACCAAAAAAGGGGCTTGATTAGGATTTTCATAATCATTTAATTTTTATGTTCATAATAAAAATTTAGTGTAGAGGCATATATTAAATATCTGAATATTAGTTGATTTTAGTTCTCATAAGTCTGTTTTACAGGATCCGAATTTTACTTATACTCCTTGGTTTTGAGTTTATGGACAAACTAAATTATACAGAGAAATAAATACAAATACTGTGTATGAATGCTACTTAATGGATAAAGTAAGGTTTACAAATTAGCCACAAGACAAAGTACATTATTACGTGGTAATTAATAGTACAATTAAAATATTTTTTAAACTGCTAAGTTACTTTGATAACATTGCTTTAGTGTTTTTTTGGTGCATTAGTCTTTTGTGTCATTGAAAGGGGACTAATAGAAATTGAAGTCTTTTTTTTTTCTTTTCATTTCCAAATATCATAGTAAATACTGAGTTCCAATCTACTATACACTGTAGATTAAATAACTAGCTGATTGCAAAGAAAAAGTGACTTGGAAGTGTTAAATCCTTCATACAATTTTTAAATTTTTTTTGTCCTTAACTCATTTTAATACAGTGGTGGTTTTTGATGCTCGATGAAATATGGAATTTGGAGGATTATCTTCATTTGTACTTGGATTTGCTATTAATGTTATATAGCTTTTGATTAGTGTATATATCTTTATGAATACAAATAGCATTTCATTTTAAAAACCATCTTGTATGTAGATATTTATTTGATAGTTTCTATAAAGAAGTTTTTGTTCAGTTACGTGATTTATGGCCACCTGGATGGCTCAGTCTGGCTTCTGCTCAGGTCACGATCCCAGGGTCCTGGGATAGAGCCCCACATCAGACTCTCTGCTCAGTGGGAAGCCTGCTTCTCCCATTCCCATTACCCCTGCTTATATTCCCTCTCTTTCTCTCTGTTAAATAAATAAATAAATAAAGTTTTTTTAAAAAATTACGTGATTTATAACTTTTATTTATATGTGATCTGACACAGAGTGAAAGTTTATAAAGTGCTTCCCTAAACCACACTTCTAATTAAGGCCTAGAATCTTTTGGGGGCCTTGTTAAAAATGTTTTCTAGGGCCCTGTGAAGGTCTGATTAAGTAAGTTCCTTGGAAACTATTGTTTTACATCACCAACTTTGTAAACTCTCCGGTATCATTTTGTATTGAGTATACCGATGTACTTAGCATGCATGCATTATTTTGAGTTAAATTTTTCATTTTTACTTGATGTAGGCCTTCTGTATTTGTATATAAGGCTTGACTGTAGTTTGAGTCTTGGGTGAGGGGAGAGAAACTTTAATGGTTGCATCTGTAAGGAAAAATCAACTCGCAGTAAAGTGGATGAAGCAGATTATTAAGGCTAGTGCAGTTTCTGAGGTGTAATCAGGAAGGTAAAAAATTCTGCCTTCAGGGTACATAAAAATATATGTATAGGGACTGGTTTACACTGGCCTATGGATAAATGTTTAAAAGTTTTGCCCTGATCTTAGGGATATGGATACTCCCATACTCATCCTCCCATCTGTTCCAGGATTCCATCATTATGGGATGTCACCTAACATTCATTTTGAAGATAGGTATATTCCACCTTCACTAATAGCTGTGTGTATCTCTGACATTCAAAAAATTAACTGTGCCATTTTTAAAAAGCACCTGTATTTCTATTACCATCCTTGAATACTAAGTTCTATAAATGTTTTAAGTGCTATACAAAGTACTACCATGCTCAGATTTTTCAGAGTGCTTCCTAGGTCCCGGTTTTCCTTTAGCCATACCTTTCAAACTTCTGTAATTCTGCTCTGTTTCTTCTTGACCTTGTCTTTTTCAGACAAAAGAGTCCCAATAAATATGACAGTCCCCTAAACAAATCCTAACACTTGGGATGACATATTGCTCTTAGCTGTTTTGATTTTATCATAGGTCTTTTATGTATCATTAGTTTAATTGAATATTATTATTTGGTTAACTAGACAGTGGTTTAGTGGAAAAAGTATTACCACTGGAACTCAAGACCAGCATTTCAACCAGTCACTTCTTTGTGTCCCTTTCATCTATAAAAATGGAAGTGATTTTACCTCTTGCCTACCTGGACAATTTTAATGGGAAAAAAGGTAAAATAGATATAAAATTGCTTTAAAAGATTTGGGGGGTGCCTTGGTGGCATAGTTAGTTAAGCATCCAACTCTTAGTTTCAGTTCAGGTCATGATCTCAGGGTTGTGGGATCAAGCCCAGTGTCAAGCTCTGCACTGAGCACAGAGGCGCTCTCCCTCTGTCCCTCCCCTCCTTTCTCTCTTTCAAAAACAAATAACAGCAGATCTTTAAAAAAAAGAACGACTTTCAAATAGTCTTGTTTAAGTATAAATATCAGTAAATCTGAGCTTAAAGTTAACACGTAACTTGTCCCCTGCTTAAAATGTTTACCAATGACTATGGACATGCATGTCCATAAGGAAAGCATGGAAATTGAATCAAATCCAGCCCTGCTTCTCAGTGACTAGCCAGTTCACTTAATGTAAGCTTCATGGTCAATGTGGAGGAATTTATGATGGTCATTATGGTGCTTTGTGGCTCTGAAGTTAATCTTCAGAGATTAAAGTTGTGAAAAATGTGAAAACAGTAGCTGAAATCAGAAATGGCCAGTCTTGGGGCTCCTTGTTGGCGTAGTCAGTTAAGCATTGGATTCTTGATTTTGGCTCAGGTCGTGAACCCAGGGTTGTGAGGTGAGAGTTCTCTCTCTCCTCCCTCTGCACATCTCACCCCACCCCACCCTGTGTTTGTCTCTCTCCAAAAAACCCCACAAAAGACAAAACAAACAAACAAAAAATAGTCTCAGGAGTGTCTGCCTAGCTCAGACAGTAGAGCGTGCAACTCTTGATCCTCAATGGTTGTGAATTCAAGTTCCATGTTGGGTGTAGATATTACTTAGAAATCTTTAAAAAAAAAAAAAGCCATTCATAAGACTATAAGTCGAGAAGGGTATAAGCTGAGAATATGTAAAAACAAGTTTCCTCCTCATACACAAATGTGTGGACATCTCCACACTTCCTAGAATAAGTTCTGTGTAGAAAATTAGGAGGGAGTGGTTATTTGAGCAGAAGGCTGAAGGATGAGAAGGAGCCTGACATAGTAAGACAAGGGGAAGGAGCATTCCTGAAATTGAGGAAATAGCCAGTGTAATGTCTCAGGGGTGAAAAAAGCAAGCTTGCCTTGTTCCCACTTTAGAATGAAGCCCATGTGACTCCAACTTTGAGGTAGGCAGAGGCCTGCTTATTTATGGTCTCATGATGGGAGTAAACAGGAGTATAACACGATTTAAGACAAGATTACTTGAGCTGTTCTGTGAGAATGGGTAACGTAGGGATGGATGGATGGGGAAGCCAGTTAAGGACCACCTACAGTAGTTCAGGATAACGATTATGGCAGACCAGAGCGATAGCAATAGAGGGACTAAGTAGTGGCTGGCGTAAGATAACATTTTGAAGTTGAGCTAATGGGACTTAGTGATGGCTTGGCTAATATTTTAAGAGCCCAGTAAACAGTACAGACTTCGGTGAAAGGCTTTGGTTTCAAATATCCAGTGTCCTTTGTTAACAGTGTGTGACTTCACCAGGGTACACTTTCCTCATTTATAAGGTAGGCAGGAAATAATAGCACTTACCTCACAGGTTAGTTGCAAAATAAAATGAATCCGTAAAAACTCTTAGCCTAATCAATGTTAATTATTATCACCATTGCTGTATTATTATTTTCCACGCAAAATTAGTTTGAAGATTAGTGTCCCAGCTACTAGGCTTGCTGCCTCCATACTCTTCAGATTGCTCTTTCTGAAACACGTTGTAGATACTCTGAACGTTTAATTATAGTTCTATAATTAAATAGGAGTAGTTATCAATTTATCTTGCGGGCGGTGTAACAATCCAGAACAGTAACGGCGTTTAAACTCGATCGGAAACGAACGCTAAGGAGAAAGGGGCCTCTCCCACTTGGACTCCTTTCATGGCCTAAATGGTCGTCTGTGTAAGAGGCTGGGCTGTGAGGCCTATCGGCGAGGTAGCTGGTCGAGGCCAGCCAATCATCCGCAGAGGCTCTGGTCCCGCCCCCGGCGGTCGGCCTCCGGCGGGTGGGGGCTCAGGCGGGGCGACACGCCCCCAGCTGCGCACCTGCGGCTCGGGTGGTAAATTGTGCCCGGGCGGCATCCTCTGCGTGGCGTCTACGAACCAGGTGAGTACCTGCCGGCCAGGAGTAAGTTACATCTTCCGTCGCAGTTCCCTTCGGAACTGGGGTGAAAGGCGGGCCCCGAAAAGCAAATGCACGGTCGGAATCGACTGAGGGAGCGGGTTCTGGGATGAATAAACGGGGGGCTTTAGTTTACTGCGGCAGAGGGTAGCGGATGTTGGGACAGGGTCGCAACATGGGGGTTGCCGGGGTCCGCCGACGGCGACCAGTCCTGGAGACCAAAGCTGGGGAGTGGGGAGCAATTTCAGAGGGTCCCAAAGTGCCCCCCGACAGTTGGGTTGACTGTAGAACTCTGGGTTCGCGGCCGCACCCAACCCCCCAACCCCCCAGCCGCTCCCGGCGGTGCTGTACACAGAAACCGTTGCTAGGGCAAAGGGAACCATTTCCTTTCGATTTCGGCCTGCAGGGGGCGCTCGACCCTGTGGTTGCTGGATAGAAAGTTCCCTAGTGGAGGAAAACAGGTCTTCGTGTTAATTAACCATCTCATTTTCCGATGGAGGTGTTTCTGTCAGCCGATTAGGGAATATGGGAAATGGATGTGGATCAGGATGACCGAGAAGAGATTAAATCCAACTAGAATCAAAGCTTTTCCTAATCAAAGAAATTCCAACCGGACGTGGGAGGGTTCTAACGTGAGCAAATGAACTGTTGTATGACTCGTTTTTTAGAACTTGAAAGTTAACATTTAGTAGTCTTGAAATGTGCATCTTACCAGGAAAAGCAAAACAAACATGGAAGTCTCAAAAAGCATTTTCAGAGAAATGTTAAAACCGTGTGCAGAATGAAATTCATTTGCTTAGATAAGAGATGGCTCTCATTTAAAATGTTTTTCACTGTATTTTATTCAATTCTTGTAATCTCAGAGGTTGCAAGACAAATTCGAGATCATCTATTTTAATCCCATTGGATGCTTAAGTTCTTCCATCAAAGATCCGCCAACTCTTTAGAAAAATTCTAGTGCAACCCATTCTGTTCTGGGCAGCATCAGTAATTTAAAAGTTCTTCATGTTGCTTTCCATAGTTTCTACTCTTAAGTCTATCCTTGTAATGATTGTATCATTTATCATTCTGGGCCCTGCCAGTATAGCATGAAAACCACAATCTCATTTCTTCACTGGATCTCATCTGAAAGCTGATGTCTTCTGTGTTCTATGCCCAGTTAAAGCTAGCAGGAATATGGAGGAGAAGCTGACACCAATCCTTCTCTCTCTCTCTCTTTTTTTTTTTTTTTTTTTTTGCAGAAATCTGATGTATGACTGAATCCCAGAGAGTGACATGCTGAAGGAAATACTTTTGGTCAATTAGGCCCATTGCTACTTCTTGTTTTAAAATTTATAACCCAATACGTTTTACTGCAGTGGTTTTTGAAACACTTTTGACAGTGACTCATGATGAGAAATATATTTTGCAATATGTGCATTTATATTCACACATTTGTCATTTGTTTGTATAGACACGACATAAAAGTTTTTACAAAACAGTATTCACAGTATGTGAAGTAGTCAGATTTTTGTGTTGCTGTTCTAGAGTATATCTCATTAAAAAACAATGCTAATTGCAGCTCACTCATTTCAGGGGTTGCCGCCCATAATTTGAAAAGTCTGGGTATGATGGCTAAGTGTGTGGGCTCTGCAGTTTCCTCCTGAGATTCAAATCCTCAGTCACTACTTAATAATTATATGACCTTGAGCAAGTTACTTAAAGCACAAACATTTCCCTTTTTGTAAAATGGGAGTAATTATTAATTCCCGTCATGAGAGGTTTGAAGATTATGTGAGATAATAATCCATGGCACACAATAATTTAGCTCCATAACTGGTAACTCTTATTACTGCTCTCTGCTTAAAATAAAACCTACATGATATAGTAGTGGAAAGATTAAATGAAGTAATACATGTAAAATTCTTAGGGTGATGCCCAGCACACATTAAGAACTGTGTAATTATCTGTCAGTGGTGTTACTACCATCATCGTTAGCAGCATCACTAAAGCGAAACAGTCTGAGGCCCTCTTATTTCCAATTCACTCCAGCAAGTGTTTCTTTTTTTTTTTTTTCTTTTAAAGATTTTATTTATTTATTTGACAGACAAAGATCACAAGTAGGCAGAGGCAGGCAGAGAGAAAGGAAGGGAAGCAGGCTTTGCACTGAGCAGAGAGCCCGATGCAGGGCTCCATCCCAGGACCCTGGGATCATGACCTGAGCTGAAGGCAGAGGATTTACCTGACTGAGCCACCCAGGCGCCCCCAGCAAGTGTTTCTTAAGGGTATAAGGCACTACTTTGTTAGCCCTGAATATATGACAATGAATAAAGTGAGATCTCACAATCTAGAAGGGAAGACAAAAATACATAATTAAAATATATGTTATGAGAAAGGTATGGGCTCAGTGTCTTGCTGGAGTGGGTTGCAGGGAATGACAAAGAGGGTGATATAAAAGACAAAGGATATTGGGACACCTGGGTGGCTCAGTTGGTAAAGCAGCTGCCTTCAGCTCAGGTCATGATCCCAGCGTCCTGGGATCGAGTCCCATATCGGGCTCTGCTCAGCAGGGAGCCTGCTTCTCCCTCTGCCTCTGCCTGCCATTCTGTCTGCCTGTGCTCTCTCTCTTCCCCTCTCTCTCTCTGATAAATAAATAAAATTAAAAAAAAAAAAAAAGACAAAGGATATTATTTATGTTTGTGCTGAATCACAGCATGTTTGGGGTGTGAACAAACTGCTGAAGCAGAAGTCATTGAAATCAACATTGAAAGCTATCTTAAAAGGCAGTTTGAGCACCTAAGGGGATCAGAATATGCCATCCCCAAATAAGCCATTTAGGCATAAGGATATATCAAACTGAAAACAAACAACAGGAAGAATTCTCACCCTCTCCCTTTCTGCTTAATAGCAGGGCATAAATTTCCCTTTGTAAAGGTGTCCCCTCTTCCCCTTCTCTCCTACCAGGAGGAGAACAATCCACATCATAGTACACAGAACTGGGATAAGGCTGCAAAAACAAATCTTAATAAGGAAACCATTATCTTTCATTAGTTTCTCCCATATATTTACCTTCTCCTAAAAGCCAACCCCCCTTTTCCTTTGTCTAATCACTTATCCACAACTTACCACCCTTTTTTAAAACGGTATATAGGCTCCCAAACCTAGAGGTTTCTTTGGGTTTTCATTTTTCTATGAAGCCCTGCCCCTCCATGCGTTAAGTGTATGAAATAAACATTTTTCTCCTGTTAATGTGTTTTTATCAGTTTAACTGGGGAGTCTCAGACACTGAACATAAATGAGTAGAGGAAAAGTGTTTTCCTATTCTGTAGTACCACAATGTGCTTTGTGTTTCAATTTTGCTTAAGTGGAGATTGAGGTAATCTAAGTATGATACTTAGTAATTTAGTTCCATGACTGATAACTGTTTTTATCAAGGAGAGAGAGTTAAAAATGTGTAGACTTCTTCCTTAGAGAAAACACACCTCCTTTTACATAGAAAAAAAAAGTAAATGTTATAGAAATGCCTAGATGCTTCCTATTATTTAGTTTTAAGTATTACTATACATATTTGTTTCATAACTATTTTCCTATACTACATTTCAGCCATGACTACCAACGATTATCCATCATTATGGGGCTTTGGAACAACAAAAACATTTAAAATTCCTGTAGAACATTTGGATTTTAAGTATATTGAAAAATGTTCAGATGTTAAACACTTGGAAAAAATTCTTTATGTGCTCAGGTAAGCATTCAAAAATCCTTTTATGTTTCAGTATGCCAATTACATTGTTGCATTCTGAAAACTGGTACTCTTAGAAATGTTACAGAACATTTTCACACATTGAGATTGTTGAGGTTTTTGTTTTGTTTTGTTTTCCCCACGTTAGGTTCCAAAATAGTTGTTTTGATCCCGTGGTTAGTTTAGAAGGTCCTGGCTAGGTCTACTTCCAGGTTCTCTTAAGCTTGCCGCTTAAGGCTCATCAGTATGCAAGAGGACATTTTTTTTCTTGCTTCCTCCACATTTCCTAGAAAAGATAAAGTAGCCATGAGAGTAGCCATTAGGAAATAAGATTAACTCACCATGCTACAGTTGATAAAGATCTTTGGTACTCCCACCACCCTGTACCACCTGCCAACCAGGATGGTGACTTCCTGAGAGCTGGTGGGGAGGCCTGGAGGTGGGACCAGAAAGCAGGGAATCCTGACCTTCTCGGGGTAAGGGCCCCACGGTGGTGATTGTCAAACTTTATATGGTTGTTTAAAATGCAGATTTGAGGGTCCCATTCCCAGGGCCCACTCGTTTTTTAACAAGTGCCTGGCTGACTGACATGCAGATGGCCAAGGGAGCCCACTTCAGGCAGCACTGGTCTGGGGCCCCCCAGCGGGTACCCCCCATTTGGGGTGTCCTGAGGGGTTTTCATTTGGAGAGTAGCCTGTTACTGTGAAAGCCCTTGTGGAGCATGAATCCCTCCTCCCCCGGCATCAGTAGTGCTCCTTCTGTTTGATGGTGGTTCTCTGTTTCCTTCCCTCTGACCCCCTTCCTCATCACTGTGTCCTCTCCTTTTTCTCTCTCATCACCTTCAGCCTCCTGTCCTCCCTCAGCATCCCCGCTGGTGCCCAGACACAGTCGATGTTACAACCTCCTCATTTCTGAAACGGAGAGTGAGACACGTATTTTTCTTTTTCCTTTTCTCAGCAGTAGAAAAACATTTTCTTTTATGTGTGGCCAACTGGTAAAGAAAATGAGCAGTTTATGTGATGGAAGAGTTTGCAAGCCCCACACTGTTGGTTCTAAGAAATTCTGTGAAGAACTTAATTCACTTATATAGTATTGATTCAGAATTTACTTATTTTTAAAGGTTTTATTTATTGGGGCACCTGGGTGGCTCAGTGGGTTAATGCCTCTACCTTCAGCTCAGGTCATGATCCCAGGTCCTGGGATGGAGCCCCACATCGGGCTCTTTGCGCAACAGGGAGTCTGCTTCCTCCTCTCTCTCTGCCTGCCTCTCTGCCTACTTGTGATCTCTGTCTGTCAAATAAATAAATAAAATCTTTTTTAAAAAGAGATTTTATTTATTTGAGCTAGAGAGTGAGAGAGATCAAAAGTGGAGGGCAGAGGGAGAGGGAGATACAGGTCCCCGCTGAGCAGGGAGCCGGCCATGGGACTCCATCCCAGGACCTTAGGACCATGACCTGAGTCGAAGGCACACGTTTAACCAACTGAGCCACCCAGCCATCCCCAGAATTTATTTTTAAGAAAAATTTATTTGAAAATGGGATTTTTTTTTCTATTTTTCTAAGAATTTAAAGGTAAACAGATCTATAACAGAAGGGGAAAAGATTGATTTTCCTTCAAAAACAAAGAACAGAGTTCTCCTCACAACTCTCTAGGAACGAATTCTGTTCCTTGAGTGGTTGAATTTGGAGGCTTGCTGTTCTGAACCACTCCTCTACCATTTTCTTCCTATCCCTTTGTGGGGAAAAAAGGAGCCACAAACTCCTCCTTGGGAAGAACATCCAGTCTCACTTTCCGCCTGTCTCTAATATTGAATTTTCATTTATAAGTTAAAAATTACCTTGTGTAACAAAATGAACACATGTTAAAGGAGAGAAAATGTCATTTACTCAACTTTCCAAAGTGTGTGATGGAAGCTGGTGTTTTTGGAGCTCCATTTTTTCCTTCACTGCATCACTCCATAAATTAACGGCTAAAAATGAAGGTTGTGCTGGTTGAGGAAGGGAAGTGGGACGCCCCCACACAGCCCAGCCTCCCTCCCAGTGCAGGGGCAGCCCTGGACAGCTCCGCAGAGCCCCTCTGCTCCATGGGCTCTAAAGAAAGTGGTGACTCCAAAGTTCTGAATTTTTTTAAAGGTCTGGTGAGGAAGGATATTATCCTGAACTTACGGAATTCTGTGAAAATCGTCTTAAAGGCTTGGCTCCTGAAAGTAGAGCTTTGAGGAAAGATAAACCTGCAGCAACAGCGGCCAGTTTTACAGCAGAAGAATGGGAAAAAATTGACGGCGATATAAAGGTATAGAGTGACCCTGGTTTTTGTGACATTCTCATGTTGTATCTGTGTCTCCTTCACTTTTCTAAAATCCCAGGCTTCTTTCCTTTTTGTCAGTGAAGGGCTTTTAGTGGTAATCACTTAGGTAGTATTGGTTCCTTCTCAAACCTAGAATAATATGAATGTGTATGTTTGTGTCCGGACATCCACGTGCATATTTTATTTTATTTTATTTTTTTTTTCACGTGCATATTTTAAATGACTTTCCTATCAAAGAAAGGTAATTCGCTCAGCTTTTATAAATTGTGCTATACAGGGCGCCTGGGTGGCTCAGTGGGTTAAGCCGCTGCCTTCGGCTCAGGTCATGATCTCAGAGTCCTGGGATCGAGTCCCGCATCGGGCTCTCTGCTCAGCAGGGAGCCTGCTTCCCTCTCTCTCTCTCTCTGCCTGCCTCTCCATCTACTTGTGATTTCGCTCTGTCAAATAAATAAATAAAATCTTTAAAAAAAAAAAAAAATAAATAAATAAATTGTGCTATACAAACATAATGGTTCGTAATTTCTTTTATACCACACTGGTTATTTCCTCGGCATAAATTAATGGAAGTTAAGTTGCTTGATCAAAGGATGTGAATAATTCAGAAGCTGTTGAAATACAGTACCATGTTCTCAGAAAAGTTGTACCTTTGTTCTCTTTTCACCAGCAATATATAGGAGTACCCATTTAAGGTATTCTTCATTGGATACTATAATCATTTTAAAGGTTTTATTTATTCGAGAGAGAGTGTGCATGCCTGCATGCACAAACATGAGTCGGGGTTGGGGGTTGGAGAGGAAGAGGGAGAAGCAGATTCTGGGCTGAGCAGGAAGCCCAATGCAGGGCTCCATCTCAGGATGGTGGGATCATGACCTGAGCTGAAGGAAGACACTCACCTGATTAAGCCACCCTATAATTATTTTTTTTAAAAGATTTTATTTATTTATTTCACAGAGATCACAAGTAGGCAGAGAGGCAGGCGGGGGGTGGGGGTGGGGAGGGGGGGAAGCAGGCTCCCCCACCAAGCAGGGAGCCCAATGTGGGGCTCGATCCCAGGACACCGGGATCATGACCTGAGCCGAAAGCAGAGGCTTTAACCCACTGAGCTACCCAGGCACCCTCTATAATCATTTTTTAATCAATTAAATAATTGAAAAGCTTATGTATTTGTTTGATTAATTTTTTCTTTTTAAGATTTTATTTATTTGACAGAGAAAGAGCCCAAGTAGGAAGAGGGGCAGGCAGAGACAGGGGGGAAAGCAGGCTCCCCACTGAACAGAGAGCCCGACTTGGGGCTCGATCCCAGGACCCCGAGATCATGACCCGAATCAAAGGCAGAGGCTCAACCCTCTGAGCCACCCAGATGCCCTACAATATTAAATTTTTTTGTTCATAAGTTGAATTTCTTTTGTTAATGGCCTGTATCTTCAGTGATTTCTTTTAATCTGCTTTATTGAAGCATAATTTACATTCAAATAAAAATTTAATGGCCTACATTTCACTGAGTTTTGACACCTATCTGTGCTCTAAAACATTTATATTACTCTGAAAATTTTCCTTATGCCCTTGTGCAGTCAGTGCTGACCCCACATCCTGGTCCCTGGTAACCCCGAACTGCTTTCTACCATTATGGGTTTGTGTTTTTGAGACTTTTCTATAAATACAGTCAGACGGTATATGGTCTTTTTGTGTTTTCTTTCACTTAGCATCATGCTTTTGAGATGTGTCATTGTTGTTGCATGTCCATAGTTTGTTTCTTTTAATTGCTGAGTAGTAGTGAATTGTATGGATATCTCAGTTTATCCACTTACCAGTTGATGAACAAAATGGCATTCCTGCCAGTAATGGATAAAAATTCTTGTTGCTCTGCATCTTGGTTCACACTAAGTACTGCCAGTTTTGTTAATTTCAGCTGTTCTGTTGGGTATGCAGTGGTATCTCATCATGGCTTTAATAGCCGTTTCTCTAATGACTAACTTTGCTGAGTGTCTTTTCATGTGCTTATTTCCCTTCCATATATCCTCTTTTGTGAGAAGTCTTTAAATACTTGGCCCATTAAAAAAAATTTGGAGTATTTTGTTCTTATTGAGTTGTAAAATACATGTCTTTCATACATGTCTTTCATTAGATACATCTTTTGCAAATATTTTTGCAAAAAATATTTTGGGGATTGCCTTTTCATTTTTTTTTACAGTGACTTTGGAAGAATAAAGGTGTTAAATTTTGATGAAATCAATTTTTCTTTCACAGTGTGTGCTGTGTGTCCTATTTGGGAAGCCTTTGTCTAATCCCAGATCCCCAGGTTTATTCGTATGATTTAGGAAGTTTCTAATTTTAACTCTTACATTTAGGTCTAGGATCTGTTTTAATTTTGGGGTACACACACACATATAATATAGATATCCAAGGTTTCAGGTACCACTTAATGAAAGATTATCCTTTCCCCATTGAACTTATTGGTATAATCATCAAAAATCAATTGGCCATGTATAGATGGATCTATTTCTGGACTCTCTATTCTCTTTTGTTAATCTAAATGTCTGTCTTTTCGTCTAGTACCTCATTCTCTTGATTATGGTTAAGTCTTAAAATCAGATCGAAAAAGTCCTCCAACTTTGTTTCCCTTTTTCATAGTTGTTTTGGCTATTCTAGGTCCTTTGCTTGATAGTTGTTACAAAATAACTTGCTTGTCTTTGGGTTGGGATTGTGTTGAATTTATGGATCAATTTCAAAATAACTGACATCTTTACGATAGTGAAATTTCTGATTCATGGACTTTTGTATGTTTTCTGTTCATTTAAGTCTTCTGTAGTTTTTTGTGCCAGTGTCTTGTAATTTTCAGTGTGCAGTTCTTGCATATTTTTTGTTTAATTTATTCCTAAGTATTTAGTATTATTTTATGCTATTGTAAAAGTTAATGTTTTTTAATTTCATTTATTTTTGCTCATTCTGAGTCACCCTAACTATGAAATTTTATGTATGTATGTATGTATTTATTTTTGGTGTGGTAAAATACATATCACATAAAATTTACCATCTTAGCCATTTAAAAAATTTTTAAATTTTTAAAATAAACATATAATGTATTATTAGCCCCAGGGGTACAGGTCTGTGAATCGCCAGGTTTACACACTTCACAGCACTCACCATACCACATACTCTTCCTGATGTCCATAACCCAACCACCCTCTCCCTACCCCCTTCCCCCAGCCCCCCCTCAATTTTTTGTGATATTAAGAGTCCCTTATGGTTTGTCTCCCTCTGATCCCATCTTGTTTCATTTATTCTTTTTCCTACTTCCCAATCCCCCACATTGCATCTCTACTTTCTCATTTCAGGGAGATCATATGATCTCAATCAGAGATCTTCTCTGATTGACTTATTTCGCTAAGCATAATACCCTCTAGTTCCGGGGCGCCTGGGTGGCTCAGTGGGTTAAGCCGCTGCCTTCGGCTCAGGTCATGATCTCAGGGTCCTGGGATCGAGTCCCGCATCGGGCTCTCTGCTCGGCAGAGAGCCTGCTTCCCTCTCTCTCTCTCTGGCTGCCTCTCCGTCTACTTGTGATTTCTCTCTGTCAAATTAATAAATAAAATCTTTAAAAAAAAAAAAACCCTCTAGTTCCATCCACGTCGTTGCAAATGGCAAGATTTCATTTCTTTTGATGGCTGCATAGTATTCCATTGTATATATACCACATCTTCTTTATCCATTCATCTGTTGATGGACATCTAGGTTCTTTCCATAGTTTGGCTATTGTGGACATTGCTGCAGTAAACATTTGGGTGCACGTGCCCCTTCCGATCCCTACGTTTGTATCTTTAGGGTAAATACCCAGTAGTGCAATTGCTGGGTCATAGGGTACCTCTATTTTCAACTTTTTGAGGAACATCCATGTTGTTTTCCAGAGTGGTTGCACCAGCTTGCATTCATTTTAGCCATTTTTTTTTTTAAGATTTTATTTATTTATTTGAAAGACAGAGATCACAAGAAGTCAGAGAAGCAGGCAGAGAGTGAGGAAGGGAAGCAGGCTCCCGGCTGAGCAGAGAGCCTGATGTGGGGCTTGATCCCAGGACCCTGGGATCATGACCAGAGCTGAAGGCACAGGCTTTAACCCACTGAGCCACCCAGGCACCCCATCTAAGCCATTTTTAAGTGTAGAGTTCATTAGTGTTATATTGACAAAAATCTCTGAATATAATAATGTCAATATAACTAAAAATCTCTGAATATAATAAAAAGTGTGCAATTCATTAGTGTTATATTCATATCATTGTGCAACCAATCTCCAGAACTTTTTTTTTTATCTTATAGAGCTGAAACTCTACACTCATTAAACAATAGTTCTCCATTTCTCCCTCCCCTCAGCTCCTAGCAACCACCATTCTACTTTCTGTTTCATAAGTTTGGCTAATCTAAATACCTCATATCAGTGGAAGTTTAATTTCAATTTTTATTTGTATATTGCAAGTCTATAGTTATCTAATTGATCTTTTATATTGACCTTGTATCCTGTGATCTTCTTAAATTTACAAATTAGTTCTAGTAGCTTTTTTGTAGATTTATTGGGTTTTATTTTTTTTTTAAAGATTTTATTTATTTACTTGACAGACAGATCACAAGTAGGAAGAGAGGCAGGCAGAGAGAGAGGAGGAAGCAGGCTCCCCACTGAGCAGAGAGCCCGATGCGGGGCTCGATCCCAGGACACCGGGATCATGACCTGAGCCGAAGGCAGAGGCTTTAACCCACTGAGCCACCCAGGCGCCCCTGGGTTTTCTTTTTTTAACTAATTTTTTTAAAAAGATTTTATTTATTTATTTGACTGAGAGAGATGACAGGTAGGCAGAGAGACTGGCAGAGAGAGGGGGGGAAGCAGGGTCCTCACTGAGCAGAGAGCCCAATGTAGCTCCATCCCAGGACCCTGAGATTATGACCTGAGCCGAAAACAGAGGCGTAACCCACTGAGCCACCCAGGTGCCCCCAGCCATTCGCTATTAAGGTAAATACTTTAGATTTTATGACATGACCCTTTATAAAGTGGAGCAGTGTCCCTTCTATTCCTTGTTTGATGAGAATTTTTACATGAATGGGTATAGAGTTTTATGAAGTGCTTTTCCTGCATTTATTGAGAGGAATATAAGATTTCCTTTGTAGTCATTAATAAGGTAAATTATGTACTCTGTTTTCAAATGCTATACCAGCTTGCCTTCGAGGATAAACTCTAGTTACGAGGATAAACTCTAGTTAGTCGTGCTGTATCTTTTTTATATATTGCTGGACTTAATTTGCTACAATTTTATGAAGGATTTTTTGTGTATACAACCATGAGAGATATTAGCCTGTAGTTTTCTTGTAATGTCTGGTTTGAGTAATGGGGTAATGCTGGCAGCATAGAATATGAATTGGGAAGTGCTCTCTCTTCTTAAATTTTCTAGGAAAGTTTGTGTGTGATTGGTATTATTTCTTCCTTAAATATTTTCCGGAATTCACCACTGATGCCATCTGGGCCTCACCTTTTCATTGTAAGAAATGTTTTGACGCTTAATTACATTTCCGTAACAGATACAGTGCTGCTTAGGTCCTCCTTAGAGTTCTCTCTCTGGCTCCCTCCTCTTGGATATTTTGCATCCCAGATCCTTGTAATCTTTGCCTCCCTGAAGCCTGAGCTGTGTTCTTTTGAATTCAGTGAGACCACAGGGCTGTTTGGGTTTCTGTTCCCTGTTCTATAGCCTGGAAATTATGGGCAGTAAATTGGGGCCAGTGCAGGTCCCAATCCCTCCTTTGTTTCCTTTCTTTCAAGGATCATTTTCCCGTGCTACCTGTTGTCCGATGTCTGAAAACCACAGTTTCATATATTTATCCAGTTTTCTAGAGTTTAAGCAGGATGGCAGATCCAGTCCCTATTACTCCGTCAGGACCAGGAGGAGAGGTCCCTTTATTGATTTTTCTGTCCATGTGTTCCTTATTTATGAGTAATAGTTCTGTTGCATATATTCTAAATTTTCCTTTGTCATTAGTCTTTTAAATCTTGTGTGTGGTGTTTTTCATGTTTATTCATTAAAAAAAAACTTTTTCCCTTGATTTTATCCCTTATGTTTTCTTGCATTTATACTTGAGAAAGCTTCCTCTCCACCAGATGCATATTTACCTATATTTTATGAGTTCTTTTGTGGTTTCATTTTGCTTAATAACCTTTTTAAAAAAGATTTTTATTTATTTATTTGGCAGAGACAGAGTGAGAAAGGGAACACAAGCAGGGGGAGTAGGAGGGGGGAAGCAGGCTTCCCCTCCGTCGAGCAGGGAGCCCAATGTGGGGCTCGATCCCAGGACCACGGGATCATGACCTGAACCAAAGGCAGACACCTAACGACTGAGCCATCCAGGTGCCCCAAGAAATAACTTCTTAAAACAGATTCTGGAGCAACAGGGGTTTTTTGTTTGTTTGTTTGTTTTTTTAATTTATTTATTGTCAGAGAGAGAGCACAGGCAGACAGAGTGGCAGGCAGAGGCAGAGAGAGAAGCAGGCTCCCTGCTGGACAAGGAGCCCGATGTGGGACTCGATCCCAGGACCCCGGGATCATGACCTGAGCCGAGACAGTGGCTTAACCGACAGAGCCACCCAGGTGTCCCTGGAGCAACAATTTTTTGTTTTACTTTGCTTTATTAATATATTAATTTACTTTATTAATGTATTACATTTGAAAACATTTGAAGACAGTTTTTTTTTTTTAAGATTTTATTTATTTATTTGACAGGAGAGAGAGAGTTCACAAGTAGGCAGAGAGGCAGGCAGAGAGAGAGGAGGAAGCAGGCTCCCTGCTGATCAGAGAGCCCGGTGTGGGACTGATTCTATTACCCTGGGATTGAGTCCCTGCATCAGGCTCCTCGCTCAGCAGGGAGCCTGCTTCTCCCTCCCCTGTACTGCTCCCCCTGCTTGTACACTGTCTCTCTCTCTTTCTCTCTGTCAAATATATAAATTAGTAAAATCTTTAAAAAAATAAACTTTCTGCTTTCTCATTTTGTTATTTACTGACTTGAAATTGGAAACCTGGTAATTAATCTACAAGTTAAAATGACAGTTTGTGTCCAGAATTCTTTGACTTTATTGTCTGGGGAGTAACAGCATAGTTTTAGTTGCAGAAGCTGCTTTTTTCCCAGTTGCATATTCTTTTTCAGTTACCTCTTGACTTCGCCTCTTCTCCCTTTCTTTCATGCTTTTCCCTGCCACTTCTCCCTCTGCCCCCATTCTCTTTCTTACTCTTTGTCCTCCTCTGTAATGGCTCCTCTTCCTTTTTACCTTTCTCCTCTTACTGTTTTTCTGTTCTTTCTCCTTCTTTCACCTCTGTGCTCCCATTTTGTTCCCCTGCCTCCTGCACAATTAGGACAGATAGTATAGTTTAGTGCTGTATCATGGCGCCTAATTTAATGAGACCTTCACCGTATAGCTGCTGAATAACAATAATAGAATTTCACAGGTAACAAGTCTCTCACTCAATTTGTTCCTAGAACCTGTGACAATGCAGTTTAATAAACATGATTATGAACCTATTATGTGCCAGACACTGTGCTAGGTTCCTGAATCACAAAGAGGAGACTAAGACATAGGTTCTACCCTCATGGAACTTACAGAAATGTGAGAGAGATGAATAGTACATGGATTATTTTAAATCTCTGTTAAAACATGGAGGAGGAACATTTCTAGCCCAACCAGGCAGTTCAGGGAAAGCTTGTTGGAAGGGTTGAGAGTAAACTTGCAAAATAATAGAAGAAGGAAGGGCAGCACAGATATGCATAATTTTACTGAATTGCACATTTGAAAGTGGTGAAGATAATCAATTTTGTTTTGTGTATTTTACCACAATTTAAAAGCATAGTAGAAGGGCATCTCAGGTAGAATCCATGACCAAATTGTCACCCAAAATATGGACCCATAGGAAATGATGATAATGTATAATTCTAACACTTGGTTAATTACTTCAAACTGTATGTTTATCTTCTTCTTTCTCCTGCTTCTCAGAGTTGGGTTTCGGAAATTAAAAAAGACGAAAATAAAATGCACTTTCATGAAACTGAAGCATCTCCAGCAATGGAAGATCATTTGCCTCCAGTTCGTGGTTCAAACAGCTGTGTTCATGTTAGTAAGGTAGGCTGTTTTGGGGTGAGGTGTGGGGGGGGCAGAAGATTGTTTTTGGCTAAGAGAGCTAATGTTTAATCAGAATAACCACAGTGTGATGTCCTTCGAGAGCTGGGGATTATCTTGAAACTGACCGCATGCTGTTGTCTTCTCCAGGAGGCGTGTTTCATCACTTGGAGATCCAGATGAAACCGCATTTCCCTTTGAAGGCTTGCTTCTTGGGCTCACTGCCTTTTCTCATTTTTTCTTTTGTTATGACTTCTGTTCTTCTCTGACCAGTTTTGATGAGCACATAAGATTCAATTTAGTGGGGGCATGTGGATGGCTCAGTGGGTTAACACCTCTGCCTTCGGCTCGGGTCATGATCCCAGGGTCCTGGGATTGAGCCCTGCACTGAGCTCTCTGCTCGGCGGGGAGCCTGCCGCCCCCCACCCACCTGACTCTCTGTCTACTTGTGATCTCTGTCTGTGAAATAAATAAATAAAATCTTTAAAAAAAAAAAAAAAAGATCCAATTCAGTTGGAAAGAATTTCAGGGAATACTTTTGTCTGTCCAGTGAAGATGTAGAAGAAATAGTTTATTACTTGATGAACTCGGGATTTAAAGTATTAAACAGATACTCTGAATCTGCTGAAGATGTCATTCCTCTGTTTACTGCATATTATTCCAGCCCCTTATGACGATTTCTCTGTGGCTGATCCCTATTTTGTCATGTAGACCTTTCCTTTTTTACCCATGGGTTCCATAGAGAAGGGACCTGTTGGGAGTCCCAGGTCCATTTATACTTAACTTCAAGTTAAAACTGAGCTTCTGGCCAGAAGATCTACCTGACCCTGTTGTTCCAGAATCTACCCATTGTGTCCTGGGCATTGGGAGCCTCTGGCCTTTCATGTGGACCCCACATTCCGTTCCCTCTGCCCTACTTTTTTCTTTTATTCCTATCATTTCTGAAAGATTGCCTATTCAAGTCTCTTCATTCTGGGCTAACTTACTCTTTTTATTTTCATTTCTTCTTTGAATACTCAGTTTTATTTAAAAATAAAATCCATAGCTCCTCATTACACTACTCGCTAATAATTTACCTTCCTGCATCTTTTTCCTCCCCATTAAGAATTGCTCATGTAAATGAGGTACACTGTAATCCTCAAAAAGGATGTCACTATCTGTCATCAATATATTTCTATTTATTGAACACCCATTTTTTGTTAAGTCTGTGCCCTGAATATATAACAGGAGGTTATAGTTCCATGGGATAGAGAGAATAGTGGTACAGTGATTCCCAAAGCATAATTTATGGGCCCTGGTTCTCCCAGAGATCCTTCCAGAGGGTCTGGAAAGTCAATGCTATTTTTAAAAATAATGCTACTGCTTTGTTCTTTTCACTGCATTGACATTTGTATTGAGGGTGAAGCTGTCGGGCCTTAGCATGAATCAAGGCAGTGAGTGGCGCCAAACTGGGCTGGTAGTCGCTGTTTTCTCCACGGCTCCCTATTTATAGTCAAAAAACTCCAATCTGACTTAAAAATGTCTTTGATGAAACAATAAAACGTATTTAAAACGTTTTTATTTAAAACGTATTTAAAACGTTTTTATTTAAAACGTATTTAACGTATTGTTAAGTCTTGAGTCTTGAGGACACCTCTTTCTAATATTCTGTGTGACAGAAGTATTCAAAAAGCACTTGACTGTGAGGTAAAACCTGGCACTTATTTCGAGAGGCAAGACTCGTGTAAATGAGTTGTCAGCTGAAGTCAGCTCTTTCCCAGAACAGGTTTAACCGGAAAGAGCGACTGACAGACAAATTATAGTTATTCAGACTTGGGTTTTTGACAAACGTTGTATTGAAAATGAATGAAGTGGGCCTGTCATTTTAAGGAAAACAACTGGCAGTGTCTTTTCCCAGTGAGAAAATCTGAGCTTTTCATCACAATTTAAGAGTATTTCATGTTCTTCTGCGGCTCTTAAATACCTGCTTGTAACAAAAAGTTTCCCCTAAAGGGGATACTTAAAGACTCTTCTGATGAGTTTGATGAAGATATTAATGAAGGGGCACCTCGGTAGCTCAGTGGGTTAAGCCTCTGCCTTCGGCTCAGGTCATGGTCTCAGCGTCCTGGGATTGAGCCCCACGTCAGGCTCTCTGCTCAGCACAGAACCTGCTTCCCCTCTCTCTCTCTGCCTCTCTGCCTATTTGTGATCTCTCTCTCTCTCAAATAAATAAAATCTTTAAAAAAAAGATATTAATGGATAATACTTTTAAATTGTATAATGAAATATATGTGTGTTTGGAAGATCTGTGTAACTTTGGATGACCACACCCAGTGTTACAAAATTGTGCATGAGTAAACAACCCATTCAAACTGGTTTCAGATTGTGACTGACTTTTAAGAAACCATTTAAGAAACTGTTGATGAACATTATGGCTCTTGTTTGCTTTCCTCCCATTTTCCACAAGTGCTTGGAGTGGGCCTGCAACCTAGGCTGGGCCAATGAATAGCACCAAGCTAGTGCTTGGTCAGGGACGGGCGCATGACCCAAGCTAGGGAATGCCGAGTCCTTCCCGAGATTTCTCTAACTAAAGGTGGAGAGAAGAGTCACTCTCCTTCTTTCTGGTTGGGAGGCCTGTGAGGTTAGAATCCTGTACTGCCTGTGGCCACTGTGCCTACTATATGGGAAAAGCAAGTAGCCAGTGGGGAGAAAGTGATATCTGTGGGCAGAAAGAAGCAGACACTAGGGACAGGGGGAGAGTGGGAGAGCTGGGGAGAGAGAGTATACAATCCTTTAGCTAGTAGTACACCTGTAATTTCATCAATTTGGTTATGTAAGCCAATAGTTTTTTTTTTTTTTTTTTAAGATTTTATTTATTTGTCAGAGAGAGAGTGAGCACACAGGCAGGCAGAGTGGCAGGAAGAGGAGGCAGAGAGAAACGGGCTTGCCAGTGAGAAAGGAGCCCAATTCGGGACTTGATCCCAGGACCCTGGAATCATGATCTGAGCTGAAGGCAGATGCTTAATGGACTGAGCCACCTGGGTGTCCTAGTTTATTCTTTTTAAATAGGATTAGTCCAAGTCGGGTGTCTTTTGTTGCAAACAAAATATCTCCAATACAGCAAAGTAGTTATTCTTATTTCTCCAATGGCTTGGGTTTGTTTTTTGTTTTTGTTGTAAGATTTTATTTATTTGTCTGAGAGAGAGAGAGCACAAGCAGTGGGAGCAGCAGGCAGAGGGAGTAGTGGCTTCCCACTGACCATGGAATCCAATGTGGGACTCACCTCCAGAACTCTGGGGTCAGGACCTGAGCCAAAAGCAGACCTTAACCAACTGACCCACGCAGGCATCCCTCCAATACCTAGGTTTTAAAAGAATGGATGATAGTTGGTTATGTTTTTATTATAAGAAAATTGCTAAAAAATCACATTTCATACATGTGGGTTTTTAAATCTTACATACATACTTAAAGTCCAGTAGATTGCTCCCAGAATTAACTACCGATTTAAAATCCTTTTTAATGTGCTATATGTTAATAGTTACAGTACTTGAATTGTTATAACTTCAAGAGGACCTATTTTTCTTATCCACTCAGTTAGTATATCTTAATTCAATCCTTCACACTGTATTTATCATAAAACCTACTAATCTTAAATATGTCTCATAAAATATTCTTTTATTCTCTCAGGAAAAATATTCTAATAGCAGACGACCTAAAAAGAAAATTCCGAGGGATTATGCAGAATGGGATAAGTATGTTTTATATTTCATAATACAAAATTTGTCACTGAAAAATTCTCTACCATAAAATATTATAGTAACTTCTTAATTTTTATAAGTCTGAACATATCAAGACTGCCAAGTTACTTTTGGTAGAGTACTAAGAGTATCCGGTGTAAGTGGGGCGCCTGGGTGGCTCAGTGGGTTAAGCCGCTGCCTTCGGCTCGGGTCATGATCTCAGGGTCCTGGGATCGAATCCCGCATCGGGCTCTCTGCTCAGCAGGGAGCCTGCTTCCTTCTCTCTCTCTCTGCCTGCCTCTCAGTGTACTTGTAATTTCTCTCTGTCAAATAAATAAATAAAATCTTTAAAAAAAAAAAAAAAAAAAAAAGAGTATCCGGTGTAAGTAATGAACAACAGTTGAAAGGAAGGCAGGCAGGAGCAAGCCCCAAGCTCCCCCAAGTGGAAACCACCCTTAAAAGGAGTCCTCCAATGTTCCCCACCCCCCCATGATAGATGACAAAAACCTGATTGGATGAAAGACCCATCTCGGTTAACCAGGTTAAAACAGCCCACTGGCAAGTCCATAAAAATCCCTAGATGTAGACACTCCAGGTTACAACCCTCTCAAGTCCCTCCCTTTTCAGGAGCTTTGTACTATGCCTCAATAGCTCAATAAATGTTGCTTTGCTGCCCACCACTCTTCCTCTGGTCTACTCCTTGATTTTTCATAGTGGCATGACCAAGAACTGTGGACACGGAGCTAAAAGAAATCCTGTAACATAAGCACTTTTGATCTTATTTTTTCATTAAATAAATATCTACAGCATCCTTTCATTTATAAAAGCAACCAAAAATAATTCAGGTAATCCTATGCCCATCAAAAATAAAAAGGAACAAAAACTTTAAGTCGAGATAAATTAGTCACATTTTAATGACAAAGTTCTGATTAATTTTGAAGTCCTCACTTGAATTACGTGGTTTCTAAGAGAAAACACAGACGGTTTATATAATATGAACCTGTTATGCATTTTTAGAATATGTCTCTAAAGGCACAGTGGTATGACATAAGACTATCAATAATAAATTGAATTTCCTTGCTTGTTTTGTACATTTTTTGTTTTTTTTTCTTTCATTAAGGTTTGATGTGGAAAAGGAATGTTCAAAAATTGATGAAGATTACAAAGAAAAAACTATAGTAAACAACAAGTCACATTTGTCTAAAATTGAGACAAGAATAGACACAGCAGGTAATTGGGAAAAAATAATAATTTCATAGTTTTCATATTTTCAAAATTATAATAAAAACTATCAAACTAGATAAACTTCTCTTTAAGTGCTATAGATTTCCATTAAAAGTTTATGGATTTTCTCCTAGAGTTGACCACTTCTAGCAAATTCAGTTTCATCCTTTAACTACTTAATTTTATATGAGTTATAGTTACCCTACTTAAATTTAGTAAGACTCAAAAATATAAATCTAGTTTTTAACTATAATTTTTCTTTATATTTTTCAAATCATTTTTTTCCAAATCCCCCCCCCCCTTTTTTTGGCCTCAAAACAAAATGATATGGCATTTATTTGTTTTCACTCGAAGTCCTTAGGTGTATAGCACCTTTAAAGTGAAATACAGGGGCGCCTGGGTGGTAAGTGGGTTGGGCCTTTACCTTGGCTCAGGTCATGATCCCAGGGTCCTGGAATCGAGCCCCATGTCGGACTCTCTGCTCAGCATGGGGCCTACTTCCCCTCTCTCTGCCTGCCTCTGTGCCTACTTGTGATCTCTGTCAAATAAATAAATTAAATCTTTAAAAAAAAAGATAAAGTAAAATACAACCAATAATAATTTAAAAAATCTAAACCCTCCCAAATTGTGAATTATTTAAGGAAACATTTCCTAAACAGGAAATGTTTCTTTTATTTACTTCACAAATGACTGTTTCTGTTAAAATAAGCATTTTTGGATTTAAACTTTTTAAAAATTCTGTTCAATTTTATTTTTATTTCTAGGTCTAACTGAGAAGGAAAAGACTTTTCTTGCTACTCATGAAAAGGAAAAAGGAAATGAAGCTTTTAACTCAGGGGACTATGAAGAGGCTGTGATGTATTATACTAGGTGAGCAGATTTTTGTTGTTGTTTCTGTTACCTTTCTTTTTTTTTAAGCATGCTTCACTCTTGGAGATCAAGAGTTACGTGCTTTACTAACTGAGCCAGCCAGGAACCCCTTGTTGTGGTTTAAACTTGCCATTTAAAAAACATGATAATGTTTATATTTAATCATTGAAATGATATAAATAAGTTAAAAAGTCTGTGTCTGAATTACTGAAGATATTATAATTATTATTTACCATAAATTCACTTGTGTTTGCCTTATTTTTCAATACTTTTCTCAACCTCTTAAGCTCCCTGATCCCCAGTTTTGACAGAGGTCCCAACTTTCCCATTTTCCAGAGAAAATAGAAGCCATCTGAATGGAACGTGACAGAAAGTTCATATAGTATAGAGCGTAAGAACTCAGGCTCTGCAATTAGAATGCCTGGATCTAATTCTGGTACTTAATGATGCTACCTCCCACCACAGGGCCTTTGCA
This sequence comes from Mustela nigripes, assembly GCF_022355385.1. Taxonomy (NCBI): domain Eukaryota; kingdom Metazoa; phylum Chordata; class Mammalia; order Carnivora; family Mustelidae; genus Mustela; species Mustela nigripes. The sequence goes on from NC_081559.1 coordinate 161,033,588, forward strand.
TATGCTGGGTCTGCTGTGTAGAAATTCTTTCCTCTTCTCATTATCTAGTTAATTCACATTTACCTTAAGATCTCATCCTATGCTTCACTTCTTTGGGGAAGTCTTCCTTTACCTCCCCGACAAGGCTAAGTCTCCACCCTACTCCATTCCTCCCCACCTCTGACTCCTAGTTTATAGGCTCTTAGAGCAGTCTTGCCTCTCCTTTGTGGTACTTGTTGAAGGTACAGTTTAAATTTGTGTATTTTGATAGTAACTGGACTATAAACTCTGTCAGAGCAGAGTGGCCTTATCAGTTTTCTTATAACTTTGTATCCCCAGGCCCAATAAAGTACCTGGTTCATAGTAGATGTTTAATAAATACTTTTATGGACTTTTTAAAAATAAACATTTTATTTATTTATTTGAAAGAGGGAGAGCATGAGCGGGGAGAGGGTTAGAGGGAGAGGGAGAATCAGTTTCCCTGCTGAGCAGAGAGCCCAGTGTGGGGCTCAACCCCAGGACCCCGAGATCCTGACTTGAGCTGAAGGCAGACACTTTACTGACTGAGCCACTCAGGTGTCCACTTACGTGTACTTTTTTTTTTTTTTTTAAAGATTTTATTTATTTATTTATTTGACAGAGAGAAATCACAAGTAGATGGAGAGGCAGACAGAGACAGAGGGAAGCAGGCTCCCCGCTGAGCAGAGAGCCCGATGCGGGACTCTATCCCAGCACCCTGAGATCATGACCTGAGCCGAAGGCAGCGGCTTAAACCACTGAGCCACCCAGGCGCCCCACTTACGTGTACTTTTGAAGCTCTTAACAGGAAACAAAAAGTAGACTAATTTCCTAAATTATTGTTACAAACTCATTGTGCTTATAGAATCCCTTACGCTATGTTAGAAATAAACTCTCTATGATCTTTTTTTCACCTTTGGAAGGAAGATTTTTTTCTTCAATGTTGCTTCTCTACAGAAGTTTGTTTCCCCTATTTAAATGAACATGCAAGGTAAAAAGGCTATTAATCTATCTCTCACTCAGTATTTGTCTTCCCTTTTCATGCAGGTGGAAATCAGCTTGATGCTGTTCTCTCTCTTCTTGTAGATTTCCACCAGTAGAGAATCTCTTAGTCTATTACAGGGAGCATAATTTTTCCTCTTTTAAGAAATCAGAGTGGTGCAGTCAAAGCAGCATAGCAGTAAGGAAACTCAACTGCCACTTTCTGACCCTGGGCAGTTTCTTTGCCTCTCTGGCCTCGGTTTCCTCAATGTGATGAGGTTGTTACAGTGCCTAATTCAGAGCTGCTGTGAGGATTTAATAAAACAACACAAAGGCAGGATAACTTGGTGGCAGTGACAGCAGGTGCTGGAGTACACTGGGTTTGAGTCCTGCCTCTCATTTACTAGCCTGTGGCCTCGGGCATGCTGCTTAGCCTTTCTGTCATATCTGTTTTTCTCATCTGTAAGGTAGGAAGAGCAGTAATACCTCCTGGTATTTGTGCCAGGCATGTAGGAGGTACTCAGTGTCAGGTACTTGTATTAGTCATTCTTGTATTGTCTGTCTTTGGTCTCTACCCAACCATGTGATTTCTTTATATTCATCTTTAATGATCTTAGTAAATTGCTACTTTTTGTGGCTTTTTTCCCTTTTCATTTTCTATTTTTTTCCCAGCTTTATAAAATTCAGTGCACTGATCCCCTTATCTTTCCTATACGTAGGAATGCATCATTTCACAGCACTCCAAATCAACTTATTAAGCAATAACAGAGGAGGTTTTAAGTCCTTCTTTTCATCAGTTATTTGGCTTTCATACCCTTAATGTAACAAAATTTCTTAAAGTCTGTACTCCTCAGTAAATATACTCTCTCCTTCCATTAACTTTTTCTGATTAAATTGTGATCATTTCCTTAGAATTAAGTCTAGTTTTAGATTACAAACTGAACTGTTCTTTTTAGATTACAAAGTAAACTCACCATAGCAACTTAATATAGGATATTAGTTGTGGCTGATTGCTCCATTTTTTTGGTACTAGGAAATTGTCCCCGAGGTGTCAAAATAATGTATTTGATATTTGATGTTAACTAATCTGTTTTTTTACGAGATCTGTGGGTATGTAGCTTACTTCTATAGCCAGAGTCAACCTTAAACTGCTTAACTGAATGTTCAGCATCTGTCTAAATATTGATTCAGTGTGTCTACAGAGCTATATTTTATTATACTTGATGATGTCGGCTGTATAGTTTGCTAGAGCTGCCATTACAAAGTGCCACAGGCTGAGGGACTCAAAAAGCAGAAATTTATTTTCTCACTGTGTGGAGGCTGCAAATCTGAGATCAAGGTGTCAATAGGGCTGGTATCTTCTGAGTCCCCTCTTCTTGGCCTGTAGGTAGCCATCTTCTCTCTCTGTCTGCAAGTGGTCTTTCCTCGGCATGTGTCTCTGACATAATCTCCTCCTTCTATAAGGACACCAGTCATAATGGATGAGGGTATTCCCTCATGACCTCATTTTAACTTAATCATCTCTTTAAACTCAATCTCCAAATACAGTTATATTCAGAGCTTCTTGGGGTGAGGACTTCAGCATATGAGTTTGGGGGACACAGCTGTACCCGTAACACAGGCTATAATTGTTTTCACAATTTTAGCTGAGTTTATCTATCTACTTAAGTTTTCCACTGGTCTATTTTTGCCAATAAGTGTCTCTTTTGTAGGAGTATATCCGTTCTCCCCACTGTGGTGGCCTATAACAACCGCGCTCAAGCAGAACTCAAACTACAGAACTGGAACAGTGCTTTCCGGGATTGTGAAAAGGTCTTGGAGTTAGAACCTGGAAACTTGAAAGGTGAAAAACATTCACAGAGTGCTTTAAATTTATGTCAGGATTTGTTAAACTATTTGTAGATACTCCTTATGATTATATTAAGCCTACTTCAAATACACTCTAATTTCTGTGAATCATCACTTTCATAAAGTTACTTTTAACTTCAAGTTTAACTTGGAATTTAAATTCCTGGCTATTTGTGTGAAGTAGTTAATAATCCCAGGAGATTAAATAAAATATATATGGTTTTAGAGAAAGATCTCAAGCTTATATTTGAACCATTGTTGGTTTTCTTTTTATCTTTCAGTTATTTTTATTGTGGTAAAATATATATAACATGAAACTTATCATCTTTATCATTTGTCAGTACAATTCAGTGGTGTTAAATGCATTCATATAGTTGTGCAGTTTTCACTATCCTCCGTTTCCAGAACTTTTTATTTTTTAATCCTGCATGACTGACATGCTCTGCCTGTTAAACAATAATATTCTACTTTCCCTTCCCACCAGTCTCTGACAACCACAATTCTCCTTTCTGTTTCTATGATTTTACAGTTCTAGGTATCTCATCTAAGTGGAATGATTCAGTATTTATCTTTTTGTTACTGGCTTGTTGAACTATCTTTTTATCTGAAAAATATCTAAGTGTAATTTAATATAAAATTTCTGACATTAATATAATAAGCCCTTGCTTGAGGTCTAGAACCTTCTGCCAGTAGCGTTTTGGGCATTTCCACCTACATGTCCATAGACATTTTATTTATTTATTTTTATTTATTTATTTATTTGAGAGAGAGTGAACACAAGAGGGGTGAGGGGCAGAGGGAAAGGCAGATTCCCTGCTGAGCGAGGAGCCTGATGGGGGGCTCGATCCCAAGACCCTGAGATCATGATCTGAGACGAAGGCAGCCGCTTAACTGATTGAGTCACCCAGATGCCCCTCCATAGACATTTTAAATTAAATGTGCCCAAAGCTAACTATATCTTTGTTTGGATTTCCTGTCTCAGTGGCTGCACAACCTTGCTGTGGTCTGAGCCTGACTATACAGGTCTAAGCCTGACTATACAAGTCAGACTCCGCTCTCTTTCTCTGTGATGGAGAAGGAATCACTCCACAAGGGAGCAGCATAATTTGTAATACACTCTATTTCTTTAAATGTTACGGATTTGAGGAAGTGTAAACACTTACTTTTTTTCACACGGAATGTACCCTTGTGTGCCTGTGAACATGGGTGTGCAGAAGCCATGGGCATGCTTAGGGGGGAGATCCTGGAACATCAGCCCAGTCATTGCCATGGATTGCCCTCCTTTTGCCAGCAAAATCCTCTTGCGCCTGTAATTTGTCTCTGTCACAGAGTATGGGTGGGCTCCCCAGTTTTAGGAGGTGGCAAAAAAGTTTGGCAATCTCCTGATGGGCCCCCACCAACACAGTGCTAGGCACTGTGCCAGGTTCTTGACATGTATTAACTCCACTAATTTCACAATAGCTGAGTAGAGGTGCAGATACTATTGCTAGTACACTCAGTTTACAAAAGTGGGAACTCAGGCATAGAAAGATTAAGCATTTCACCCATAATCACACAGCTAGCGAATGGCAGACAGGACTCAGCACTGGGCAGTGGACTCCAGAGCCTACACTCAAGCACAGTGCTCATCTGCTACCAGAATGACTTTATGTTTCCACTTTTCCTTGTTTGAGTGATTTCAAAAGCACCAGAATCTTCACTACTTAAAAAACAAACTGGGGCTCCTGGGTGGCTCCGTGGGTTAACCCTTTGCCTTTGGCTTAGCTCATGATCTCAGGGTCGTGGGATGGAGTCCTGCATTGGGCTCTCTGCTCAGCGGGGAGCCTGCTTCCCCCTGCCTCTCTGCCTTCTTGTGATCTCTCTCTCTCTGTCAAATAAATAAATAAAATCTTTAAAAAAATAAATATATGAAAATAAAAAATAAAAAATAAAAAAATAAATAACTGGATAGAGCCAAGTCTAATAATGAGTAGGGCTAGAAAACATTAAGAAGTCTTATGTTGGCTTAAGTGAATAAATAATTTCCTTCTCAAAACTTTATGTTTAACTCAAAATATAATTGTTCTAAATGCAGTGTGGTATTTTAGTTCAGCCTGCAACAGAAAAAGGTTTTAGAGGAGAAGCTAGTGAAATGCAACTCAAGCCTGTAGCTTAGTTAATAATAAAATACCAATGTTAATTTCTTGGTTTTGGCAAATATTCCATAATTAGGTAAGAAGTTAGCATGAGGGAAAGCTGGAAGAAGGCATGTGAAAACTCTCTGTAGTATCTTTGCAGCTTTGCCATACATCTAAAATTATTTCAAAAATTAAAAGTTAAAAAAATGCTAACTGTTATATCATGCCTACTTCTTTATGGATGTTCCCTTCTGAGTAGTAATAGTAATAGCTAAACTTGTACTTAAAGTATAGTATACAGTTTGGGTTAAATTTATGACAATGATTTATCCTGTAGATTTTCATGGCTCATTCTATGTTGTAAGATAGCATATTAAAATATATTGGATATAAAACATAAAAAAATATATTGGATATAAATTTCTTGCTTTTCAGAATTTCTAAGCCTCATTCTTTTCAAAATAATAACTTACTATACGAAGTTCTCTGATAATACAGGGATAATGATGGGACTATAAAGGCATTCCTTATTAGTATTACTACTAAAATAATTCAATAGTAAAAAATAATTGTCAAATGATTTGAAATATACAGAAAATCTGACATAAATTACCAACGTGCTCAATTTCTGAACTGAGCCGACCTTGTCTTCAGGATTCTGTCAGTTCCCTGTGTGAAATACCTTCTTCTAATCATTTTATAGGTTGCTATAAAGCCTTTGCTAATGGCTCATAGTCTGAGCCATCTGCTGGTCAGCAATGTACTAAATTTGAGTAAAGGATTTTCTCAATTTTCATAAAAGGCAAAATAATGCTAGTGGTGATAATTAAGAGGAAAATGTTACTGTTTCTTGAAAAGCTTCCCAATATCGCAGTCCGGCATGGTGCCTGTGAGGGTCCGGTCTCTGAGTGCTTGGAGGAGCTGGCAGGGCCTGGGGCTATTGGAGGATCAGGTTGTGGGAGGGGACTGTTGCCCGAGGCAGCCTCCTCTGTTTACCCCAGTATCATTTTCTATACACACAACAGTATGAAAGTGGGTGTAATTAAGCTTTGCCCAATTGCACACTAAGCTATTCTATTTGTATCCTTCTACTTGAAAAATAGGCTCTCACCATGATACCACATGTTAAAAATACAACTTTTTTGGATAAATTTTCAGCTCTTCTGCGCCGTGCCACTACATATAAACATCAGAACAAGCTCCAGGAAGCTATAGAAGATTTGAATAAAGTACTGAATGTTGAACCTGATAATGAGTTGGCCAAAGTAAGTAACAGAAAGTGATTCCTCACCTAATTCTATAGTTGTTCTTTTTTATTATTATTTTTTTCAATTTTTAAAAAGATGTTGGGGCACCTGGGTGGCTCAGTCGTTAAGCATCTGCTTTCTTCTTGGGTCATGATCCCAGGGTCCTGGGATCGAGTCCCAAATTGGGCTCCCTGCTGGGCGGGGAGCCTGCTTCTCCCTCTCCCTTTGCCCCTGCTTGTGTTCCCTCTCTCGCTGTCTCTCTGTCAAATGAATAAATGAAATCTTAGGAAAAAAAGATTTTATTTCTTTGAGAGAGAGAGAGTGAGCTAGTGAGCGAGACAGCACAGCAGCAGGGAAGGAAGGAGAGGGAGAAGCAGACTCCCTGCTGAGCAGGGAGCCCAATTTGGGGCTTGATCCCAGGACCCTGGGATCATGACCTGAGCTGAAGGTAGATGCTTAATCAACTGAGCCACCTAGATGCCCAGTTATTTTATTTTTTTTAAAGATTTTATTTATTTGACAGAGATCACAAGTAGGCAGAGAGGCAGGCAGAGAGAGAGGGGGAAGCAGGCTCCCTGCTGAACAGAGAGCCTGATGCGGGACTCCATTCCGGGACCCTGGGATCATGACCTGAGCTGAAGCAGAGGCTTAAACCATTGAGCCACCCAGGCATCCGCAGTTATTATTTCTGTATTTGTTAAAATGACATCAGTCTTGTTGGATGAATGATATTGAGAATTAGGTTACTGCTTTAAAAACTAGGTCTATCCCAAAAGAAAACAAAACAAAACAAAAACTAGGTATATCCCAGAAATACCTGAAAGTGTTAATAGCTATTTGAAGTGGAAGAAAGCAGGCTCTGAAAATGTCCAAATCTCTAAGCCTACTTCTGAAGGACATTTATTTATTCAGATATGTAACATTGTGTATAAGGGTACTTGTGTTGATTTGACACGTTAATGTATTGCAGGACGATCACACCTTAGCTTTAGCGAACACCTCTGTCACGTCACATAATTATTATTATTTTTGTGTGCGTGGTAAGAAAAATTAAGTTCTCATCTCTTAGCAACTTGGAAGTTTAGAATACAGTCTTGCTGACTACAATCTCTGTACCGTACCTTAGCTCTCCAAGACTTGATCAACTACTAATTACAAGTTTGTATCCTTAAGCCTGTACCTTTCTGGCTCCTAGTAATAGTCATTCTACTTTCTGTTCTTATAAGCCTGTCTTTTTTAGATGTGACAAGTAGGTGATATCATACAACAGGAATATTTGATTTGTCTCTTTACTGAAGTGTTGTAGAAAATGCTTTCTCTGAGGCAATCTCAATGTATTATGCAGAGTGGTATGGAAGTTTCCTAGGTAGGATCAGGCGCGCGCTCCGTGGCCACAGAAGAGTGCGTGGTAAGCGTAGTGCCACTGAGGACATTCACGGCCTGACTGAGCAGACCGACTGAGGTATGCAGCCCGGGGGCTGTTTTGAGGCCTAACGACTAGAATTAAGTGTGAGCTGTGAGATTTTACCCTACTTACAAATTAACAAGATGGTCTAGCAGAAGAGAAAAGACTTCTGGGTCAGACACAAAGGACTCTCATTCACACTACAGCAAACTGATGAGCTTCAAGGTTGTGTCAGCTCCCCTGACCCCCAAGTCCCATGGGGGTGGTGCAGAGTGACCCAGATAGAGCTGCTCTCATTGGGTTTATATCACAGCTGAGGAATCCCAAATCTCAGACACCCCTGTCTTTTATAATGGGATACAAGGAAACCTGCCCAAAATTCTGTTATGGAGGGAAATATCATTATTTTACTGGAAAGCACCTCCTCCTCTCTTCTCTGAAGAGAAATACTCTGTTTTCCAAGGCTGCTCTTAGTAACACATCCTAAAAAAGATGGTCCAGAACAAGTGTTATTTATACCACCGCTCACAACATACTTAGAAATGTGAGAAACCCATGGAGAACTGTCTTCCAGCAGTGAGTTGTCTCTGTTTCCACACACACCTATTGGGTTATCTGTCTCTCTCTCATCTTTGGCAGTTGAAGTCCTATGTATTTGTCAAGTTAGCATTTCAGTGGATTAGGTTTAGGGCCTGGCTCAAGAACACATCTTTTTCCCATAGTACTTTCATTTTTTAGTGGTATATTTATTGAAAAGTTAACATGACAATATTCGGAAAAAAAAAAAAAAACTAAAACAAGGAAAACCACCTTTAATGTCACTGCACAATGACTTAACCATTGTATCTTAACCAATGCAAAGATTAACTCAAAATGGATCATATACCTCAGGGTAAAACCTGGAATATAAGAGTGCTAGAAGGACACATAGGATAAAATCTTTATGACCTTGGATTAGACAAATCTCCCTTAGATGTGACATAATGGCACAATCATAAAAGGAAAAATTGGTAAATTGGACTTCATCAAAATTTAAAAATTTTGTTCTTTAAAAGACATTATCAGAAGGAAAAAAAAGACAAGTCATAGACTGGGAAAAAAAAATTTGCAAATGGTATGTCCAAAAAAAGACTTTCATCGTGAATATACACACGGTCTCCAACTTACAATGGCTTGGCTTAACAACCTTTTGACTTTATGATGGTACAAAAATGATTGGTTTCTATTGAATACCTAACTTCGAATTTTCATTTTTTTTCCCAGACTAGCAATATGCTGGGCAGGGGCAGCGAACCACAGATCCCAGTCAGCCATGCGCTCATAGCGGGAAACGGATACACCCACAACCATTCTGTGCCCAAGCAACCATTGTGTTGTTGACTTTCAGTACAGTATTCAATAAGTTACACGAGATACTCATCACTTCATTATAGAACAGGTTTTGTGTTAGAGGATTTTGCCCAACCTTAGGCTAATATAAGCCGTTCTGAGCACGATTAAGGGAGGCGAGGCTAAGCAAGCTATGCTGTTTAGTAGGTTAGGTGTGGTAAATGCGTTTTCAACTTACAGTGGGGTTATTAGTGTTATGCCCCAATAACGGGTCCGTGATTAAAGGAGCGAGACTGATATAAAGCAAAGGTCAAGCAAAGCTTTATTTTGCGCCAAGCATCAAGAATCTAACTGAATATTCAGGGACGCACCTCTTACAAGAGAGGGCGACCCTTCTCTGTTTCATAGACTAGCTTTTAAGGGCAAAGGCTATGCGGTTGGGCCTGGCCACGCACAGGTGACCAATGAGATTGTAACACACAGGAAACTCCACAGTGATGCTAGGTGACCAACTGAATTACAATTTCCCCTAGTAGACAGTTGAACCAGCCTGTTACACCTTGATTAGGATTGGCGCCAAAAAGGCTCCTAAAGGGCGGGGCCCATACTCGTTGGTAGCTACCTAGACAGTATGCAACCTCCCACTGATCCAAGTCTCCACTGGCCTGACCCACCCTTGTATCTGGGCTTTGTTACCTGGAGCTGGTTTCCGGGACTTGTTTTTTTTTAACCGGGACTTGTTTTTAAGTGAATCCCCTGGGGGAAGGGAAGCAGGGACAGTTTAAGGGTTAAACAATGAGGTTTTTGTTTAACCTCAATGAAAGCCTCTTGCTAAAATATAAAAATATAAAATAGGTCCTTCCAATTAGGGCATAACCCCGTTGTAATTTGAGGAAGATCTGTAAGAACTGCAAAGAACTCTAAAAACCCAATAATAAGAACACAAACAGGCACATTTTAAAAAAGCAAAATATTTGAGTATCAGACTCTTCACCGAAAGAGATATGTAAATATGAAATAAGCATATGAAAAGCTACTCAATATCATTAGTCACTAGGGAAATGTAAATTAGAACCACAATGCCTGGGTGGCTCAGTTGGCTAAGTCTCTGCCTTTGACTCAGGTCAAGATATCTGGGTCCTGGGATCAAGCCCCTCATAGGGCTGCTGCTCAGCTGGTAGCCAGTTTCCTTCTCCTCTCCTTATGCTCTCTCACACTCTATCTCTCTCTCTCTCAAATAAATAAATAAAATCTTTTAAGAAATGGGAAGAAACTTTTGGGAATGAGGGATATATTATGTCAAAATCTATTAACGTGCATTCTAAGCATGAGACTTTGTGAACTTTACCTCCGTAAGCTGTTAAAAATGGGCATGGGGGGGAGGAAAATGTTTTGCTATATACATATTTTTCATTCTAATTGGCATAAAACATAAAACTTTAAACATAAAACTTTAAACGTTAATCTAAAAAATATGTGTTGTATGATTTTATTTTTATAAAACTATCTCTGTACGTATGTGTCAAAATATATTAGAATATGTCAGAATGTCAGAATGACACTGTTATCAGAGTGGCAGAATTTAAGATGATTTCTTTTTTTCATGCTCATTATGCTTTTTTTTTTTTAGCAATGGACATGTATGATTATAATCAGACAAAGCAGTGAAGTTATTTGAAAAAAAAAATCCCCATAAAAAGTGTTGTCCTATGTATCTTTATTAACTTTCATTTTTTTAAAAGATTTTATTTATTTATCCAACAGAGAGAGATCACAAGTAGGCAGAGAGGCAGGTGGGGGGGGCGCAGGGAGCAGGCTCCCTGTTGAGCAGAGAGCCCGATGTAGGGCTCTATCCCAGGACCCTGAGATCATGACCTGAGCTGAAGACAGAGGCTTAACCCACTGAGCCACCCAGGCACCCCATCTTTATTTATTTTTTAGTATTTTCATATAGCTACCTGACAGAATGGTTGTATTTTTAATTAAAGGAAAACATTTCCTTTAACATGGTGATTATGTTGCAGAAGACCTTGTCGGAGGTTGAGAGAGATCTGAAAAATTCTGAACCTGCATCTAGGGCTCAAACCAAAGGGAAGAGAATGGTTATCCAGGAAATAGAAAACTCAGAGGATGAATGTGGGAAGGACAGCGGAAGAGCCCAGGAAGACGGCAGTGGAGATAAGAGTAAAACATTTTTCCTCTTTTGGTTACGCAAAAACATCCCTTTTTATATGGGCTGGCTCAAATTTCCTATTTCTACAAAAATTCTTAGTCTGCCAAAACTTTCCTAGCTGCACCATGTAAATCCACAAATAAGTTTGTTCTTTTTTCTTAGAAAGGGAGAGAGACAAGGGGAGGGGCAGGAGAGGGAGAGAGACAATCGATACCAGCAGCAGAACCGATCTTATAACCCTGAGATCATGACCCAAGCTGGAATTAAGAGTCAAACACTTAATTGACTGAGCCACCCAGGCGCCCCAAATTTTTTCTTACTGTTTTTCTTAATACAATCTCCCCAACCCATTTTTTTGCTTAACCTGACACCTTTCCTCTAGTGTTCAATTCAGTTCTTGTTTATCATGGTATGTTGACATTATTGATAATTTGCAAGTTAACCTTAAATCCCTCTCCTAGATGATTGTTTTGTATCCAGCTACTTGGTTGTCAACCAGATGTGTTTTCTTCACAGGGATGAATGCATTGTTGGGAAATTGCTTATGTGCCTCTCAAAAAAATTTTAAATATGCAAAAGAAATAGGTATAATTTCACTTCTGGTACCATTTTTTAAGAGAATCTAGACTAGATAAACTTCATTTTAATAATATATAGTAATGATAGTTATATCACCTTTAAAGGGGAAGATGCACCTATTCCCATAACAAGGGCAGGGGTACGAATTTACCCCTTTTCTGAGAGCTCCCAAGCAACCAAAGGGAAACTAACAGTTTTGAAAATTATTCATAGGCAAAAATTAACTTGTAAGTAATTTGACAGAATATTTTAATTTTGAGAGAAAAGTATAAAATGTTTAGCTCATTCAACTTAAAGTAAAAATTTTAATATTTTTAATACAGAAATATAATGTAAAATATACAGCTCAAGACAAAATATCAGTGCAATCAGGGTAAAGAGAAAGGAACAGAAAAGAAGGGGGGAAGAGCGAAAAGGAATCAGAGTAAGAGCACCATGGAGATGGGAAAGGAAGAGAGGGCATCAAAGGAATGAAAAAGGGGGAAGTTAAAGTAAACAGTTTTTCAAGGATTGAAACTCATCTTTCAGACAGATTTTAAATAAATTCTGGCAACAAATATTGTTCTAAGGGTTTATATTTTATCTTAAGATATCAAGCCAAGTATCTTAAAGAAAATCATTTAATATCTTACCTGGGACAAAATACAGTATAAACTAGATCAGTTGATCCTATTTGTAAATTATTATTTAAAAATTTACACAGACTAAAAGTGGACTTTTTTGCTATACAGTTCTAACAGGTATAAAATCACATGACAGGATATAGAACAATTCCATCATGTCAAAGACTCCTACTTGCTCTTTTTTTTTTTTTTAAAGATTTTATTTATTTATTTGACAGACAGAGATCACAAGTAGGCAGAGAGGCAAGGAGAGAGAGATGGGGAAGCAGACTCCCTGCCAAGCAGAGAGCCCAAGGCAGGCCTCAATCCCAGGACCCTGAAATCGTGACCTGAGCCAAAGGCAGAGGCTTAACCCACTGAGCCACCCAGGGCCCCCCTCCTTGCTCTTCTTATGGCCAAATTCTTTCCCCACCTGAAACCTTGGTAACCATTGGTCTGTCAAAATTCTTCAAATTTTGGGGGGGCTGGGAGGGCAACACAATTTTTCTCCCACAGGGACTGTTATGACAATTGTTAGACCACCTAGGACTTGTCCCAGAAGTCCTTGGGGATTTCTTTTTTTTTTTTTTTTCTCACTCTCTCCATTATTAAGCTTGAAAAGTTTCTATTGATCTATATTCAAATTCACCAATTTTTTAACTCTCTGATCCCAAATCTACTGTTGCTCCTATTCAGTGAATTTTAAATTTTGGTAACTGTGTTTTTCCATTCTAAAATTTCCATTTAGTTCTTTTTTTGTTTGTTTGTTTGTTTTTTAATCTTTCAATTCTCTGCAGTTTTTAAACCCTTCTATCCACTTCAGGAGTGTTTGCCTTTATTTCTTGGAGCATGGTTATAATAGTCACTTAAAGGGTTTGATAATTCACATCTGTTTTAACTGGGGTCTGGTATTTCTTAATCATCTTTTCCCTTGCCAAATGTGGAGATTTTCTTTCTTCCTAGTTTATTAGATAGTTTTGTCTTGTATACTAGCAATTTTAAGTGTTATGATATGCGATTTTCAGTCTTACTTAAATCTTATGGAGAATTTTTTTAGGCAGTTAATCAGTCTGGTTAGGTTTGGGTAACAGTTTTCCTGCCCGATTTCTGTGGACTGGGATTCTAATGTCAGTTTAGTTTCAGAACCTCTGCAGTGCTATTTGGATCTGTCCCATCTGTACACCACTCAGGGACCAGCCAGGGTCTGGGCAGTGGTCTTTCCCTGTAATTCACTTCTCAAAACATTTAGCATGATGTTTAGGGTCACTATGCAGACGGATTGCCTGGAGGGTGAGACCAGTTCATATGCAGTTGTTATCTTGAGTTTCCCCTTCTCTGTGATTCTTCCCCACTCCTTCTGGTGCCCAGAGGTTTTCCTTCCTCTTCCTCCAGCTAGAAAGGCAGACTTTTACTTTCCCCTTTCTACTGCACACTTCCCATGACCCTGTGTCTCCAGGATTGAGCAGCAAGAGGACAGAGAAGAACAGCAATGGGAACATTCTCGGGACCACAGTTTCTCCGACCAGAGATAAGGGTTTCTCTCCCTCCAGATTTTACATGTACCTACTGGCTGTCATGACCACTGCAGCTGATGTAGGATTAGCTGGGGGTTGGGATTGGACAGAAAGGAAAAACAAAACAAACAAAAAAGAAACCAAGATTTTGACACCAGCTCTGGGTTTTGGACAGCCTTTGGACCAGGATAGGAGATGACAGAGGAAAGAAAACGGAGCAGCTCACTGCTGGTCTGGTGGTATTTCAGGTTCTAGGCCTTTTTCCCAGCTAGCCTGCTACCATTTATTTTTCAGGGTCCTCCTGTGGCTATTCCATCAGTTCTGTCTCGGGTTTCTAGTTATATTGAAGGGGAGAGATGGGTAGAGTGTGTTTATTCCATTTTGACATAACTGCCTTTCTCATTACTATTTTTTTGAAGGATTAGCACATTTGAAGAACTACAGGTTGCTTAAATAGGTTATTTTATTTAATCCTCAAGGAAGCTGTAGCCCACACTTTTATACATTAGGCAATGAAAGCCTAGAAAGTTTCAGTTATTTGCCACATTTTCATGGGCTATTAATCACATGGCTAGGGTATGGGCCTAAACCTGTGTGACTCAAAGTCTGTCTCATAAAAGTGGGTAGTGGATGCCAACTAGGAAAGCATAGGTTCCATAAAATCCAGACTGAATGTCACCAGGCTGCCTTGTCAAACAAACATGTAATTTGGTGTTTATCTCCCTCGTGCTCACTGGTATTGTACCAACAACACTTACCAGAAGCTGAACTTATGTTGAAGAGCAAGTGAGTTAAAGACTACTGTGATTATTTTTTATTTAAAAAAAAAAAAAAAGGAGCATAGGAACTGAATAGACAGTTTTCCAAAGAAGACATTCACATGGCCCATGGGTATAGGAAAAAGGTGCTCAACATCACTAATCATCAGGAAAATGCAAATCAAAACCACAATGAGATATCACCTCAAATGTGTTTGAATGGCTGTCGTCAAGGAGATGGGAGATACAGGTGTTGGTGAGGATGTGGAGAAAAGCTAACGCCATGCACTGTGGGTGGGAATGCAAACTTTTGCAGTCACTATGAACAACAGTATAGAGGGTCCCTCACAAGATTAAATGCAGAGCTACCCTATGGTCCACCCATCCCATTTCTGGGTATATGTCCAAAAGAAATGAAAACACTGTCTTAAAGAGATATCTGCACCCCTGTGTTCATGTCAGCATTCTCAAGAGCCAAGACATGGTAATGGTGCAGGATTTCTTTTCCTTTGGTGCTCGCGGTTCTTGGTCATGCCACTTTGAATTATGAAGGGGTAGACCAGACAGAGTGGTGAGCAGCAAAGCAAGGTTTATTGAGCTCCCAAAGAGAGAGCTCCCAAAGAGAGAGGGGACCCGAGAGGGTTGCCACCAGAGTTTCTAAGTCTAGGGGTGTTTATGGGCTTGCTGGTGGGCTCTTTTAATCTGATTAACCCTCCACCTGGGCCTTTCATCCAATCAGGCTTTTGTCATCTGTCACATGGGAAAGGGTGGAAGGCTCCATCCAGTGTGGTGTAAAATCCTTTTATGGGTGGTTTCCTCTTAGAGTGGGGAGCTATCCTTGTCTCTTCTTGCCTTTCTTCCAACTATCGTTCATCAGTAACAACCGTTAAGTGTCCTTCAGCAGATAAATGGAGACAGAAAATGTGAGACACATACTCACCTACACTAGAATATTAGGCGACAAAAAAGAAGGAAATCTGCTGTTTGCAAAAGCATGTGTGGACCTTTAGGACATTATGCTAAGTGAAATGAGTCAGAGAGAGATGAATACTGTATGATCTTATATATGTGTAGAATCTAAAAAAATCCAAACTTGTAGAAATAGAGAGTAGAATGGTGGTTGCCAGAGGTGGATGTTTTGGGAGTAAGTTGGTTAAAGAGTACAAACTTTCACCCGTGAGTAAGTTTGGGGAAGGAAATGTACAGCATGGTGACTACAGTTAACACTATGATATTGTATACTGGAAAGTTGCTAAGAAAGTATATCTTAAATGTCCTCATTACAAAAAAAAGTTATGTGAGGTGATAGGTGTGCTAGGTAACCTTACTGTGGTAATCATTTTACAATACATATCTGTATCAGATCACCAAGTTGTACCCTTTAAATGTATACAGTGTTCCCTGTCACTTATATCTCAAAGCTGGAGGTGGGGGTGGAAATTCTAAAGGCCCTCCTCCCACAAACAGATAAACAGGAAAGGGCTAATCATTAAGCAATGAGTAATATTCTGTGATTAGAAAAGTGAGTCAGCAAAATTGTTGTGTAATATCATTTAATAGGTTGATGTTTCTCTCTGAGTCAGGTGTTAACCCTAACATCAAAACCACAGAGAAACAATGTTCCTGTTCAGATCTCCAAGCAGCCAGAGCTTTAAGAAAACCATTTCTTTTTTTCCTTTTTTTTTTTTGAGAGGGAGAGCATGTTGCTGGGTTGCTGGGTTGCTGGGTGGGGATGGGGGGAGCGGCAGAGGGGGGAAGAGAGAGAGAATCTTAAGCAGGCTTCAGCCCCAGCATAGAGCCAAACACAGGACTCCATCTCCTGACCCTGAACAAAATCAAGAGCCGATGCTTTACCAACTGCGCACTACCCAGATGCCCCTAAGCGAATCATTTATGATCTTGGCATTTGTGCCCCTCAATAATTATTTTGTAGATTAAGGAATACATAAAAATATGTGAAGTTCTGAAAAGAAAAATGTCTTGATAGGAATATAAATTTTAAGACTAGTTAGTTCCCTTTTATCAGGAAAGCAAATCAAAATTAGGTGGAATAAATGGCTGGAAGCCCAGAAGTAGTCCTTTTAAAACGAAATGAAGTCAATAGGACTGTCTCATGCTCACCTCTACCAAGGTCCATTGTTAGAGGACATGTACAAAGAGGTCCTGGAGCCTTGGACAAGACAGGAGAAATGCAAGTCACTTTTAGGCAATCCTATTAAAGCCCAGAGGAAGGTTATCAGGATGGGATCCTTGCATGTGTTTCCCCTTCCCACCACATTCCAAGAAAGAATTCTTGGTCATTATGGGGTATGGTGCAGGGAGCGCTGAAGCCCCTGGGAAAATGCAGCTTTGAGTGTTGTGTGAGCTCAGCTGATAACGCTGCTCCCCTGCCACCGGGGCTGGGCAGGCCCAGCTCATCCCGGCTAAGGTATGACGTAGTCAGTACAGTTGGTTAAATAGACACTGATCCCTGGCTCTGTATCAGGTACAGAGACAAGACAACTGACACTTGTCCTTCTAGGGACTCATCTGAAGGAATACCTATTTGCCAGGCTGATTAGACCCAAGGATTTGAGTTCCTGGGCTTTCTTGGGAACTCCCCATCACTTTGAGTTTTCCTTCCCTAGTGGAGAGCACTGAGAGCATCAGTGTACCACTAGCTGTCAGAGACTTTGGTGTTTATTCTGTCTTCTTACAGAGTCTGGGAGAAGTAATCACAGGAAAGTAAGCATCTAACCTCCCTTGTTCTGCTGATGCTTAATCCCTACTTAAAAATGAAATATAAGAAGATTAAGTAGTAACTTGCAAGCTGAAGAATAAAATAAAGTTATTTCTTTTGTCTATGTCAATTCTTTGGTGGGATCAGGAAGGTGGAAGGGTAGGGATTTCCAGGAGTTAAAACAGTAGATAAAATCAGGCGCCTGGGTGGCTCAGTGGGTTAAAGCCCCTGCCTTCGGCTCAGGTCATGTTTCCAGGGTCCTGGGATTGAGCCCCTGTATTGGGCTTTCTGCTCAGCAGGGAGTCTGCTTCCCTTCCTCTCTCTTTGCGGGCCTCTCTGCCTACTTGTGATCTCTGTCAAATAAATTAATAAAATCTTTTTAAAAAATAGATAAAATCATGAAAAGAAAGGTGAATGATGTTGACTGGAAAAGTGAAAAACCAGGGGCGCTCTGGGTGGCTCAGTTGGTTGGGCATCTTCCTTTGGCTCAGGTTGTGATCCCAGGATCTTGGGATTGAACTCCGCAGGGAGCCTGCTTCTCCTGCTGCTCCCCCTGCTTATGCTCTCTCTCTCTGTTAAATAAATAAAATCTTTAAAAAAAAAAAAAGTAAATAATGAATACTGTTATGCTGAAAATAAATAAAAAAATAAATTTTAAAAAAAGTTCATTTACAAAAAAAAAGCACACACACAAAAATAAAACAACAACAACAAAAAAAAGTAAAAAAAAATACAAGTGAAAAACCATTATCAGTGAGATGCTATAAAAAAATTAAAAGGTAAATGATAAACTAGGACAAATGGCAAGGGGTCAATAACCTTAAAATACGAAGAGCTTTTACAAAATAATAAGAAAATGTTAAAAGAGCCCAGTACGAAAATGAACAAAGCATATGAACAATTAATCACTAATGGAGAAATTAAATGATCAACAAATTTTGTATTGCTAACAAAAAAAGAAAATTAAAGGTAGATTTTTTTTTCTCTCCCATCAAATTGACCTAGATGGAGGATTAAAAAAAAAAAACCTACAAACAACAGTAAAGTATCCTTTGTTGTCAAGAGTAAAATGGAAAAACAGAAAAGAAAAAAAAAAGAGTAAAGTAAAATAAGCATTCTTTTTTTTAATTGAGATATAATCCATATTTCATAAAATTCACCCTTTTCAAAAAATTTAGTGGATTTTAATATATTCACAAGGTTGTACAACCATCACTACCGTCTAATCCTGGGATATTTTTATCATCACAAAAAGACATCTCATACCCACTAACCGTCACATCCATCACCCTCCTTTAATCTACTTTCTGTCTCTGTGGCTTTGCCTCTGCTGAGAATCTCATATAAATGGAAACATAACATATGAGGCATTTTGTGTCTGGCTCCTTTAACTGATCATAATTTTTTTAAAAGATTTTATTTATTTATTTGACAGAGATCACAAGTAGGCAGAGAGGCAGGCAGAGAGAGAGGGGGAAGCAGGCTCCCCACTGAGCAGAGAGCCCAATGCGGGGTTCGATCCCAGGACCCTGGGATCATGACCTGAGCCAAAGGCAGAGACTTTAACCCACTGAGCCACCCAGGCACCCCTCACAAGCATAATATTTTTAAGGTTCATCCATGTTGCTGCATGTATTGGTACTTTATTCCTTTTTATTGACAAATAATACCCCATTGTATGGATAATACCACATTTTCTCCATCTGTTGATGGACACTTGGCTTATCACCACTTTTTTGGCTCTTCTGAATAATGTGGCTATGAAATTCATGTACAAGTTTTGTGTGTGTGCATGTTTTTAATTTTCTTGGGTATATAACTAGGAGTAGAATGCTGGGTTATTTGGTAAATAACTCTTGTTTAGCTTCTTGAGGAACTTCCAGGCTGTTTTCCAAAATGGCTACACCATTTTATAGTCCCACCAACAATATATGAGGATTTGAATTCCTCCACATTCTTGCAAATGCTTGCTATGGGTTGCCATTTTGATTATAGCCATTATAGTGGGTGTGAAGCGGCAACTCCTATAGTTTTGATTTGCATTTTTCTAATGACTTATTACGTTAACCATTTTTATGTGTGTATTATTTTTATTTGTGTATCTTCTTTAGAGGAATGCTTATTCAAGTCCTTTGCCCATTTAAGAATTAGCTTGTCTTTTTATAGTTCCATTATGAATATACTTTATATAATCTGGATACTAGACTCTTGCAGGTAAGATATATGACTTGCACATAATTTCCCCCTTTCTGTGGGTTGTGTTTTTACTTGCTTGATAATATCCATGTATGCAAAGTTTTAAAATTTGATGGAGTTCAGTTTATTTTTCTCTTTTCTTGCCTGTGACTTCAGTGTGCTAAATAAAAATCAGTCATCAAATCCAAGGGCATGTAGATTTACCCCCATGTTGTCTTCTAAGAATTTTGTGGTTTTAGTTCTTATAGTTAGGCCACTGACTTATTTTGATTGATTGAGGTAGGAAGGAGTCCAACTTAGCTTTTTCTTCAGCATGTAAAAATCTGGTTGTCCCAACACCATTTGTTAGCCTCTGCTTTTCCCACTGAATGGACTTGACATCCTTGTCAAGAATCAACTGGCCATAGATGTATGGGCTTATAGAATCTCGGTTCTATTCTGTTGGCCTTGATGTCTATCCTTAGGTCAGCACCACACTGTTTTGGTTACTGAAGCTTTTAGTAAATTTTGAAATCAGAAGTGTAAATCCTTTGGTTTTGTTATTCTTTTTTAAGATTGTTTTGATTACTCTGGACCCCTTAAATTCCATATGAATTTGAGAATCTCCTTTTCCATTTTTGCATAAAAGCCTATAGAAATGTGATAGGGGATTATGTCAGATCTGTAAATCACTTTGGATATCTTTACACTAAGCCTTCCTATCTATGATCAAGAGATATCTTTTCATTTACTGGTTTTTATCCAGTAATTTATAGTTTTTTACATACAAGTCTTTCACCTCCTTGGTTAAATGTATCCTTAAATATTTTATTCATCTGGATGCTACTGTATATGGAATTGCTTTTGTAATTTTCAGATTGTTCATTGCTGGTGTATCTTGTACCCTGAAACTGCTGAATTTGCTTTTTAGCCCTAGTAGTAGTAGCAGTAGTAGTTGTGTGTGTGTATGTGTGTATGTGTATTCTTTAGGATTATATATACCCCCAAATATAAACACATACACATAGACACACCCATATATATAATATAAAATATATGTAATAATCATGTTATCTATTAATAAATAGTTTTACTTCTTCCCTTCCAATATGGATGCTTTTTTATTGTATTTTTTTTTCTTCCTAATTGATCAGGCTACAACTTCCAGTATAATGTTGAGTTGCAGTGGTGAAGACAGCATCCCTGTCTTGTTCTTGAGCTTTAGGGGAAAGCTTTGGGAATTTTACCATTGAGTATGATGATGTTGATTGGGTTTTTCATGAATGTAGTTTATCATGTTGAGAAATTTCACTTGTTTCTAGTTTTCTGTTTTTTATCATGAAAGGGTGTTGGCTTTTGTCAAATGCCTATTCAGTGTCAGTTATGGTCATGTGGTTTCCGCCCCCCCCCCCCTTATTCTATTAATGTGGTGTGTTCTATGATTTTGCACTGTTGAACTACTTCCTGGGATAAATCCCACTTGGTCATGGTGTATAGTCCTTGTACTATGCTCTTGGATTCAGTTTGCTAGTGTTTTGTTGGGTATTTTTGCATCTACCAACTACTCAAGCTACTGAAGCCTACTGAACTAAATCCTCATGGCTTTAGATCTAATGGTCGTTGGTAGGCCTTAGGCAGCTGAGGCTGCTGGCCATCCCTTCCTTTGATACTTAACTATTGTTGACTCCCTCCTCCCTAAAATATTCTTTCTTGGTTTCTGAGGCAGTACTCCCTCCTGGGCTTTCTCTCATTTCTAGATACTCCTCCATCTCCATTGAAGATTTTTCTTATTATCATTCTTTATGTGTTAGTATTTCTTAGGGATCCTTCCGGAGATCTCAGTGACCTCTTCCACACCCAGACTCTAATGATCCTATTTATATCAGCAACTCCCAAGTCAACTGAGACTTATCTGAAGACTCAAGATAGGCCACACCTCTGAACTGCATTTAGAGCCACCTTCTGAACAACTCTTCTGGAATGTCCCACAGGTAGTACAGTACATGCCAGGACTCACAGGTCTTTCAGGATCAGGCCTTGGCTTACCTTTAGAGACTATCAGAGTTGTTCAAGGACATCTCAGTCTTAAGGAGAGAGGTATGGCTTTTAGTTAATTTTGGTTCATTTCATTTGAATTCCGTAAACCAGTTATGCTGATTTCTAGCTCTCTTGGCTCTGGGACAGCCCTTAGCTTTTCCCTTCTGTCTTTGTTGCCTCATTTATAAAGTGGGGGAGATAATACTAGGTGTAAGGATTAATGATAATGGAAAATGGTATATGTAAAGATCTTGACCCATATGATGTTCTAAATGATCTGCAGCTCTTTAGTAACAGTGCTGGTAAGATGTGAGGGGATAACATACAAAGGAGTGGAGAATAATACTAAATTGTCTATTGTTTTTGCTGACAGGAATCTGTGCTTTCATCTGTTTTTATGCTGGGTGGGGACTTGAGCAGCAGATACCAGACAAAGAAGACTGGAGTCTTGCTCTGATAATCCTACTGGTTCCAATCTGGGGATTTATTGTTATAACAAGATCTTTTTATTGCTTTCATAATGAAGCCTCTTTTGTTTATTACACTATATAGAAACTCATATTTACTAATTTGTGTGTTTTTATATTGAATGATTGCCTTAGGTTGACCATCCACTGATTTTCATTTAAATACTGGTGGTTTTCAATTCTCCTTGTCCTTGTGGTTCAAATCCTGGCTTTACCACTCCTGAAACACAGTGGAAAATACATCCACTAAAAAATCAGATTAGAGGGGCTGGCTTAGTTGGGCTCAGTGGTGCGGTCTGCCACTCTTGATCTCCAGGTCTTGAATTCAAGCCCTGTGTTTGGCATGGAGCCTACTTTAAAAAGAAATCAGATTAGAATTTGTTGGCAGTCTCTGTACCTAAGTGTATTTTTTTTTAAGATTTTATTTATTTATTTGACAGACAGACGGATCACAAGTAGGCAGAGAGGCAGGCAGAGAGAGAGAGAGAGGGAAGCAGGTTCCCTGCTGAGCAGAGAGCCTGATGCTGCTCAATTTCAGGACCCTGAGATCATGACCTGAGCCAAAGGCAAAGGCTTTAACGCACTGAGCCATCCAGGTGCCCCATGTACTTAGGTGTTTTTTAACAGTGCTGTGAAATAACTGCCTTGTTTTAAATATTGGTAAGACACCTATCCGTGAAATATTTATACATCATTTTCATATTTAAAAATAATAGATTCAGTAATCAGTTATTAAAGCTATGATTAATGCCTGAAGTCTTTCGATCAAGATCAAAGGAATTTAAGCTTGAGTAAGGTATTGTAATGGATGTTTTTTAAGGCTCACTTAAAAAACTTGGGGCCTATATTATGTAATTTCTTTGCTAAATTCATTTAAAAAGACTTAACTCACTTGGATTTTATATCACTTTCAAATTATCTTTTTCTCCCAGTTCTTTAACATAAGAAAAAGGGCACCCCGTTCTTGGGTGCAATGATCGTACTCAAGGTTTGGTAACTTCATGCACTCATAAATCGGAAATGGGAGAAAGGTACGTTTTTGTAAGCTGTACCTGCCACGGATTCTTGGACTCAAGGAATGATTCTGAGGAGCCGTGCTCGCGTCCCAAGCCCATCGGCGTTCAACCAGTTAACTACGGGGTGGCTCGGTGCGCGGCCCGGGGAGCGCAAGGCCCCGCACTCGGCCCCGCGGTAGACGTGCCCCTGGAGGTGCCGGGAACAGCGCTGCCCCGCCCGCGGGGGCGGTGCCCGCCGGGCCTCCGCCGCGACCCGCCCCCGCGAGCGCTACAACGCGCGTCTGCGCCGGGCTCCCCCGCGGCCGCCGCGGTAGGTAGTTTCTCCTGATGATGCAAACACTCGCTTCCCGCATCCACTTCCCACAGAGGCCGCGGAGCCGGCGGGACCCGGGAGCGCCGCCGAGCCGCGCGCCATGGGCAACATCCAGAAGAAGCTGACCGGCAAAAGCGAGGGCGGCAAGCGGCCCGAGAAGGGCGCGCCGCGGCGGGGTCGGGCGCCCGGGGCCGGCGCGGACAAGCGGGGCCGTCTGCGGGCCCCAGCGGCGGCGGGCAGCGGGCGGGGCGCCGGGGACCCCGCTGCCGCCGCCGCCGCCCCCGCGGGCCCGGTCCCCGCCGCCGCGCTCGGCCCCGCGGACCTGAAGAGCCAGGGCAACGAGCTGTTCAAAAGCGGCCAGTTCGCCGAGGCGGCCCTCAAGTACTCGGCGGCGGTCGCGCAGCTGGAGCCCGCAGGTAGGCGAGGGGCGGCCGCCCGGATGACAGGCGCTCGCGCTGGTGCGGACGGGGCCCAGCGCGCGGTGGGACGGCCCCGGGCGAGCGGCACCCTGGAACGCGCAGCACGTGCCCGGGCGGGGCGCGCCTGCGTCTGCGTCCGTCCCTCGCGGGCTCGCCCTCTGCGGCCACTGCGGGCACCGGGCGGCCTGTGGGACCGCAGTGCCCCCCGGAGACCTCAGGCGTCCGCCTGCTGCGGAGCCGGGATTGCGCTAATGGATTTTAACCGTGTTTAATGAACTGTGATTTTAGGAAGCGGAAATGCAGAGGATCTAAGTATCTTATATTCAAATAGAGCGGCGTGTTACCTAAAAGAAGGAAACTGCAGCGGCTGCATTCAAGACTGTAACAGGTAAACGGCGCGTTTTCAGGTTTGTCAGCAGTGTGATGAATGAATGCAGTATTTCATTGCTTAATGAATTTTCTGCAGGAATCTAACTTCTTAGAGACTTTAAAGACATGTTAATTGAATTCTACATAAAAATGATAAATTTTTCTCCTTCATATATACGAATACAATTAATAGAAGACTGCGAACTCTTTTCATTTCCACAGCCACCACCTTAATCCATGCTCTTTTCAGGTTAGTTCTAGATTTTGGAGAAGCCTTGCATCTAGTCTCTTTGGCTCCTCCACTGTAGCATCAGAACAACTTTTCCTGAAGCATTATTTTTGTGGTTCAAACAGGTATTCCGTGGCTCAGTGTGGTGTTGCAGAGAATTATAAGCTCCTCTTACAACTTGACCCCCCCCCCCCCCCAAGCTTTCTGCTCTCATTTGGGCCACTGTGATGCCCTCTGCCCACGTTTGCCTTCTGAAATCCCTGCTCAGTTGCCGCCTCTTCTTTGCCTTCCTGGTCACCTCAGGCTCCCTGGTCCCCTGCATGGCTCTAACCGGTACACTATCACTCTCACACCTGTGGGTACTTGCGTTGTCCACTACACTGGATTTTCAGCTCCGTGAAGTCAGGACCCATGTTTCAGACAGCTTTGCATCCCTCAAGCACTGTAGGCAACCATGGTACTCAACAAGTTACATACTGAGGTTGGTGAATGTATTTACATGAAAAATTTGTTCTCTTCCACCATCAAGTAGTAAGCCTGTTTCAGAAATCCTTTGGAAAGAAGCTACTAGTAGTGCATCTAAAAAATAAGTTGTGTGTTCTGGCTTGACCCTCACAGTCCTGGTTTACTCTTCTTGTCTGGCAAATTACTAACATCTCCCCTTTTCACTCTCAGAAGCCCTAGGTTGAACAATAACTTGTGTGGACAACCTCATTATAAGATGAACAATTTATTATTTTTTTTCAGTGTTAGTATCAGTGTATTGATATGGGTAAAAACTTGCTACTATCTGTGCCTACAGTTTAAATATAAGGTGTTGGGACGCCTGGGTGGCTCAGTGGGTTAAAGCCTCTGCCTTCGGCTCAGGTCATGGTCCCAGGGTTCTGGGATCGAGCCCCGCATCGGGCTCTCTGCTCAGCAGGGAGCCTGCTTCCTCCTCTCTCTCTGCCTGCCTCTCTGTCTACCTGTGATCTCTGTCTGTCAAAAAAAAAACAAAAAACAAAAAAAAACTTTAAAAATAAGGTGTTGAGGGGCTTGGATTTTTTTTTTTTTGCAAGTTTTACATATTCAAATTTAAAATAAATACTATTTATATTCACTTGGCCCTGACTCTAGACCCCATCCACTGTTGGGCTGGCTCAGATTGATTATTAAATTTTTAGGAGCTGGTTGAAGTTAAATTGGTAGCTTGAAATCTGCCATGGTTGGAGTACTGACACGATGAAAATTGGCAAGCACCTCAAATCTGGGTTTTTCTTCTCAGGAGAGCTGGTTGGTAAACATTTACCACTGCATTTAACTAATAAGACCATACAAATTTGTGGAATATCAAGCACATTGTGATAGGCAGCACAAGTGTCTGTGGCTAACACGTTAACCTTTAGATTTATCTTGGGTCTTCCTAGTGAGGGAGTTCAGAGCTACGGTTAAAATGTGGGAACCCTACAGTTAGAGCTACAGCAAAACAGCGGGCTCACCTTAACCTTAAGTGAGATGGTTTAAGGTAGCATTTTCTTGCTAAAATTTGTTGTGTTTCAGTGTACATCTGGGAGGAAGTCAAAGACGGGATTCCAGCCCCGGTGTCTAAGAAGGCTAGAATGGAGGTTTGTCTGGAAGGAGAGCAGGAGACTGGCTTTAGGGTGGGGAGGGAGATGGGCGGTGGTTTAGTTAAGATGTCCTTAGATAAGAGCTGTGTTCTAGGCCAAGGAATCCTGTTTTGCTGGTCAGTACTGACCTCTATGGAGCCCGACCTACTTAGGTGTTTTCTTGATACCTGGCATGTGAGTCCCAACCTAAGGGGCATGAGGTGATTTTACTCCAAAGCAGTGAACCTCAAACTACTTTTAATGCTAGAAACCGTGATTTTCTTTTGTGAACATGTTGAAATAAATGTATTTTAATCTGTATGAACCAGCAGTCATTTAGTAGCCAAAGTAGGACTATTTCCTTTTCACTTAAAGAAAATTCCATACATTTTCATGGAAACCTATGTTTTAGTTTTTCACTGAATTGTCTCCCCTCTTTGGAGAGTTGTTTTGTGTGCCATGAACCCTTATTCCAAGACAAGTCGTAATAGGAGTCAAACTTCAAGAAAAAACTAAAATAAACTCACGGGGGCAAACTTTCAAATAAGGGAGAGAGGGGAACCTGTGAATTAACTTTCATAGCTTGACCTATGAAGAATAACTTTTGATACAGTTTGGGGGAAAAGTGTTTGATTTTACACATCTGAACTCCTGGGGCCTGCTCTGAAACACTTCCTCTGAGGTGTGTCCCAGGGGTGTGCTGAGAGGATGGATCATTGTTAGGAGAGTAAGGGGCTTCTGAGGAGCTCAAGGGGACTCTGGGCCTTGCCCCTCTCCAGACCACAGCGTCTCCATGTTTCTGTTTTAGTCTTCAAGGTGAACCATGAATCAGGGAAAAAAGTTTAAAACCATTGTCCTAGAAATTGCTTTATGTTTTCAGAATTGTTTATCAGCTAAAAACAAAAACAAACCCTCTTTTCCCATGCTAGAGAACGTTTTGAGGTTATCTACACTACACCAAAAAAAAAAAAAAAAAAAAAAAACAAACCTTCCGATGACTTTCCATTGAGAATAATTTGACAGATTGACTAAAAATGAATGTTGCCTGGTAATTCTCTGCGTTTGCTCCTTTTTTGCTGCTCTCTGACAGGCTTCAAATTAAAACTCGGCAGGGTCTTAACTGTATTAACTTGAATAGTTAAGCCTTTGTGAGCTCTGGCTTAAAAATTCTGTTTTTATGAATGAATGCCCCCCCTTAGTGGAATTTCCATTTATAAGCTCATGTTCATTTTCAGGATTGTGGTTAAAGAGAAAAAAAAAACCTTGCATTTACTGGGCTGGGAGTGCTGAAAATTGAATGCATCGTCTCAGTGTTATTTTCTGCGCCTACCTGGGGTCCGTCTTCAGTGGCTGACTAGCACCTTGGGTATTGGAAGTCTGAGGGGACATGGGATAATTGTGGTGACATTGGGTAGTTGTAGGAGTATCATACACATTTGTCATCTTGGTTCATGTTGTTAATATCCCCTAAGTATGAAACAAAGCTAGATTTAAGGCAATGGTAAAAGTGATAGATCCTTGGGGCATCTGGGTGGCTCAGTGGGTTAAAGCCTCTGCCTTCGGCTCAGGTCATGATCCCAGGGTCCTGGGATTGAGCCCCGCATTGGGCTCTCTGCGAAGCAACGAGCCTGCTTCCTCTTTCTCTACCTACTTGTGATCTTTGTCAAATAAATAAATAAAATCTTTTAAATAAATAAATAAATAAATAAATAAAAGTGATAGATTCTTTTGCTCAGAGATCAGTTCTCTAGTGTTTTAAGAGTTTTTACTTGATCTTAGTTTTACTTTAAAAAAAAAAAATGTTTTATTTCTTTGACGGAGATAGAGTGAGAGAGAGGGCACAAGCAGGGGGAGTGGGAGAGGGAGAAGCAGGCTACCCACTGAGCAGGGAGCCTGACATGGTGCTCGATCCCAGGACCCAACATGACCTGAGTGAAGGCAGACGCTTAATGACTGAGCCACCCAGGCACCCCTTAGTTTTACTTTGCTTTAACTTTCCTAAGTTATAAAAGTAATACACATTTTACAGAAAAAAATTTTTAAACCCAGTGCAGTACAGCGGAGATCCTTAAAATAACCCACAGTGGTAACACACCCAGGCAGAACAAAATTAATTACAGCTGGTCAGTGACAGCCTCTACGGTGCCCAGCCTGGGAGCATACCCACCTTTGCCGTGGAGTATCTGTACAATGTGGAGAATTGTGAATGACTCCAGCAGAGTTCCCTTATTTATGGTATTTTTGTATGTGTGTGGTAGGCAAAGCATAGGTTCATTCAGGAGGTATTGGCTAAGTGCCTCCCACGGGCCAGGTGGTGATCTGGGCACTGGGAACAGGCACTGTCCTGGCTTTCCCAAAGCCAAAATTCAAAAGAACTGCCCTGTGGGCAGATCACACTCCTTTCCCCTCCATCTCCTCACCTGCAGCATGAACTTGAACTTGCCCTCTTGGGCAGTTTGGTGAGAGTCTCCAGCAGCAGATGTGTCAGGTGGCAGGTGTCCTGTCAGCTTCCTCCTTGCCAGATTACTGTAGACAGGAGTAGACAGCAGATCCCCACGACTGTTGGAGAAGAAGTAAAGCAGCCCTCACTTGTGCTTTCCCTGAAGCCCGTTACACATCCGCTGTGAAAACTGCTTGTAGCAGAAGAGTGACCCTGAGAAGCAGACCTGCCGTCCCCGATACTGGGGGCCGGGGCCACAGACCCTTCCTGCTGGGTGTTTAGCAAGTAGGTGTTTTTTTTTTTTAAGATTTTATTTATTTATTTGACAGAGAGAGTTCACAGTAGACAGAGAGGCAGGCAGAGAGAGAGGGAGGGAAGCAGGCTCCCTGCTGAGCAGAGATCCCGATGCGGGACTCGATCCCAGGATCCTGAGATCATGACCTGAGCCGAAGGCAGCGGCTTAACCCACTGAGCCACCCAGGCGCCCGCAAGTAGGTTTTTCCTAGGATTTCTGCTCGCCATGTTTTACAGTTTCAGTTATGTTTGCAAAAACGAAGTGTATGATAGTTTTCATTCATAAATATGGTCTCTGGATTGTTCTGTTTCAGAATGTAATGAAGTCTGTTGTTTGTGAAGTAGCTTTAAACAGTTACTTCAAACAAAACCAAGGAACATAACTTTGAAATACATCTCTGGTGATGTTGGAAATACTTCATAGCCTAAAAAAATGCAAGATGAAAATTCATGACTTCCAAGAAATCATCGTATACTTACTTCCTTCCCTCTGGTCCATTTTTGAAGCCCTTTGCCAGCAAGTAAATCATAATAAACTGAAATTAAGGGAGCTGATTTTCAAAATGTAATGCAGATTTTTGTGGTTCTGTTCTGTGCCTTATTAAACACAGGTGTGAATAAAAATTTTCCTTTTAATCCATCAGTAGGTAACAAGAATCTGTTGAAAGCTGACTGTATTTGGTGCCATGGTCGGCTCTGTTAGGGCAGAGGGAAGGGATGGGGCATTGGAGAGGGTGGGGCGCACTCTCTGCTGCCAGGGAGCTCTGTCTCAGTGGGGGAAGAGTAAATGCTACTGTGCTTTGCTACAGGTTTAAAATAAAGGAACTGGAGGCACCTGGGTGGCTCAGTTGGTACATCCGACTCTTGATTTCAGCGCAGGTCATGACCTCAGGGTTGTGAGACCAAGCCCCTGCATCAGGCTCTGCACTGGGAGTAGAGCCGGCTTAGGACTTTTTCTCTCCCTCTCCCCCCACCCAAAGAAAATAAAATAAAGGAAATAACCGCAAGTTTGATTGTTCTTTAGCCCTGAGTTTGTCTTTCTGGTGTATTCCTGTGTCCTTGGTGTGAAATACCAACTGTACCCTTTTCTGAAAGTCTAGTACTATAGTGTATATTTAGTTACTAGAAGCTGAGTAATTTTCAAAACAAATGACATAATGTTTTTGTCTTAGGGCTCTGGAACTTCATCCATTCTCAGTCAAACCTCTTCTTCGTCGAGCAATGGCCTATGAAACTTTAGAGCAGTATCAGAAAGCTTATGTGGATTATAAAACAGTGTTGCAGATAGACTGCAGAATCCAGCTGGCAAACGACAGTATTAACAGGTAAGCCAGCCTGAGGCGGTGTCTCACGTCTTGTTCTGTACTGGAATTACATGTTTTTCTCTCTCCCCTCTGAGAACACTGTCAGAGTGTAGACATGTCCTCAGTTACTCACTTTGTATGCATGGTTTTCACTCCCATCAAAACCAGAGGGTTCTCTCTCTAGCTTAATTTCTAACTGTCCTATAATCCACTTTGAGTTGTCCTGTAACACCTTTATATTTGCGTCCTGGTCCATTAATTACAGTAAAATTTTTTTTAAGCTTAGGATATAGATCTTTGCTGTTCGGAATGCACAGAATTTAATTTTACAGTATTTGTAAACATCTGTGGCATTAGGAAGGTGTCCTCAGTGATGTTGTAAATCAGTAATTTTAGGACAAGATCCAGGAATGTAGTGAAAACTGCCATATCGAATCTTCTTCTCCTACAGGGTTTTGCACATGCTCATTGCACCACATCTGTCAGTGGAAACATAGCCGCTTATTGTTTCTCCTCAGGAGAGTGGATGTCTTCATGAGCCTGCTAGATTTTGTGTTCTGTGCCCTTTAAATAGACACTCATCATAGGATGAGTATTAATTTATATGGTGAAATAGCAAAGAATTTGGATCTAATTTGTATTATGATCTATTTGCCCCCTGAGTGAGCATGGGAAGGTAAGAATTTCCAGACTTCATAAATTGCTTTCAAGTGAAATTAAAAAATTATGAGTTGGATAATATTGCTAGTTATGTCTTCTATTTTCTGATCCCATTTGTCCAGAATATACCTTACTCTGTGCATTACACTGTGCCCTGTGTTGGTCTGGTGTACCATGCCCTGCTCCCCCCCAAGACAAAAAAGGTAAAAATAATCTAGCTTCTGTATTTAAGCAAACCAAATATAGCTAGGGGAAAAAAATAGAAGACAGATTATCCCCAGCAGTGAAAATATGTTAGTAAGGTGGGGAGATCACAGGGAGGCCGGGCCCCATTGTGTAGGCTTCATTTGTTGGAGAGCGAGCGCCTGACGAGGTCTTTGAAGAGGACTGTTGGGACAGGAGGAGACCTTGAGCAAAATTGTGCAAGAGGAGAATGGCATGTTTTGGATGAATTCATTTGATGAAATACACCTTACCTCCCCCATAGTCCCACTGCACTTTGTAGAGGACTGTTAGAAAGATCTGTATGTAGAGCCAACAGCCATTTCCTGGAGTGTCCGTTCTGGTCTGATCCCGCAGAACCTGTCTGACCCATGTCTGAAAGGGGTATTCATTGGTTATTGGACCTGAAATGGGGCCTCATCGAGCCTTGGGCTTTCACAACCTTCTTGATCTTGAGCTTGTAAAATTTGGACAGCGTCACCTGGGAGTCTCAACCATTTGCCCCGTGGCACAGCTGCCTTGCTGAAATGTCATCGGCTGCCTGGAGACACTTTTCTTCTTTTTGGCCCGGTTAATTCCTTCCTGTCCTTTAGGAGAGGACTTGCTTCCTCCAGGAAATGACTTTCCCCGATAGACCCACCTACACTCCAGTGTACATTACTTCAGGCGCCCTTCCCAGCTCCCCCGGAACACGGTGCCTTCTCTTATTACCCTGCTTCCATATCATTTGTAAATTCTCTGTCCCTCCCTTTTTGTAAAATTGTTTTTCTGTCATTCTACTGGAAGTTCCTTGAGGTCAGGAATTGTGTTTTATCCGTCTGTGTAGTTGAAGTATTTCATACAGTAGATAACGTCAGTAAGATGTGTTGAATGAATTCATTCTTCAATACAGAGAGTATAATTCACTCCTCTGGTTGGCTTTTAATTTGGCCATCATCTGTCCGGTCATCTCCAAGGTAATTGGGAAAGAAGGATCTTCTCACAGAGCTTGGGCTTCCTGTGAAACGAAGTGGGAAGACAGCTGAAGTAGCCGACATCGAGGAAGGGCCTCTTGGGAGGTGTTGTAGGAAAGCGAGTTCACAGTGATAGGCGGGAAGGTCTGAACGGAGGGGTAGTTACCTGAGAGGCTGTGATTACTCCTATCTGTGAACCTTCTGCACTATGTATTTTGAAGTAAAATTCACGGAACATAAAATGGACTATTTTAAAGTACGCAAGTGAGTGGCCTTTAGTTCACACGTACACTTGTACAACCTACCACCTCTCTCTGGTTCCAGAACATTCATCATCCCCAAAGGAAACCCTGTATCCCATGAACAACCACTCATCCCTTCTCTCAGCCCCTGGCAGCCACTCATCTGCTCTCTGTCTGCGGCTCTACCTGCCCTGGGCGGTCCCTGTGAGTGGAATCCTAGAGTCTGTGCCTTTCATGCTTGGCTTCTTTCACGTAGCGTGACGTTTTCAAGGTTCATGTTGTATGTAGACTCCGTGAGTGCTTTTGTTTCTTTTTGTAGCTGAATAACAGTCCATTGTATGGAGATAGCACGTTTTGTTTATCCGTTCATCAGTGATGGACGTTGAGGTTGTTTCCGTCTTTGGGCTATTGGGAATCGTCTGCTGTGGGCATTTGTGTAAAGTTTTTGTTTGCACATCTGTTTTCAGTTCCTCTTGGGGTATATCTAGGAGTGGAATTGCTGGGTCATATGGGAATTCTATGTTTAGCTTTTTGAGGATTGTGTTGCACTTTTAATATGTACTTAGGTTCTTTTATACAGATTGAGTTTTAAGATTCTTTCATTTTTTAATTGAGTGTTTCTGTTACTGTATAAGAAGATGAGGAGGCTTTGTCTGGTTTGCCATATATATTTTTCTATACAATACCCATAAAATTTCACTGTTCTTTTTCATGAATCCCATATTTATGCTTGCTTTTCCATGTGAGCAACAGCAGCTTCTTTTTTTTTTTAATTTAAACATTTGGGTTTATTTTGTTTCTGTCTTCCATTAACCATATTCCTCTCTTCCTCTCCAGGAATCTTATATGTTAAATTTCCCTGCATATACTTATTTACTCCCTGGCAACACATCATCTCTTTTCAGCTGCTTCTTCCTTCCTCTCTGCTGGTAATACAAGTTTTGCTTGAAAATTCTCTTTTCTAAAGCTTTTTTTTTTCTTCTGCAGTTGTGGGTGGTCTTACATTATTTTTGAAATTAGTTTCTTTACACTAAGATGTATGAGATTTGGTTTGCATAACCAAAGATCACTATTGAAATTTTAGTTTAAAAAAACTGTAAAAAAAGTATGTGGGTTGTATCTGTCTCTGTATAAATATAAAAACTACTCACACAAAAAGTACTGCTGAGTTAGCTAACTTGAATGTGTTCTACTAATTACCTGTAAATCTTCTCAGTCTTGGAACACCTTTTTTAAACCAGTTTCATTTGAAAGACATAATTCAGTTTTGTCTTTAAACTTAAATATGACAATGTGTATGTTTAAAATGATGACAAAGTGGTAATCAGGGATGTTAATCTGAACTTGATGATGGCCATTAGGTAAATTAATAACGTAAGGGCCCTTCCAGTATCCTGCCTTTCATCATTGTGTATATGAAAGCACAGTAATTGGATAATTGTAGAGACAAAAAAAATTTCAAGGTAAGACTATCTCAGCCATATGTAAAAAATGTTCTAAGAAAAAATAATGTTCCAAAAAGGAAACAAAAAACAGTGTTCCATACAGCAGCTTGCCCTCATGCGGTCTTGTATACCTGTCTTTGGTGTATGGTTTGGGCATAGACATTCTAAGTGTTTTTGATTATTCTCAAGAGTAATGCATTATCAGTTTAGTAATTACATTAGATAAATGTGGGACATTTCTGCTAGGCCTCCTAAATTTTACCTTTATATTTTACTTTTTTATCACATCACATATGCATTTAAAAATTTTTAAACCAATTAGAAATGCCTTCATTTTTTCTTTTGATGCAAAAAGGATCTAAAGTTAACATAGTTTTGGGCAACTTTTAAAAATCCTTTTAAAGACCATTTATGGGGACAGCAGATAGCTTAAGACTGTGTTTTCTGTAGGGAAGTACACAAATGCAGCACTGTAAATCTTACTGTTGATTTGAGCTTCAGTGATATAAAAAAATGACATGATCAATAGAGAAAACTCATTTTCTTTTTAGAATAACAAGAATTTTAATGAATCTGGATGGACCAAGCTGGCGGGAGAAGCTGTCACCCATTCCTGCTGTGCCCACTGCTGCACATGTGCGAGCCTGGCAGCCTGTGGCCAAGACGCCCCCCAACCAAGGGGGAGATTCCTGCAGCCGGCCCCAGCCCAGCATCGCAGGTGGGGGAAGCCTACACATCCTTCTTTTCGAAGTTATCTTGAGCTGCGTGTCTGTTTTCACAGGAAAGCAGAAGGATAAAGGCATGCACTCGGGCATCAGACGCAGGTTTAAGTTAAGACCCTGTTTGCCCTCTACAGTTGTAAGAAGTTGCTTCCCACATCCACTGTCTAGTGTGTATGAAAGGGGAGGATTAGAATAACTGTCCTGTGGCTTGTTCTCAGGAATAAATGGAGATTTGCATACAAAATACTTAATAAAGGTTTAGTTAACAGTATTATTTTTAAAAAGAAGTAGCATGTAGTTCTTTCCTCCACCTGTATGTGGCAGGGCGTAAAGTAATAAGATTGGTGTGTTTGAAATAAAAGAACAAAGCTCTACTACATAAATATCTAGCAGGTATTTCTTTCTGCCTTATATCATTGTTGTTAGCATATCTACATTCCCGTAGTACCTACCTCATTGCTTTGTGCAAAGTCTTTAAGAAATGGGACCCCACTCTTGCTTTCTGCTAAAAGCCGGTTGAGGCCCCATTTCTCCTTCCTGCTTAGGGACTCCATGTGGGTCCCTGGTTGAGGCTTATCTTGTAGAGACCCTGAGATTCCTGAGTCATGATGTGGCTCCCGTTAGACCCTCATCCTCTTCATTGAATAGAAGGGAAATGCAGGGAACATCTACTAAGGCTTTAAGATTATGCGGCAGTTCTTAGAAAACCTTGGAGCTCTCTGGTTTTCTAGAGCGGGCTATCAGTGGAGTCTCCCACAAAGCATTTGCTCAGTTAAGTGTAGTTGTTTATTAACAAAGAGCACGTCTAACTACACTGCAGATCTGTGTCAGCTAATCACAAGCATGAGTATAATCAGCGCTTTCTCTCCAGATTTATGTGGTTATTAGAATAGGTGCCAAAAGCTTAAATACAGTGGGAGAGGAAAAGCTTAAGGAAAGCTTTTCAGCAAATGGGCAGGGAGGAATCCCTGTGATACTCTATTTTAGGGCTTACATACAGCAGGATGTATGGGGAGTGTCATCTGGTCCCATCGTGTGGTCTTTTGAAACACAAAACATTAGAAATACTCTGTGATTTGAAATAAAGGGCAAAAAGTTACTATTTTATGCCCTTGTGCTGGGGACAAATAAGATTATTGTTTACATTCCAAGTTTATACTATAAGTTTCAGATATCAAGATGTTTAGATTGGAAATTTAAAGGTATATTTGAAATTTTAATTTATGGATTCCAGTTTTCTATCAAGTTACTCCATTAGGTAGATTTCATTACATAGGTTTAAAATTTCAGGTTTTCGTACTTTATGTGTCATAGAAAACTTTTGTTGCAAGTACAGAAAATCTATTGACTTAATATGGTTTAAGGAATATCTTGGCTCATGTAACTGAAGGTTCAGCAGGGCTCCAGTCCTGACTGAAAATAATAGAACCTTAGCAGTTGTAGGCTTTGTGGGTAGAGGTCTGTGAATGTCCAAAGGGAGAGAGACACCACTGCTTTGGGTGGCATTAATTTAAAAGTGAGAAACTATGTTACCCTAGCTTTTTGGGTAGGGTAACCAAGTCCTAGCTTTTTTATCTATGCTGTTACTTTCTTGACTCCTGTTCTGTTGGTACCTCTTTAATGGGTCACGTGCCCATTCCTGAGCCGTCCCTATGACAAGGATATGCCGTGCCCCGATTGGCTGAGGCCTGTGTTCCTGATGGGTGGGGTCAGCTTCTCCTGAACCCCTAAGTTGAGTAGGATGGGGGTGATAGCTGAGTGGACATAAAGGCACCATTAGGAAGGGGAGATGAACCCTAAGCAGAGTTGGCCGTGGTCACTGCAGGAGAGCAAGGCAGGAAATGGTAATAGTTGGGACTCTTTCACTGCAGATAATGGAAAACCCAGCCTTTTATGGTATAAGGGAAAATGGTGGTCTCTTGGCTCCTATCATGGAAACATCTGCAGGTAGAGTAGCTGCATGGATGGCTGGATTCAGGACTCAGAGGTTCTTCTTCAGCTCTCCGTCTTGGCCTCTTTCTTGCTTTTTTTGACCCGATCTTAGAAATACAGAGTCTCCCCTTGTAATCACCAGATGGCAGGGTAGCTCCTCTTCTCATATTCTAGGGGAAAGAGCAAGTGATACCAGAAGTGACCACAAAAATCTGGTTGTAGCTTATTGGCTCTCATAGGCCCATCCCTGACGAGTTAGATTACTGTGGCCAAGGAAGTATAATGTGCTGATGGTAACACAAAGATTACTCCAAAGAGTTGGGCTAGGGTAGGGCTTGCTTTACCTAAACTGGTTTTTCCAAGGAGATGGGGTACTGGACAGACGTCCATCTCAGCTGTGAACAGGTTCGTTTGTGCATTTTTTGTGAAATAGTTACTAAACCAAACACTGTATATGTTTGTATCTCCAGTAGAGAAGACATACCAATATGGGTAAAGTGATGTGATTACTTAGGTTTTATTTTCCAATTTGAAAAAAATATTGTTGTAATTGTATGATTTTTACTTATAGTCAGTTTGTCTTTTTAATTTGTATACAGTTTCATTCCACTTCAACTTCAGCTCTGCGTAGTTAGTGGTCAGGTTAACTTGCAAGAGAATATCTGCTTACATATGTACTGAAGATGTTGTGGAGGTGCTTATGTGAATCCTTCTTTTCTTTTCCCCCTTGGGGGGTGTCCCATAGATGAAAAAATGTTTAAAACCCTTAAAGAAGAAGGAAATCAATGTGTAAAGGACAAAAACTATAAAGATGCCCTTAGTAAATACAGTGAATGCTTAAAGATTAACAACAAGGAATGTGCCATTTATACAAACAGGCAAGTTCTTTGTAACTTTATGTATTTCTTACGTTAATTTTTTTGGTTAAAAAATACAGACAAATTAATTGCCAAAGTATTTTTTTTCCCATCATTTTGACAATTTATATAGCATATTGTCCTAAGTGAGTGTTTTTCAGAGAGACTGACAGCGTGCGGTGCGCGGGCTGGGGGGCACTGGCAGCCGCTCAGTTGGGCCTGAAACCGTCTCTCCCTTCGGCGTCAGTGCAGACAGCTCACCGCCCGGCTGTCCTGTCCTCCCTCCACCGGCCTGCCTTCCCCTGCCCTTCTCAGGCTTCTGAGGTGTAGATCCCTGTTTCACTCTGCGTGCTCTCTGAGCCAGTCCATCTTCTCCGCAGTCCCACTACCGCCTTTCCGTGGGAACCCCTGCCCCCCTCCACCTCCCCTTGGGCTCCAGACCTGAGCAGTCCACTCCGGTCTGCACTCCTGACTGACTCCTCCCTCTCCCCGGCTGTCCCTGAGCTTGGATGTCCTCGTCCCAAATTCCTTGGTGGGAGCCTTTCTCTCCGCCCTCACCATTGCCGCTGTCCTGGGCCACCACGTCTCCTCCTAATGTGTGCAGCACCCTCCGTAGCACCCCGCATGTCGTCTTCCCTCCGGCTCGTTCTCCAAGCTGCAGCTGGAGCCATCATTCTAAAACCCAGTAAACATGTTAGCCCGTTTGAGAACCCATCGGTGGACCTCCATGAAGCTCAGGAGAAAGCTCAGCCTTCTTTCCATGATTTACGGGACCCTTCACCATCTGGCCTGGCCGCCCTTCTACCTCACCCCTGCACCCAGCCATATGGCACTTTTCTTAGCCCATCAAGAGCACTGCATGCGGATGCGCTCTCTCTCTCTCTCTCTCTCTCTCACTCTCACTGTGAGACTCTGCTATTGCTGGGCCCTTGGCCACCACTCTCCCGTCCTACATCTGAATTCTCAGCCCAGTGCCTTGGACCTGAATAATTCTCACCTCCTACTCTGGAATTCAATTTGAATGTAACTTCTTCTGGGAATTGTTCCTGGACGACTCCTGCCCTTGCCTCAGCCCCACCAGATGCAGTGAGATTCTCAGCTGTGTGCTCCCAGAGCATTCTGTTTTAGATATTAGTGTGTTTGCACGATTTACTGGTTTCTCTCTTCCACTAGACTGTAGCCTCCTTGAGGGGCCCGGACTGTTATTTTGTTGGCAGTTCTATCCCCAATGCCGTAATTACATGTATTGCATGAAAATGCCACGGTCGGAGTAAAATGTTAGGGTTCTGTGAGACAGCTGTGGTGTTGAAGCTGAGCTATGTTCTGGTTTTTATGAGCTGTCTGAATTCCCAGATACGTTGTTTTTGCTGTTCATAACGCATCATTACTTTCATAATTACGTTCTACCAGAGCTCTCTGTTACTTGAAACTGTGCCAGTTTGAAGAGGCAAAGCAGGACTGTGATCGTGCACTTCAGATCGATGATGGGAACGTGAAAGCATGCTATAGACGAGCTCTGGCTTATAAAGGACTCAAGGTGAGGAAAGCTTCATTTTCATCTGTAAATTGCCGCTCTGAAAATAGCATGTGGATTTTATGAACATAAATCCTGGATTTAATCCTGGTTCTGTGCGAATCAGGCTTACGACCTTGGAAGAGACTTCACATTTCCCCTACCATTGATGTAGAACTAGGTAATTTCTAAGATTTCCTTCCAGCTCAAAAATGAGGATTTATTTCCTGATTTTCTAAGGAATTTTTTTAGTTATCATAGGTCTACTTGAAGGAATAGGAAGATTGAATCACTGAAGGCAACCAGCGGTGTCACTGGTTCCTCCACCAAAGATTTGGGGTTGTCTATGGGGGTGGGAGGAAGGCGTTGGAATGGAAGATTGATTGACTCAGTGGAAGTTGGTAGAGACATAGTGGAGATTGGGAGGCTCATGGTGATTTGGGCCTTCAACTGGCTGGTCATCAGTGTGACTGTAGAGTGATAGAGAACCACATCCTTATTTCCAGAGGAAGTATTGTATAGTTACACTTTTACTTAGGCTGATTCTTCTGTGTGGAACTATTTGAATGAATGTTTGTAGAAAATGTTTGTAGAATGAATGTTTGTAGGAACTATTTGAATGAATGTTTGTAGAAAATGACATCACAAGGAAAAATTAGAACATAGGGGGCTCTGGCATTTCTTGAAATTATGGTACTTCTTTAAAACCAATTTTTTTAGGGTCTAAAACAGTGCACTTCACATGTTGTAAGCCTGTCAGAGATTTTTTTAAATTGAGGTATAATTGACATGTAGCATGGTATTTGGGTATACAGAGTAGTGATCGATTTGCAAAATGCTCACCACGGTAAGTCTGGTTAGCAGCTCACCCGCGCACATCATTACCGTTGTTTTTTCTTGTAATGAGGACTTTTAAAGTTCTTCTGTTGTAGCAACTTTCATTTACAGTACTGTTGTTATTAACTGTTGTTAACTGTTGTCACTGTGCAGTACATTATTGTATGTCCCCATGACTTAATATTTTAATGGGAGGTTTGTACCTTTGGACCCATTTCACCCACTCCGCACCCCCTGCCTTGCCTCTGACAATGACCAGTTTGTTCTTAGTACCTGTGAATTCAGTTTTGTTTTTGTTTTCTGTTTTTTCCCTACGTTTCTTGTACAAGTGAAGTCATACGGTAATTGCCTTTCTCTGACTTATTTCACTTAGCATATGCCCTCAGGATCCATCCGTGTTGTTGCAAATGGTAGATTTCCTTTTGTTTAACTGAATAATCCTCCATTGTGTAGGTACACTGCATTTTCTTTATCCGTTCATTTACTGATGGGCACTTAGGTGGTTTCCACGTCTTGGTTGTCGTAAATATTGCTGCAGTGACCATGGGAGTGCTGGGATCTTTCCGATTTAGTATTTTCATTTCTTTTTTTTTTTTTTTTTTTTTTTTTTTTTTTTTTTT